>NW_026706874.1:1015000-1603006 GCF_024137745.1 Phymastichus coffea | reverse complement strand
TCAATTCCATGATTCACACATTTCAAATTAAATATAAATTTAGATCATCAATTCTACAATACATACATTTCATTCTCAAATTAAAGTCATTTTCCATATATGATTTTTTAGATATTCTATGTACATCTTTACAAATAATTCATAAGTATTCGTGGTTTTCGGTTTAGCACATCGTCAAAACAATTATCCTATCTTAAATGTACTCATTCATTCTCCTCACTCATTCCATACCTTAAATCTATCTATACATGTTTTGAAGTTTACATTTTGAATAATCACTAAGATTTTATTTACATGTTTGAAAATTATATTTCGTTATCATTTGGATCTAAAAAGGTTACGAATCGGATCTATTTTTATACTTTCTCAAGTTAGCGCGATTGTAAGTACCAATAATCGCACTGGAATCTTCAGACTCAGTTATTTCGAATGCATTTTCACTGATTATTTTAGAAATACGATACGGTCCTTCGAATATATCGAAAAACTTCTGCGTGACCTTGTCTAACGCTTTTGATAAATGTCTTACACGTAACATCACTAAGTCACCTATATTAAGTTTTACTTTAGATATTATTTTTTGTTTTTCACAACGTTTTTTGAAACTTTTTTGAATATTCTCTCTAGCAAGAGTTATAATTATTTTATGATCAATTCTCGGTTGCATTGGAAACTTAACCAACTTTTGTATTTCATCTTGTATCGATTTTCCAAAATGTAATTCGTTTGGCGCGAAACCTGTAGTAAAGTGAGTAGTTACATTTAGAAGGTTTTCAATAGTATTTATATGATTCACCCAAGTAGTATGCTTCGTCTTACACAAGGTCCTAAACATTCTACCCAATTCACGCATAACTCTCTCAGTGGGATTAGATTGTGGATGCCTTACACTGCTAAACAGGACTTTGACACCTATGTTTTCTAGCGAATCTCTCCATTTATGTGAGGTGAACTGAGTACCATTGTCGCTTAATATTCTCTCGAACTTTCCGCATTCTGGAATGTATTTATTCAAGATTTTATCGACGTGAACTTATTGTGGTAGCTTTTCTCAATGGGTATAAACGTACCAATTTTGAAAACACGTTTAAGACGACAAATACATACTCCATTCCTCCCCTGGCGCGAGGGAGGGGTCCATAATAATCGACTGTGACCAAATCTGAAGGTGAATTTGATGCAACCTGATTATATGGTCCCTCCATCGCGACTGATAAATACTTAACCCTCTGACACAAATCACATGTTAATACAAACTTTTTTATTTGCTTATGCATGAATTTCCAGTAATAAAATCGCTTGATATAAGTTAAGGTTTTAAAAACACCCGGATGGGCTAATTTGTTATGAACGTAGTTTATTATTTTATTTGTTAATGTAATTGGAATAACAATACGATAATAATGACTTTTATTTTCGCGGTGAAATAAGATTTGTTGATATATTTCAAAGTTTTCTGTTTGTTTTTTGTTATTGTTGGCAAGAAGTTTATTCGTGATTGATGTACAATAACTGTCCTGTGATTGCAATTGATTTAAGTTCTTTAACATATGCTTTAAAGACGGTTTTTCCTCATTTACTGCCATAATTACCAAAGGAGAAACTTCATTAATTTGAGAAGGAAAAATAAATGTATTGAGTAAAACCAATCATTAATTTTTTATCCGTTTCTCTATGAAATCTTCCCATAGGATTACGACTGAAAAAATCAGCAACTACATTGTCCGTACCCTTACAATAAGATATATCATAACAATATTGTTGCAATAACAGGGACCATCTAATTAAGCGCGAATTATGGTAAACGGTGTTTTGTAAAAATGTCAGACCTTTATGATCAGTTATTATTTCGAACTTGACACCTATCAAATAATACCGAAACTTTGTAACACAATATATAATAGCTAGTAATTCTATTTCGGCAGTAGTATATCGAGTTTCTTCAGATGTTAAGCATCTACTCGCTACCGAAATTATACATTGATTTTCTTCTTGGTCAATTTGATATAATGTGCCGCCTATACCAATCAAGCTACCATCACACTGCAACTTAAATGGGCTATTAGGTATGATGTGACTCAAGCAAACTGCACGAGCGAAAATTTTGTTTTAAGGCCTCAAAATTTCTCTCATGCTCATTTGTCCAATGCCAAACCGCATCCCCAGCCAACAAATCTCGAAATGGCGAAATGTAATCACTATGTCGCATAACAAACCTGCGGTAGTAATTACATACACCTAAAAATTGCTGTAAATGTGCTTGATTTTTTGGATGTTCAAACTTAATTATTTCATCAATTCTCTTCGGGTCTGGCTCTATGCCTTTATTCGACAAAATATATCCAAGAAATAAGATTTTATTTTTGAAAATTCTGATTTTGAAATTTTTATTGTGAAATTATTTTGCAATAGTTTTTGAAAAATTATTTGTAACAACTGAATATGACGTTCAAAAGTGTTAGACGCAATAGCAGTATCATCTACATAGGTTATCAAATTTTTCTCTATATTAGAAAGTTGTAGAGGTATTTTCTTTTCTATTTTTTCTTCGTTATTTTCTTCAACTAAAAATTTAAAATTAATTGGAAGAGAGGTTTGAAGTGAGATGGCAAAAGCTCTAATGAGCGCGCTGCCAGCTGTTTTGATGCCAAAAGGCACGCGAATCCATTGATATGGTTTTGAGTCAAATTTAAATGCGGTTAAAGGTCTTGACTCTTTGTGTAATTTTACCTGCCAGTAACTATTTCGTAAATCTATTTTTGAAAAATGTTTGCATTCATAAAACTTTTGCATTATTTCTGCTATAACAGGGGGGGATTCCAATCATCTTCAATGTTATCATTTATTTGTCTTGCATCCAAACAAACCCTTAATGAATCATCTTCCTTAACCACTATACGTAAAGGACTACAGTAAGGACTAATTGAAGGTTCTATTATACCTGCTTCTAACATTTCATTAATGACCCTACGTACCGGTTCCTGTAAGGCTGATGGTACGGGATACGACGATTAATTTTTGGATTATTATTTTTCAATACCAATTTATGCTCATAACCCAGTGCACATCCCGTTTTATTCTCAAACAATTTTTTATATTTAATTAAAAGATCATGAAAAATTTGTTTCTCCCCGTCACTTAGATTTTCAGTTGAAAACGCAATTGAGTAAAGTTGATCATCAAGACTTTTTTCATTTTCTTTTTCTTTATGCATTACTCTTGTATTCATGTTATTCATATATATGCGATTAATATTAACACAATTATTATAAGTATCTAATAACTCAATATCTAGATCCATAAGATCATCGTAAACATCAGACAAATTGTCAATATATTCTATATTATTTTTCCTAATAATATTTCCGTTGGATTTTGATTAATTTCACAATTGTTCATATTTATACCATTATTTTTATTTCTCTCAACGGTTCTTAAATCCTGATAATCATTCAGTTCATTATTTTGCGTTTCGCATATATTATCAATTTTAATATTTTCATTTTTAATTATATGAATACAAGTTACTTTTTCTTTATTTCTTATTATTAATCTTTCTAAATCTCCTCTCTCAAACAAAACCAAATGAGT
Organism: Phymastichus coffea; assembly: GCF_024137745.1. Lineage (NCBI taxonomy): Eukaryota > Metazoa > Arthropoda > Insecta > Hymenoptera > Eulophidae > Phymastichus > Phymastichus coffea. The sequence continues at coordinate 1,599,415 of NW_026706874.1, read as the reverse complement.
AGGGATCACTTCATCTTTCAATCTCAATTGAGTCTTCCAATAATCTATGATCATACCAAATTTCAAGTTGAAATCATTTCCCAGAATTATATCTGTCGACAAAAAGGGCACCACTAAGAAATAAAACGACAATATTTTTGTATTAATTTTTAAATCTAATGCTACTTGTCCTTTTAACTGTTGTAGATTTTTTTCCTATAGCTGTTGATACTATTACGTTTGCTACTGGTAATTCTAATATGCGTATTGTATTTTTTATTTTGTTATAAAAGTTTTCTGATATTGCTGTTATTTGACTACCACTATCCACAAGACTCCACACCTTATATTTGTCAACTTCAAGTAAAACTCTGGGGGATGAAGGTATTTTATTTATTTCTGACTGTGTGTGACTCTCACTATTTATTACGTCATGAGATAAATCTCTAATTACGTCATAATATTGACGCACTGATGAGCCATAATTCAATGCGTCATTTTTCAGTTTAAATTATTAAAGTTTGAATTGTTTTGTTGGCTATCATCAATAATTGTACCATTTGAATGAGACCTATTATTTATGTTTGGAGGTGGAATCGTTAAATCAGGCAATTGAAATTTGTTTTGACTAAAATTTTGAGAAGGTTTATTATTTGAATAACGTCTACTGTTATGATATCGTTGGGGATTATAATTATTTCGTACTCTATTAAATCTACCTCGACCTCTATTAGTATAAGTATTTATTTGCCCGATTTGAGCTTGTGTATTGTTATGATTACTATGTGAATTGTATTTATTTTCAAAATTTCTTTTATTTTCTGCGAATAGAAGATCTAAATTTGTTAAAGTTTTAACAATCAAATCACTCTGGTTACAATCTATTGAAGCCAACGCAAGTTTTGCTGATTTAGGTAACTGTTGAATAATTGAATAATTTTTTTCGTAAATTGACATAGTTGGTCTAATAAAATTTGCTTTTCTCAACTGAGAATAATAAAATGATTGTAAGTTCTCATGATTTTGAGGGCTAAATTTCCCTTGCAACCACCGATTCTTAGTTTTAACTTGTACTTCTACTGTGTAAAAATTTTCCATGAAGGCAACTTTAAATTGATCATAATTCTCAAATGGATTTTGTAATTCCATCCATGCTCTAACTTTATTTTTAAGTAACATAGTAACCACGTGTAGCTTTCTCTCACATTGAATTTGTTTTAAACGGAAATATCTCTCCACTTCATCTAAAAATTCCAGAGGATTTGCACTATTTTCATCAGAAAATGACGGGACCGTTATATCAATTTGATTTACTTGTACGTTTCCGATCAATGATAGAAAGTCATTTACGAAATTTCGCTGTACGGCAACCGACTCTACCTGGATATTATTTTGTTGAGGTTGAACACTTTCTTGAACTTGGCGTAGTTGTTCTCTTGATTGTTGTAATTCTTCCTGAAGTTTGTTGCCATTATTCGTTTGCTCATTCAATTGTTGAGTGAGTCGCCGTATTTCAGCTTCTTGCCTCTCTAGATCCGCCTGATGACGTCTCGCCTCATTTCTCGGATCGTCAGGAATGACATTCATGTTGTTGTTTCGTGACCTCGTACTCGTACCAAACAAATTAGTAACGATTTTGTGTGATGTTCTTCCTGATCTCGTCACGTAAGTCGAGGACTCATTGGAATTAGCCATGCATTTTTTAATTTAGGAGTTAGGTTACCGCGTGGTCGGGCGCCAATGTAAAATTTATATAGGTTAAAAAAGACAACTTGTAATAAAATGGCTTTTCACAGTCAGTAGAACATGAATTCCTTAAGCTCCCGAATCACACGACGAGAAGGAAAGATTATTGAAATAATAAACACAGTATTTCTTTTGGCCACAATACATTATTTTCAATAGTTAAAACTTCTTAAAACTAAATACATTCATACGTGATCACAACTACATTCATACAATATTCACACATTATCATATCTGCATTCACACACTATTCACACATATTTACGTATCCGCATTTCAATTGCCAATAAATTTAATTCTTTTTCTTTGGCGTAGAGTGATGATGGTAAATTTATGATAGATTTACTATCATAATTCGTTAGAATAATTAATACAATGTAATTGAGCTCAATTCGATTAATGCTTACGTTTGTCAACAAAGTCCGCTGGTATTCGTAATACCGTTGTTATTTATTGTATCACTAACAAATTCTATGACGTAGTGAATGTTGAGGATTCCTTGAGATCAACGAATTCAAAAGCCTCGACGAAACTAGATACATAACCACCGATGTCAGTCATTGATGATTTGTTCCGTGGCGATGATTTCCAGTCTCGTTAGATCACAGAGGTGGCAATTTCGGCGTTGACCTTGCCTTGCATCCCGCTTCGGAGACGGCAGCAAGCGCGACGATATGCAGTCACGCTGGCGGGACGGCAGTTCGAACAAAAGCGAGCGAGCTATGATGTTCGTTAATTTTATTTAACTCTCGCTCATGCGCAGTGATCCGCAACGAATCTACACACGCACACACACAAATGTGAAAAGGCGCGAGGTTCAAATCGACTCGTTACATTCCTCCCCTGGACTTATGAGGGTTGAGAAGAAGTCCATATAGGCTTGGGTAGACTGACATTCATGATCTGCTTTAGTCAGTATTAAGCGTCGTCTTCCTCAATTCCATGATTCACACATTTCAAATTAAATATAAATTTAGATCATCAATTCTACAATACATACATTTCATTCTCAAATTAAAGTCATTTTCCATATATGATTTTTTAGATATTCTATGTACATCTTTACAAATAATTCATAAGTATTCGTGGTTTTCGGTTTAGCACATCGTCAAAACAATTATCCTATCTTAAATGTACTCATTCATTCTCCTCACTCATTCCATACCTTAAATCTATCTATACATGTTTTGAAGTTTACATTTTGAATAATCACTAAGATTTTTATTTACATGTTTGAAAATTATATTTCGTTATCATTTGGATCTAAAAAGGTTACGAATCGGATCTATTTTTATACTTTCTCAAGTTAGCGCGATTGTAAGTACCAATAATCGCACTGGAATCTTCAGACTCAGTTATTTCGAATGCATTTTCACTGATTATTTTAGAAATACGATACGGTCCTTCGAATATATCGAAAAACTTCTGCGTGACCTTGTCTAACGCTTTTGATAAATGTCTTACACGTAACATCACTAAGTCACCTATATTAAGTTTTACTTTAGATATTATTTTTTGTTTTTCACAACGTTTTTTTGAAACTTTTTTGAATATTCTCTCTAGCAAGAGTTATAATTATTTTATGATCAATTCTCGGTTGCATTGGAAACTTAACCAACTTTTGTATTTCATCTTGTATCGATTTTCCAAAAATGTAATTCGTTTGGCGCGAAACCTGTAGTAAAGTGAGTAGTTACATTTAGAAGGTTTTCAATAGTATTTATATGATTCACCCAAGTAGTATGCTTCGTCTTACACAAGGTCCTAAACATTCTACCCAATTCACGCATAACTCTCTCAGTGGGATTAGATTGTGGATGCCTTACACTGCTAAACAGGACTTTGACACCTATGTTTTCTAGCGAATCTCTCCATTTATGTGAGGTGAACTGAGTACCATTGTCGCTTAATATTCTCTCGAACTTTCCGCATTCTGGAATGTATTTATTCAAGATTTTATCGAGTGAACTTATTGTGGTAGCTTTTCTCAATGGGTATAAACGTACCAATTTTGAAAACACGTTTAAGACGACAAATACATACTCCATTCCTCCCCTGGCGCGAGGGAGGGGTCCATAATAATCGACTGTGACCAAATCTGAAGGTGAATTTGATGCAACCTGATTATATGGTCCCTCCATCGCGACTGATAAATACTTAACCCTCTGACACAAATCACATGTTAATACAAACTTTTTTATTTGCTTATGCATGAATTTCCAGTAATAAAATCGCTTGATATAAGTTAAGGTTTTAAAAACACCCGGATGGGGCTAATTTGTTATGAACGTAGTTTATTATTTTATTTGTTAATGTAATTGGAATAACAATACGATAATAATGACTTTTATTTTCGCGGTGAAATAAGATTTGTTGATATATTTCAAAGTTTTCTGTTTGTTTTTTGTTATTGTTGGCAAGAAGTTTATTCGTGATTGATGTACAATAACTGTCCTGTGATTGCAATTGATTTAAGTTCTTTAACATATGCTTTAAAGACGGTTTTTTCCTCATTTACTGCCATAATTACCAAAGGAGAAACTTCATTAATTTGAGAAGGAAAAATAAATGTATTGAGTAAACCAATCATTAATTTTTTTATCCGTTTCTCTATGAAATCTTCCCATAGGATTACGACTGAAAAAATCAGCAACTACATTGTCCGTACCCTTACAATAAGATATATCATAACAATATTGTTGCAATAACAGGGACCATCTAATTAAGCGCGAATTATGGTAAACGGTGTTTTGTAAAAATGTCAGACCTTTATGATCAGTTATTATTTCGAACTTGACACCTATCAAATAATACCGAAACTTTGTAACACAATATATAATAGCTAGTAATTCTATTTCGGCAGTAGTATATCGAGTTTCTTCAGATGTTAAGCATCTACTCGCTACCGAAATTATACATTGATTTTCTTCTTGGTCAATTTGATATAATGTGCCGCCTATACCAATCAAGCTACCATCACACTGCAACTTAAATGGGCTATTAGGTATGATGTGACTCAAGCAAACTGCACGAGCGAAATTTTGTTTTAAGGCCTCAAAATTTCTCTCATGCTCATTTGTCCAATGCCAAACCGCATCCCCAGCCAACAAATCTCGAAATGGCGAAATGTAATCACTATGTCGCATAACAAACCTGCGGTAGTAATTACATACACCTAAAAATTGCTGTAAATGTGCTTGATTTTTTGGATGTTCAAACTTAATTATTTCATCAATTCTCTTCGGGGTCTGGCTCTATGCCTTTATTCGACAAAATATATCCAAGAAATAAGATTTTATTTTTGAAAAATTCTGATTTTGAAATTTTTATTGTGAAATTATTTTGCAATAGTTTTTGAAAAATTATTTGTAACAACTGAATATGACGTTCAAAAGTGTTAGACGCAATAGCAGTATCATCTACATAGGTTATCAAATTTTTCTCTATATTAGAAAGTTGTAGAGGTATTTTCTTTTCTATTTTTTCTTCGTTATTTTCTTCAACTAAAAATTTAAAATTAATTGGAAGAGAGGTTTGAAGTGAGATGGCAAAAGCTCTAATGAGCGCGCTGCCAGCTGTTTTGATGCCAAAAGGCACGCGAATCCATTGATATGGTTTTGAGTCAAATTTAAATGCGGTTAAAGGTCTTGACTCTTTGTGTAATTTTACCTGCCAGTAACTATTTCGTAAATCTATTTTTGAAAAATGTTTGCATTCATAAAACTTTTGCATTATTTCTGCTATAACAGGGGGGGATTCCAAATCATCTTCAATGTTATCATTTATTTGTCTTGCATCCAAACAAACCCTTAATGAATCATCTTCCTTAACCACTATACGTAAAGGACTACAGTAAGGACTAATTGAAGGTTCTATTATACCTGCTTCTAACATTTCATTAATGACCCTACGTACCGGTTCCTGTAAGGCTGATGGTACGGGATACGAGCGATTAATTTTTGGATTATTATTTTTCAATACCAATTTATGCTCATAACCCAGTGCACATCCCGTTTTATTCTCAAACAATTTTTTATATTTTAATTAAAAGATCATGAAAAATTTGTTTCTCCCCGTCACTTAGATTTTCAGTTGAAAACGCAATTGAGTAAAGTTGATCATCAAGACTTTTTTCATTTTCTTTTTCTTTATGCATTACTCTTGTATTCATGTTATTCATATATATGCGATTAATATTAACACAATTATTATAAGTATCTAATAACTCAATATCTAGATCCATAAGATCATCGTAAACATCAGACAAATTGTCAATATATTCTATATTATTTTTCCTAATAATATTTTCCGTTGGATTTTGATTAATTTCACAATTGTTCATATTTATACCATTATTTTTATTTCTCTCAACGGTTCTTAATCCTGATAATCATTCAGTTCATTATTTTGCGTTTCGCATATATTATCAATTTTAATATTTTCATTTTTAATTATATGAATACAAGTTACTTTTTCTTTATTTCTTATTATTAATCTTTCTAAATCTCCTCTCTCAAACAAAACCAAATGAGTAGGGATCACTTCATCTTTCAATCTCAATTGAGTCTTCCAATAATCTATGATCATACCAAATTTCAAGTTGAAATCATTTCCCAGAATTATATCTGTCGACAAAAAGGGCACCACTAAGAAATAAAACGACAATATTTTTGTATTAATTTTTAAATCTAATGCTACTTGTCTTTTAACTGTTGTAGATTTTTTTCCTATAGCTGTTGATACTATTACGTTTGCTACTGGTAATTCTAATATGCGTATTGTATTTTTTATTTTGTTATAAAAGTTTTCTGATATTGCTGTTATTTGACTACCACTATCCACAAGACTCCACACCTTATATTTGTCAACTTCAAGTAAAACTCTGGGGGATGAAGGTATTTTATTTATTTCTGACTGTGTGTGACTCTCACTATTTATTACGTCATGAGATAAATCTCTAATTACGTCATAATATTGACGCACTGATGAGCCATAATTCAATGCGTCATTTTTCAGTTTAAATTATTAAAGTTTGAATTGTTTTGTTGGCTATCATCAATAATTGTACCATTTGAATGAGACCTATTATTTATGTTTGGAGGTGGAATCGTTAAATCAGGCAATTGAAATTTGTTTTGACTAAAATTTTGAGAAGGTTTATTATTTGAATAACGTCTACTGTTATGATATCGTTGGGGATTATAATTATTTCGTACTCTATTAAATCTACCTCGACCCTCTATTAGTATAAAGTATTTATTTGCCCGATTTGAGCTTGTGTATTGTTATGATTACTATGTGAATTGTATTTATTTTCAAAATTTCTTTTATTTTCTGCGAATAGAAGATCTAAATTTGTTAAAGTTTTAACAATCAAATCACTCTGGTTACAATCTATTGAAGCCAACGCAAGTTTTGCTGATTTAGGTAACTGTTGAATAATTGAATAATTTTTTTCGTAAATTGACATAGTTGGTCTAATAAAATTTGCTTTTCTCAACTGAGAATAATAAAATGATTGTAAGTTCTCATGATTTTGAGGGCTAAATTTCCCTTGCAACCACCGATTCTTAGTTTTAACTTGTACTTCTACTGTGTAAAAATTTTCCATGAAGGCAACTTTAAATTGATCATAATTCTCAAATGGATTTTGTAATTCCATCCATGCTCTAACTTTATTTTTAAGTAACATAGTAACCACGTGTAGCTTTCTCTCACATTGAATTTGTTTTTTAAACGGAAATATCTCTCCACTTCATCTAAAAATTCCAGAGGATTTGCACTATTTTCATCAGAAAATGACGGGACCGTTATATCAATTTGATTTACTTGTACGTTTCCGATCAATGATAGAAAGTCATTTACGAAATTTCGCTGTACGGCAACCGACTCTACCTGGATATTATTTTGTTGAGGTTGAACACTTTCTTGAACTTGGCGTAGTTGTTCTCTTGATTGTTGTAATTCTTCCTGAAGTTTGTTGCCATTATTCGTTTGCTCATTCAATTGTTGAGTGAGTCGCCGTATTTCAGCTTCTTGCCTCTCTAGATCCGCCTGATGACGTCTCGCCTCATTTCTCGGATCGTCAGGAATGACATTCATGTTGTTGTTTCGTGACCTCGTACTCGTACCAAACAAATTAGTAACGATTTTGTGTGATGTTCTTCCTGATCTCGTCACGTAAGTCGAGGACTCATTGGAATTAGCCATGCATTTTTTAATTTAGGAGTTAGGTTACCGCGTGGTCGGGCGCCAATGTAAAATTTATATAGGTTAAAAAAGACAACTTGTAAATAAAATGGCTTTTCACAGTCAGTAGAACATGAATTCCTTAAGCTCCCGAATCACACGACGAGAAGGAAAGATTATTGAAATAATAAACACAGTATTTCTTTTGGCCACAATACATTATTTTCAATAGTTAAAACTTCTTAAAACTAAATACATTCATACGTGATCACAACTACATTCATACAATATTCACACATTATCATATCTGCATTCACACACTATTCACACATATTTACGTATCCGCATTTCAATTGCCAATAAATTTAATTCTTTTTCTTTGGCGTAGAGTGATGATGGTAAATTTATGATAGATTTACTATCATAATTCGTTAGAATAATTAATACAATGTAATTGAGCTCAATTCGATTAATGCTTACGTTTGTCAACAAAGTCCGCTGGTATTCGTAATACCGTTGTTATTTATTGTATCACTAACAAATTCTATGACGTAGTGAATGTTGAGGATTCCTTGAGATCAACGAATTCAAAAGCCTCGACGAAACTAGATACATAACCACCGATGTCAGTCATTGATGATTTGTTCCGTGGCGATGATTTCCAGTCTCGTTAGATCACAGAGGTGGCAATTTCGGCGTTGACCTTGCCTTGCATCCCGCTTCGGAGACGGCAGCAAGCGCGACGATATGCAGTCACGCTGGCGGGACGGCAGTTCGAACAAAAGCGAGCGAGCTATGATGTTCGTTAATTTTATTTAACTCTCGCTCATGCGCAGTGATCCGCAACGAATCTACACACGCACACACACAAATGTGAAAAGGCGCGAGGTTCAAATCGACTCGTTACATTCCTCCCCTGGACTTATGAGGGTTGAGAAGAAGTCCATATAGGCTTGGGTAGACTGACATTCATGATCTGCTTTAGTCAGTATTAAGCGTCGTCTTCCTCAATTCCATGATTCACACATTTCAAATTAAATATAAATTTAGATCATCAATTCTACAATACATACATTTCATTCTCAAATTAAAGTCATTTTCCATATATGATTTTTTAGATATTCTATGTACATCTTTACAAATAATTCATAAGTATTCGTGGTTTTCGGTTTAGCACATCGTCAAAACAATTATCCTATCTTAAATGTACTCATTCATTCTCCTCACTCATTCCATACCTTAAATCTATCTATACATGTTTTGAAGTTTACATTTTGAATAATCACTAAGATTTTATTTACATGTTTGAAAATTATATTTCGTTATCATTTGGATCTAAAAAGGTTACGAATCGGATCTATTTTTATACTTTCTCAAGTTAGCGCGATTGTAAGTACCAATAATCGCACTGGAATCTTCAGACTCAGTTATTTCGAATGCATTTTCACTGATTATTTTAGAAATACGATACGGTCCTTCGAATATATCGAAAAACTTCTGCGTGACCTTGTCTAACGCTTTTGATAAATGTCTTACACGTAACATCACTAAGTCACCTATATTAAGTTTTACTTTAGATATTATTTTTTGTTTTTCACAACGTTTTTTGAAACTTTTTTGAATATTCTCTCTAGCAAGAGTTATAATTATTTTATGATCAATTCTCGGTTGCATTGGAAACTTAACCAACTTTTGTATTTCATCTTGTATCGATTTTCCAAAATGTAATTCGTTTGGCGCGAAACCTGTAGTAAAGTGAGTAGTTACATTTAGAAGGTTTTCAATAGTATTTATATGATTCACCCAAGTAGTATGCTTCGTCTTACACAAGGTCCTAAACATTCTACCCAATTCACGCATAACTCTCTCAGTGGGATTAGATTGTGGATGCCTTACACTGCTAAACAGGACTTTGACACCTATGTTTTCTAGCGAATCTCTCCATTTATGTGAGGTGAACTGAGTACCATTGTCGCTTAATATTCTCTCGAACTTTCCGCATTCTGGAATGTATTTATTCAAGATTTTATCGAGTGAACTTATTGTGGTAGCTTTTCTCAATGGGTATAAACGTACCAATTTTGAAAACACGTTTAAGACGACAAATACATACTCCATTCCTCCCCTGGCGCGAGGGAGGGGTCCATAATAATCGACTGTGACCAAATCTGAAGGTGAATTTGATGCAACCTGATTATATGGTCCCTCCATCGCGACTGATAAATACTTAACCCTCTGACACAAATCACATGTTAATACAAACTTTTTTATTTGCTTATGCATGAATTTCCAGTAATAAAATCGCTTGATATAAGTTAAGGTTTTAAAAACACCCGGATGGGCTAATTTGTTATGAACGTAGTTTATTATTTTATTTGTTAATGTAATTGGAATAACAATACGATAATAATGACTTTTATTTTCGCGGTGAAATAAGATTTGTTGATATATTTCAAAGTTTTCTGTTTGTTTTTTGTTATTGTTGGCAAGAAGTTTATTCGTGATTGATGTACAATAACTGTCCTGTGATTGCAATTGATTTAAGTTCTTTAACATATGCTTTAAAGACGGTTTTTCCTCATTTACTGCCATAATTACCAAAGGAGAAACTTCATTAATTTGAGAAGGAAAAATAAATGTATTGAGTAAACCAATCATTAATTTTTTATCCGTTTCTCTATGAAATCTTCCCATAGGATTACGACTGAAAAAATCAGCAACTACATTGTCCGTACCCTTACAATAAGATATATCATAACAATATTGTTGCAATAACAGGGACCATCTAATTAAGCGCGAATTATGGTAAACGGTGTTTTGTAAAAATGTCAGACCTTTATGATCAGTTATTATTTCGAACTTGACACCTATCAAATAATACCGAAACTTTGTAACACAATATATAATAGCTAGTAATTCTATTTCGGCAGTAGTATATCGAGTTTCTTCAGATGTTAAGCATCTACTCGCTACCGAAATTATACATTGATTTTCTTCTTGGTCAATTTGATATAATGTGCCGCCTATACCAATCAAGCTACCATCACACTGCAACTTAAATGGGCTATTAGGTATGATGTGACTCAAGCAAACTGCACGAGCGAAATTTTGTTTTAAGGCCTCAAAATTTCTCTCATGCTCATTTGTCCAATGCCAAACCGCATCCCCAGCCAACAAATCTCGAAATGGCGAAATGTAATCACTATGTCGCATAACAAACCTGCGGTAGTAATTACATACACCTAAAAATTGCTGTAAATGTGCTTGATTTTTTGGATGTTCAAACTTAATTATTTCATCAATTCTCTTCGGGTCTGGCTCTATGCCTTTATTCGACAAAATATATCCAAGAAATAAGATTTTATTTTTGAAAAATTCTGATTTTGAAATTTTTATTGTGAAATTATTTTGCAATAGTTTTTGAAAAATTATTTGTAACAACTGAATATGACGTTCAAAAGTGTTAGACGCAATAGCAGTATCATCTACATAGGTTATCAAATTTTTCTCTATATTAGAAAGTTGTAGAGGTATTTTCTTTTCTATTTTTTCTTCGTTATTTTCTTCAACTAAAAATTTAAAATTAATTGGAAGAGAGGTTTGAAGTGAGATGGCAAAAGCTCTAATGAGCGCGCTGCCAGCTGTTTTGATGCCAAAAGGCACGCGAATCCATTGATATGGTTTTGAGTCAAATTTAAATGCGGTTAAAGGTCTTGACTCTTTGTGTAATTTTACCTGCCAGTAACTATTTCGTAAATCTATTTTTGAAAAATGTTTGCATTCATAAAACTTTTGCATTATTTCTGCTATAACAGGGGGGGATTCCAAATCATCTTCAATGTTATCATTTATTTGTCTTGCATCCAAACAAACCCTTAATGAATCATCTTCCTTAACCACTATACGTAAAGGACTACAGTAAGGACTAATTGAAGGTTCTATTATACCTGCTTCTAACATTTCATTAATGACCCTACGTACCGGTTCCTGTAAGGCTGATGGTACGGGATACGAGCGATTAATTTTTGGATTATTATTTTTCAATACCAATTTATGCTCATAACCCAGTGCACATCCCGTTTTATTCTCAAACAATTTTTTATATTTAATTAAAAGATCATGAAAAATTTGTTTCTCCCCGTCACTTAGATTTTCAGTTGAAAACGCAATTGAGTAAAGTTGATCATCAAGACTTTTTTCATTTTCTTTTTCTTTATGCATTACTCTTGTATTCATGTTATTCATATATATGCGATTAATATTAACACAATTATTATAAGTATCTAATAACTCAATATCTAGATCCATAAGATCATCGTAAACATCAGACAAATTGTCAATATATTCTATATTATTTTTCCTAATAATATTTTCCGTTGGATTTTGATTAATTTCACAATTGTTCATATTTATACCATTATTTTTATTTCTCTCAACGGTTCTTAAATCCTGATAATCATTCAGTTCATTATTTTGCGTTTCGCATATATTATCAATTTTAATATTTTCATTTTTAATTATATGAATACAAGTTACTTTTTCTTTATTTCTTATTATTAATCTTTCTAAATCTCCTCTCTCAAACAAAACCAAATGAGTAGGGATCACTTCATCTTTCAATCTCAATTGAGTCTTCCAATAATCTATGATCATACCAAATTTCAAGTTGAAATCATTTCCCAGAATTATATCTGTCGACAAAAAGGGCACCACTAAGAAATAAAACGACAATATTTTTGTATTAATTTTTAAATCTAATGCTACTTGTCTTTTAACTGTTGTAGATTTTTTTCCTATAGCTGTTGATACTATTACGTTTGCTACTGGTAATTCTAATATGCGTATTGTATTTTTTATTTTGTTATAAAAGTTTTCTGATATTGCTGTTATTTGACTACCACTATCCACAAGACTCCACACCTTATATTTGTCAACTTCAAGTAAAACTCTGGGGGATGAAGGTATTTTATTTATTTCTGACTGTGTGTGACTCTCACTATTTATTACGTCATGAGATAAATCTCTAATTACGTCATAATATTGACGCACTGATGAGCCATAATTCAATGCGTCATTTTTCAGTTTAAATTATTAAAGTTTGAATTGTTTTGTTGGCTATCATCAATAATTGTACCATTTGAATGAGACCTATTATTTATGTTTGGAGGTGGAATCGTTAAATCAGGCAATTGAAATTTGTTTTGACTAAAATTTTGAGAAGGTTTATTATTTGAATAACGTCTACTGTTATGATATCGTTGGGGATTATAATTATTTCGTACTCTATTAAATCTACCTCGACCTCTATTAGTATAAGTATTTATTTGCCCGATTTGAGCTTGTGTATTGTTATGATTACTATGTGAATTGTATTTATTTTCAAAATTTCTTTTATTTTCTGCGAATAGAAGATCTAAATTTGTTAAAGTTTTAACAATCAAATCACTCTGGTTACAATCTATTGAAGCCAACGCAAGTTTTGCTGATTTAGGTAACTGTTGAATAATTGAATAATTTTTTTCGTAAATTGACATAGTTGGTCTAATAAAATTTGCTTTTCTCAACTGAGAATAATAAAATGATTGTAAGTTCTCATGATTTTGAGGGCTAAATTTCCCTTGCAACCACCGATTCTTAGTTTTAACTTGTACTTCTACTGTGTAAAAATTTTCCATGAAGGCAACTTTAAATTGATCATAATTCTCAAATGGATTTTGTAATTCCATCCATGCTCTAACTTTATTTTTAAGTAACATAGTAACCACGTGTAGCTTTCTCTCACATTGAATTTGTTTTAAACGGAAATATCTCTCCACTTCATCTAAAAATTCCAGAGAATTTGCACTATTTTCATCAGAAAATGACGGGACCGTTATATCAATTTGATTTACTTGTACGTTTCCGATCAATGATAGAAAGTCATTTACGAAATTTCGCTGTACGGCAACCGACTCTACCTGGATATTATTTTGTTGAGGTTGAACACTTTCTTGAACTTGGCGTAGTTGTTCTCTTGATTGTTGTAATTCTTCCTGAAGTTTGTTGCCATTATTCGTTTGCTCATTCAATTGTTGAGTGAGTCGCCGTATTTCAGCTTCTTGCCTCTCTAGATCCGCCTGATGACGTCTCGCCTCATTTCTCGGATCGTCAGGAATGACATTCATGTTGTTGTTTCGTGACCTCGTACTCGTACCAAACAAATTAGTAACGATTTTGTGTGATGTTCTTCCTGATCTCGTCACGTAAGTCGAGGACTCATTGGAATTAGCCATGCATTTTTTAATTTAGGAGTTAGGTTACCGCGTGGTCGGGCGCCAATGTAAAATTTATATAGGTTAAAAAAGACAACTTGTAAATAAAATGGCTTTTCACAGTCAGTAGAACATGAATTCCTTAAGCTCCCGAATCACACGACGAGAAGGAAAGATTATTGAAATAATAAACACAGTATTTCTTTTGGCCACAATACATTATTTTCAATAGTTAAAACTTCTTAAAACTAAATACATTCATACGTGATCACAACTACATTCATACAATATTCACACATTATCATATCTGCATTCACACACTATTCACACATATTTACGTATCCGCATTTCAATTGCCAATAAATTTAATTCTTTTTCTTTGGCGTAGAGTGATGATGGTAAATTTATGATAGATTTACTATCATAATTCGTTAGAATAATTAATACAATGTAATTGAGCTCAATTCGATTAATGCTTACGTTTGTCAACAAAGTCCGCTGGTATTCGTAATACCGTTGTTATTTATTGTATCACTAACAAATTCTATGACGTAGTGAATGTTGAGGATTCCTTGAGATCAACGAATTCAAAAGCCTCGACGAAACTAGATACATAACCACCGATGTCAGTCATTGATGATTTGTTCCGTGGCGATGATTTCCAGTCTCGTTAGATCACAGAGGTGGCAATTTCGGCGTTGACCTTGCCTTGCATCCCGCTTCGGAGACGGCAGCAAGCGCGACGATATGCAGTCACGCTGGCGGGACGGCAGTTCGAACAAAAGCGAGCGAGCTATGATGTTCGTTAATTTTATTTAACTCTCGCTCATGCGCAGTGATCCGCAACGAATCTACACACGCACACACACAAATGTGAAAAGGCGCGAGGTTCAAATCGACTCGTTACAAGCGCAAGCTCCTACCGCTTGATTTATATGCGTACATGGTTGCGTGGACGCAGATATGCTCACGCGAGTGCCTTACAATTGAATCGCAAAAAAATTGACTCCGATGACTGAAATTGCGCCACTTTTAATTTTGCAGTCGACGCGCATAAAGGCGGTCCAACGATTACAAGAACTCGACGTTTGAGATCTCGAGCTGCGGGGCAAGAACGTAAAATGAAGGTTCTGGGTGCGAGAAAGAGAGAGAGAGAGAGAGAGTACGACGAATTGCTAAAAAATCCCAGAGCGCGTATGCAAAACCTAATTCTTCGTCTCTTTTATGGGGTGAAGCTTCGGCGCAGTTGCACGCCAGGAGGGTCAAGGAGAAGCAATTGCTCGTATCGCGTTGCGCAAGCCCCGAGCAGCGCGAGACCCTCCTTCTTGCAAGGCTTATTTATGGAGATGACTGGCAGCTTCATTCCACTCCTAAATTATGCAGTCTTTTTCCATTAAATGATACGACCCTTCTCTCTGCCGCTGCTACTGCTACTGCCTCTCGGCGCGCACAAGCGCTCTTTCTCTCTCTTTCTCTCTCTCTCTCTCTCTCTCTCTCTCTCTCTCTCTCTCTCGTCTTATTTTGCGTAATCGACTTTGCGGCGACATTGTCGAAAACTTGGAAAAACACGCTGCTGGATTTGCATCCACGGCTGTGCGTCAAGCTCGAAAAACGGCGTTGAGCTTTCTCCCTACTCTCCTATTGGGTAAATATCCGTTGTTTTGTCGGAGCCGCGACACTCTTCGACGCCGGCAATTCTTCATCGTCGCATCGAAAACGCGAAAAATCCGATTACGTTTCACTCGCTACGAAGCGCAAACGGGCTATTTTCAATTCACTCTCCGGCAAGAATATCGTAATGGCATAGTTGTTGTTATTCCGTTGCAAACAGTCGAGCTAAAGAAAGTAGCCACCGAGAACGAGAGAGAAGAAGAGAGAGAGAGAGAGATTCTCATTAAAATTAAACGCTGCTTCAGGAAAACTCATTAAAGGTGAATAGACGGTAGAAGCAGAGCAGCAGCGCCAGCGGAGTCCATTTGGAAGGCGGAAGGTGTTTTTACCGTCGGAGGAAAAAGGGAGTCCGGGAAAATCTGGGGCTTGAAAAGCTCAATAAACCGCGGCTCGCGCTTAACCAACTCCTACGCCCTACGTGCCCCTCGAAGCCGCGCGAGATCAAAGGGATCTCGCGCAATTATTCATCGCGAGTCGCACGCGCATTTTCAAGAGCTCCTCGGCGGGCTCCTCTTCATTCTTTGCTCGCCGCTTAATGAACGGCTCATTCGAGCGAAGCGGTGCCCAACTCTTCGACACTCGCATCGTTTTAATTGCGGCGTCAATCCGTGAATGATCTCGTGTGCTGCCACCGCCGCCGCCGCCGCCGTCGACGGCGACGACGACGACGCTAGCTCTTTAACCCAGTTGCTGCGAAAGGCGTCGCGCCTGCAGCCCCGCGGCTGAAAAAGCCACTCGTTTCCACAGCCAAGATGCGCGACACTACTCGAGCCTTTGGGCTTGGCTGCATTTCATGCCAATCATGGAGCCTTTCATACGAGATGCTCGTTAACCAGGCATTAACACCAGTTTACGCGTGAAAAAGGAGACGACGGCTGTTTTTCAATTGATAGATTGTGCCGAAAGTGCACTCGTCCTTACAGATAACGACGTCGAGCGGAGGTATATGCCGAGAAGAATCGCTGCTCTTGTCCTGGACAATGAGCGTTATTTGTGAAAGAGTCGAGCAGGTCAGCTTACTTTCGTCGCAACGCGCACTCGCCCACGACCTACGAATACGCTTCGAACGAGATAGTCGTACGGGGGCGAGTGCGCTAATTCGCGATGAAAGCATCGTCATTTTCGCAGCAACGTTAGTCTTTTGTCGACGGTTATCGACAAAGCCACGATCTACAAACGCCACTCAGAGAAAAAAATCCAGCTAAACGCTCAGCACTTGTATAGTGGGTAGGGCGAACTCTCGAGAAACAAAGGGTTGGCGGCGGCGGTGGCGGCGGCAGCCCGAGCAAGAACAACCAGAGAGAAAGAGAGAGCGCGAGCAAGGTAAAAAGAAAGGGCCACGATTTCGCATCAACGTCGCCGAGGCGTATTTATCGCGCGGTTAATTAAACCGCCGAACGGGTGCACGCGAGCGTGAAAGAAATATGCGCTCCGAGAGCGAGAAATTAAAGAGCGTAAATTATCAGAGAGAAAGGGGTGGGGGGAACGAGGGCAAGTTTAGGCAAAGCGCTGGGGGCACGGGAAATTAAAAGATCATCGCTTATATCTCGGTCAGCGCCGATTAATTTCTCCGAGTATGTATAATTTAATTAGGCCAGACGGTGCGGCAGCAGGTGCATTGACGCTCGTGTTCCTCGTTGTGTTCCGTTTGTTTCGTTGTTGTCCCCCGCCTCCGCGCACGAGAGACGGCAAGCCAAGCGTCAAAATTTAACGACGCGTTTTTATGAGTGCAGTTAATCGATGTCGCAAGCTCGGCTGCGCTCGAAATTAACAAGAGCTAAAATTCGCCGCTCACTTAATTACAAGCATCATGAATTTCTCTCTTTCTCTCTCTCTCTCTCTCTCGGTGGAGCTTTCCTCGGTTAATTAATTCATATGTGCGACGTGCGCCTATTATTACCAGCTTCACAAAAAAAATAATCGATACGAGAGGTCGACAACAAAGACGAACGCTGTTCGTTGACCGCCTCGCGCGCGCGACTTATTGCTCTCTTTAGCCATGCTGAGACTACTATCTCTCTCTCTCTTTCTCGCTCTCGCTCTCCGTCTGCTCACGTGACCGGAATTTCACGTTGTCTCGCGGACTCGTGATATTTTATCGGTTATTGCTGCTAGCCAAAGATTGAGTGCACTAAGGAATTTATTCGCTGAGATATGCGTCCTTGGAGAAATCTTTACCTCGCTTGGCGTTTTTTTTTTTTTCATTTTCTCAATAATACACGCGGCTCTCGACGATTAAAATGCCGCGTTCGTCGACGTCGCTTTGGAAAACGCGCGACAGACCAAAACCGCTCGATCGAACAATTTACGAGCGATTAAGTTCCACTTCCAATTTGCCAAGACTCGCAACGAGATTCGTAATAGATTACAGCGAGATAGAGAGCTATACCGTGGAATAGATTGAGGTTACGAGCACAACCTCAATCAAATCCATTTTTTGCTCTCAGTGGAGAAATCTTGGAAGCGGGGAGAAGGGAAGACGAAATGATACATCGCGAAGGCAATTTTATGCGAAACCGAGTGTCCGCTCGTTTTTCAGGCTATTACCCCGGGGTAGCACGAATATATCCGAGGAGGAGAGGGTAGCGATCGAAGAAGCGCAGGGGCGCCGGATGACGAATATAGAGCTGAGAGGGAGAGAGAGAGAGAGAAAGCAAGAGTAGAATCCTGAAGGAGTTCTCTGCTCGATAGAATGTAATTGTCGATTTGTAATGATTAATGGATCGGTGGTGTAGATTTTTCATTTGCTTCTCGGAAGCTTTCGGCATATTGGTGTACAACTTGTTAACGTACTTGCGACGATTGTCAAAAGGTATGCGTGTCTCGTGACCACGTGGTTAAAACCTGGCTACAAACTGGAAGATTCTTATTGTTCTGATAATTTCCGTTAACCCAGTTGCTGCAAGCTGTAGCGGGACGAGATAGACCCGTGGCAGTTTTCTACTGTGAGCATTCGATTGCAACGTCGGTCGCAACAGTCGGTACGCAGCTGAGCCGAGAGTGTCGGTGAGCCTGGCCACGGTGCTGCTTTCAGGCGACTTGGGTAAGCCGAGAAATCCGGTGAAACGGACGCGCTGTCGCAGGCGGACGTAAGTGGTCCCAGGGCACAAGTAGCGGCGGTTTGGCCGGGCCGCCCGCTGCGGCGATTCATTAAGGCGCACCTTTCGCGGAGATTCGCGCGGCGGCGGCGGCGGCGGCGGCGACATTAGCCTCGGCCGGGCCGCGCGCGCCTGAATGCTAATGGGAAAACGCGCTGCCATGCCGCCATGCCGCCACGCCGCTACGCTGCCACGCCGTGCAATTCGCACGGATCGATCCGCGCACGCGACTGCTTTCTTTCCGCGCGAGCGCGTCGAGCTGTCGCTTTGCATGCGAGTCCTCGCTCGCGGATGCTAATTGTCATGCTCGGCGAGGGACGCCGAAGGGGAGATGTAGTCGAGCGATCGACTGCGTGATTCACTTAAGTTGGCTTTGTCAATTCAATTGGCTGACTATAACGCTGTTATACTACTTGCCTCGGCAGCTAATTCCGATCCTGCTGCGCGCGTCTTCGCCAGGTCGCATCGCGTTTCGGGAAACGCACGCCGCGACTTTTCCCATTCGTCTCCGTTCGCCGACCGACTTGCTGCGCGTCGGCAATGAATTGCGTCGCCGCATTTTTACCGCGAACGAACGGGGACTCGATCCGCGGCCGTTGATCGATGCCCCGGCGAGCGAGAGCAAAGATGCGGCAGCAGCAGCGAGCGCCACGCCAAGGTGAGTTGCGCTTACCTGTGCCCACGGCCGCGCCGCGGCGGTACGGCGGCGCGGCGGCGCGCGCAAGAGCGTGCGTGCAGGCGAGCGCCGCGCCACGCCCAGACGCGCGACGCCGCCGGCAGCGCGCCGCATTAGCATGTACGTCGCTCTCGAAAATCTTCGTGAAAAATAACAACTCCCTCACGTGCGAGCCGAGAAGGTGCAAGCAGTCTTGGGTATTCCGCGCAGCACTTCGCGACTTGATAATAGCTGGAAATTCATCTCTCTCTGCCTCTCTTGGAGAGCAAGCGAGTGTCAGTCATCTCTCCCGAGAGAGTGAGAGAGAGAGAGAGGCGCGGCTTGAAGCATTGCGCGCCCGTGAGCCGAATATTCCCTCGCAGCGGCAGCAACCTCTTACTGGAGATAAAAAAAATGGGCTGACGAGTTTAATTTGAGCCCGCGACGAGGCTTTGTTTACGGGCTCCACTTCTTTCCCTTCATATTCTCTGGCCAGAGCTGTATTACCATTGATCCAATGTCGTTATTAGATTGTGCGCGTCAGTCGTATAAACATCAAATGCCGAGAAGCAGCTTGCAAATAAAACGTCGAAAGCTAATCGCAAGACTGCAGATCAATGAAATGCACAGCGTAAGAATTCGATACAAGTGGCTTGACCCTCGCAGTCTCTGGCGGGATAAGATGCACATTCAAGTAGCAGCGCGAAAGCGAGTCAACGTGAAAAGCAATCTATGTAAACCGTGAAATTCAATTGACGGGAATATCGAGCAGACCAAATGTTTCGACGCGAACGTAGGGCTGTCATTATCGCCGTCGTTCTGTCGCCAAAGCCCCCTCTGAATAGACACACACCGACGACCGACACCCCCGCTCCTTGGGACGGCTGCAGCGCCGCACGCGAGAGTACATAAGTGGGCAAGAAGTCCCAGGGGAGAGATCGCCCATTCGAAATTCTATCCGCACGCGCCCTCGCAAGCGCAAAAAGAAAGGTGGGGGAAGGCTGCTGCTTTGCTCGGGCCTCATTACCGCGCGCCGTGGCGGCGAGCCGAATTCACGGCGACGCAGCTTTCCCGCGGGAGCAACGCGCCAAATGAGGGAGCAATAATGCAGCCGCCCTTCTTTCCTCCTTGTTCACTTTGTGGCTCGGCCGGCCTCCTGTCGTCCTTCGCGGTGGCGCGCTTGTTTTTCATTTATTTACTTTTGTTCGGCCAATCGAAGAGACCGAGTCGCGAAGCGGCTGGGTAAATAATCGAGCGGCACGGTATCGAGTTAATTAAAGTGCCCGCGCGCTCGTGCGGTTTATCGCTGGAAAACGGATATGCACGCGCGCGTGATATACAGCGGGACGAATTATGAGGCGCGCCGTGTGCGTTGGATCGCGAAGAAGAGAGCTTCCACGGGGAATCGAGCAACAGATGAGAATGCTTACCTGCCTCTCTCTCTCTCTCTCTCTCTCGTTCTCTCTATTTCTCTTTTGCCCTGCTATATATGCCGAACGATTGGATCTTTATCGAATTCTCTTCCGTTCGCGAGCGAGCAATTGTTCTCTCTCTCTCTCTCTCTCAAGCTGTGCGAGAATCGTAGATGTCGCGCTCACTTACGATAATGATCTGCGTACTCCCCCGTGGGCGACGTACGAAAATAAAAGGAAAAAAGACATCCCTTAGTTTCAATGCGCGTTTTCAATAACGAACCAGCGAAATATTCTTTTTTCACGGCTCGCTAATTTTTTCTCGTTACTCTCTCCTCTGTCTCTCCCAATTAACCTGCTGGTGTGCGTTCCCTGATCACTGCGAGGTTTATCGTGGATTTGCTGATTAATCGAGACGCGCGTGTGCTTTCAATTTTCACCGGAAGTATTGGCGCACGGGTTAATAATGAAGCAAGTTATCGGAGTGCATCGTACACCGTACAGATCGGTAAAAGAATTGCCTCATTGCTCTACGCCTTGGCATCCGAATGGCCGGACTAGGCTAACGAAGATCGGGCCAGCAAAACTAGTTCTGTAAACAATAGGTCGCAGACACGGTCGCGCAATATGCGTGGCAGCGCTGAAAAACAAAGGGAAGATGCTCGCGGAGGGAACGAGAGACGG
The DNA here is from genome assembly GCF_024137745.1 of Phymastichus coffea. Classification (NCBI taxonomy): domain Eukaryota; kingdom Metazoa; phylum Arthropoda; class Insecta; order Hymenoptera; family Eulophidae; genus Phymastichus; species Phymastichus coffea. The sequence goes on along the minus strand of NW_026706874.1, from coordinate 1,577,730 downwards.
GACGAGCGCGCAATAATCGTCGACGGGCACAATATGCTCCTCAGGTGGTGTGCGCGGCAGTGTGCACGCGCGTTGACGCGCGACGGAGGCGGGCCGCGGCGTCACGTCGACTACTCGTGGAAAATGAAATGTGCCGTGCGGCTGCCGCCGCCGCCGCCACCGCCGCGAACCTGATGATGGCCGCATAATAACGTAATTTAATTACGGCGACAGGCCGTCGCGCCGTTATGTGTACGTGCGAGTGCGGTTTGCATCGAAATTCGCGTGACACTTTGACGCGTGCACCCGCTCGCGTCGAATTGCGCGAGTCCACTTCGAGAGTCGGAATCTTGGAGGGAACGCGAATAAAAGAAAGTTGGCAAGCGAGAATAGTAATGGCTTGGCTGAGCGTCTCCTCTGAAATAATTGGATAAGTGGCTTTTCGTATCTAGTGCGTTGAGAGCGAAGCGGCCGGGAAAAAAGGGGAGGCCGAACGAGCCGTGAAACCCTCTCGTACGACTGATCGCTGTAGCTGCAAATGGACAGTTGGAAGAAGAGAGTACAAGTTCTCGTCTCTTCTGTTTTTACTACGTTGCTTGGTGCTGCTGCTGCCGCTGCTGCTGCTGCTGCTGCTGCTGCCACCGCCGCTGGTCGACGACCTCCTCTCTTCGTGCGCGCTACGTTTGCTCTTCTGCCGGATGTCGACGTGACGTCTCTGCTAAGTAGTGGATAGCTCAAGCTAGGAAAGCTCGAGTACACTCCCGCGCCCTCCCTTCTTCCTCTTTTCGACGGTATAACACTGTCGGTGCCCCCTTTTTCCCTGCGACATGCTTGCGTGATAACGCTTCGTCTAAAAAGACAAAAAAACAACAACAATATACCTCCTCGCAATTCTTTTGCAGCCTGTCTCTCTCTCGCTGCACTTAATGAACTGCGCGACTTTACGAGGACTTAACTTCATCTCTCCTTCTTTTTGTTAACAAGACGGATCATTTCGAGCTTTGAGATATACATTCTAGAGCGACAGAGAGTGAGAGAGGGGAAGAGATTACGATGCAGGATGTTTTTCTTTCGGAGTTATGCCGTGTAACATGGCTTCATGGTTCTCTTTACGAGCGACCGTAATTGAATGTTACATTACGTTGCCTTGGCTGCGGCTATGTGACAGATTCCCCCGTTATAAAGCTTCGAAAACGATCAAACGTTCGTATTGCTCGGTCTGCGCTTCAAATGCCGGGCAGCGCGGCAGACGAGCATTTCGTTTGTCGACGGGGCACGCGCCGCAAAATCGAATTGCGTTCCATCATAAAGTATGCGTGGACGAGATTTCATCCGACTCTAGTTTTGCAATGAATGCTGGAAAGGCGCGGACATTCAACGAACAATCCGTGCCGACGGCACTCCACGGCAAAAAGGCACTCGATGCAGCGCTGGCCTGGGGAAAGGAGAAGCGCAAGCGTTTATTTAACCTCGCGCACTCGAGGATGAAAACTAAAAGTACGTCGGGACGGCGCGCGGCGCACGAGTGTCTCCTCCCGGAACTCGTCGACTTGCGCCTCTCTCTCTCTCTCTCTGCTCAATGTCTCCGTGTACTTAGGTAACTTTGTTTCTCGCAGTTTCCGATTAATATTAATAGCACGGGAGACGCACGAACGACTGCCTCCATGCGCGCGCAACAGAAAAATGCTCTCAGGAGGATCCGTCGTCAATAAAAGTACCAAGCGCTCATTCACGGAGACCATCGCTTTTCGGATTTATGGGCATTATCTTAGACGCACTGCCAGAGAGAACGATGTCATCGCGACCGCGCGCGCGCGTGTGCGGCTGAAGGCATCTGTATACATCCTCTGGTCAAATAAATCCACCTAAATAATGGCCCAGCCCAAAACTTTGCCCATTGTGCGATCATGCCGACGTGCCCCTTTACATATATGTACTTAAGCTGCGCTGTTGCTGCTGTCTTGTATTTTGTTTCTTTTTTTCTTTCGCATGCCACGCACTTTTGTTTTTATCGATTCTTCAAACCTACCATCTGTTTATCTTGTCTTCGTCCATGCTTTTCTATTGATGACTACTTAGCTGTAATTTGTGCATCCGGATCTTTATTGGTCAAAGTTCTTTCAACAGATAGAAAGTTGATCGCGCGAACGCAAAACAAGGCGAAAACTCAGTTTTAGAAGGAAATCATAATCAAAGTTCAGAATGAGTTTTTTAAAGTGCACAATGGTGTCGTTGAAGGCGAGGCACGGCAAATATATTTGTTTCTGGACGTTGTCTACGTGCGGTATATCAATAAAACATGGTAAACCTTGACAATAACCCAATGACAAACGACTGGAAGGAAACTTCAACTGTCTGCCGCCTAACACATTATCATGTTATCCTCATCGCACCGCAAATAATTCATAATGCTGGTTCAAAGACGAAGGCGCGATAGAGCCGCCGGACCGATAAATCAGGTCGTGGCGCGATCGCGCAGGACAAGTAAAATATGATCAGGAATTCGCGCTACTGGCGAAGTTGCGGGGGAGGGCAAGAGAGAAGCTGACTGTGAGTCGGATCGCGGCCGACGACAAGAAAGAAATCAAGTTGACTTAGCACGCTGACACGATTATCGATTCCCGCGAACGGGGAGAGCTTGCATGGGCAAACTTGTCTGGCGAGAACTTTCTTCTTTCGTTCGTTCGTCGTCGTGGCGCTTTTATTGACGTGCCGCTGCCGTTTAAACGAGCTTGATTGCGGGATTTCTCTCCACCTCCCGCCGAAGAACACGAAGTAGACGGCGACTTTGATGCAAGTTGTCCGCCTCTGTGTGGTTAACTTTTCGCTCCAGACTTCTTCTTTCCCGTTTTTTTATCTCCTCGTCCATTGGCTTAGATTTCAGAGTGACGTAATAGTCGATCAAACTTTAATAAAATAACATTATTTCTTCAACTATCAAGACAAGTTTGAAACAATAGCTGTCGTGGTAAGGTGAGCTCGTGGCAAAGAGTTGAATAAAACCAAGCATGGACAGCAGTATGAAGTCAATCTTTCCGTAAAGCCAGAAAAACGTTTTAATTAAGAGTTAACCGAGTCCTAAAAGAAGCGTTGGAGATAGAGAGAGAGCGTGCAAAAGAAGGATCTCAATGTCAGCCTTGGAAACGACGTCTCTCGCCGGTTAACGGCTCAATTCAGGGGTTGCATTGAAAGACACGGCGACGCTTTTCGCAAATCCCAATCGCACCCCCCCCCCCCCCACCCACTACTCCCTTCTCTCTCCCTCGTTTCCCTGTTATTTACGCTTATGGTGCATTCGCCTGTGGGAAATTACCGAAGAGCTGAATACACACGCAGAACTTGTTCTCCGTTATTCACGGCCAACGCGAGCAACTGCTCCGATGGAAGGCTACCACGACAAGACCAACTTGCACGCGCGTGAGAACACGCGAGAACTTTACCTTTTTTATATTCTCTTTCTCTCTCTCAGTCTCATTCGCTGCTCGGAGTCGCTTTTGATCCGCGTGTCTGCCGATTATTAATATCGCGTTCGCGATCCCCAAGTGGGCTAATAAAAGGAGGCGAGATTAGGCTGAAGTATGGGGCGCAAAGCCGTATCAAGATCATCAAAGGGAAGCGCGGAGATGATAGGAAATCGAGTGACGAAGTCTCGAACGAGTAACCCGAGCCTCGGCCGGCACTGCCGAATAATTTAGCCCCGCACTTCTTCGGAGGCTGCACACGCGTTCGCGGACAGATGGCGGATGGCCATTTGTAATTCGAGCCGCTTTGTTTGTCGTTAACGAAGGCCGCGCCTTAACGGGGGAAAAAGGGGGTCAAGCCAAGGCGAAAAATCCGCAAGCGCGAGGCTCCGAGGCACATTGAAATCCCCCACCGCGAGGCCGAGCGCGAGAGTGCCAGAGAGTCGAATGGGGGCGGGGGTGTAAGCGCCAGCAGCAGCAGCAGCAGCACCAGCAGCGGCGGCGGCGGCGGCGGCGGCGGCATCGGCGCGCCGGCGTGCGGTTGTCCCTGGCAGTAGCGCCGGGCGCCTCGAAGCGCCAGCACGTTCGCGCGGGCTTTCCACCGCGGCCACAGCGGCGCAGGGCCTGCCACCGGGAGAGCGAGAGAGAGAGCGCGAGTGAGCGCGCGCGCGCGCGCCGTCGCCGCCGCGGGAGCCGCCCTTTTTGAAACCCGCGGGGCCGAGTGCCGGGCGACCAGTGTGACGTGCTTCCCTCGACCGCCGACCACGGCCTGGCAGCGACCATGCCGGCCGCGAGGACCATCGGCGCAGTGCTCGCGCTGCTGCTCGGCGGATCGCTCGCGCTCTCGAGCAAAGGTTGGTCTGGACCACGCTGTGGGCGCGCGAGCAGCGCAGGAGCTCGCGATTGGCATTCAGCTCGTACGCGCCTGCATTTGAATGGCGTCGAGCGAGCAGCCGAGCGCCGAATGAATAAGTCATCGCGAGCTTCCCGCTGACGAGAGAGAGAGAGAGAGAGAGGGAGGCTCCCCCGCCACTCGCTCTCCGCTAAATCACTACCTTCCTCTGGCTCTCTCACTCGTCGTTATCTCGTTATCGCCGATTTGTCCGCTCGGGAGGGGAGTTCCCGTCGCCGGAAGAGCTTGCAAACTCGATTTGAACGAGCGCGCCGAAAAAAGGGGCTGAAAGTTGAGTCGGGAGCACCGATTGGTGCGATTGAGCGCAACGATCAACTGTCCCTCGGGAGACGATTGCAGGAAATCTGTTGGACGCTCCAACGGCGGATATCGCTGCGGGAAATCGGCGTTTCGCTGGCTCTCGGTCGATTGTCGCGTCCGCGAGCGAGGTGCGCGAGCCAACGCGCGACTCGTCGAGGCGCGTGAAAGTTTGCCGGAAATTGTTTGAAATGGAAATGGGAGGCTGGCGCAGGGGCCAGCCTTCGCGGCTGCTCAGAATATATAGAAACACGGGAAATTACATTCGTACGTACACTTGACGCGAACACTAGAAGTTTAACCCTCGTGAAAAGCATCCGGTTATTAGTTTCCCTCGCTACTTTTCACGCCGGATTACCGCGGAAATTCATAACTTTCCCGACCATCTCGTCCGCTCTTTCTCAACTTCGCCGACTAACATTTGAATGTATAATTTTTGCCTCGCCATCATTCTAGTTTATCATTTTCCGCGCCAAACCATTTTTCCCGGAAATACCTTCCGATAAAGCGACTCCCTATTATTCCTACAATTCCAAGGGTATATTCGACGATTCCCCCGGGTCCCCGAGTATAATGAGGTCTTGTCGAATAATACGATTAGGCAAATATCTTAATAATTAATAATCGTCGTCGTCGGGAGAAGCTGAATCCAGCCGCTGGCCCGACCTCTGCCGAGCCAAGGAAGGATATTCACAGGGAGTTTGGTCTAACAAAAGATTCAACAGCTCGTCGTCTGAGCCGCAGCTCTCGCGTTTCACGACCTACGCATTGGAAAATGACGTGGCGGCAGCACAATGGGCCCCCGAGTACGCCTTCTTTGGCTCGAGTTGATCGAAAGTCACTTCGTTAAGGCAGTTTCATTCGCGTTTAATTAAATATCGCCGTACGCTCGCGACGTCTCTTAAACCGTCTCACAATGGCGCCATAAACTTCCTCACGACTGCTTGACCCTATATACCTGCGTAAAATTTTTCTTTTTTTTTGTTTTTTTTTTCTTTTTTTTTCTTTTTTTTTCTTTTTTTTTCGACTGTCAGCGGTGCAGAAAAAAGGCCGAGCGATAAATTCAGCAGAATGAAAATTTCATGACGAGCCAAAAGTTTTTCATAAAGTGTCGCACATGGCGCGAGTTTTAAAACAGCGCTAAATCATTCGGAAATTTCGTACGTGGGCTCTCTCTCTCTCTCTCTCTCTCTCACCCAGATTACTGTCCTCGTCGCTCTTTTCCTATTTTTTCGTCCTCCCTTTTGGCTTTTGTTCGCGTTGCATTCGATACTCTCTCTCACTCTTTGTTCACCTCCGCCCCGCTCACTCGGACTACTACGTCGCCCGTCGGGCGTGTGCGAACGCGGAAAGCGGTTTTTATTTGTTCGTTCTTTACCCTCGGCACTTCGCAACTACCCAACGTTTTCCCTTGTTTTCCGCTCGACGATGCTCACCTTTTAACTAGTTTTCTCGTGCGGCTCTCTCTCTCTCTCTCTCTTTCTTCCCCCACTCCCCTTATTTTGCCAGTTTTCATTTTATTTTTGTCTCGTCATTCAACTTTTCTGATAGACTCCGCGCTTGGGAAACTTACGGTCTAACGAGTGACAACTAATAAAAGAGAAAAACAATAAATTTTGATCGACCACGTTTTTCGGCCGCGCGCTGAAAGTCGTGTCGCGTGATATTTCACGACCGGGTGATGAAATACTGTTTGACGAAGCGCGCGCCGCTCTCCTTTTTTCCTTTCGACGCGGCAAAAATAATCTCGCTTCAATTTCGCGCTTCACATTCAATTTCGCATTTTTCACCGGCGAAAAAAAAGAGAAAAGCTATTAAACACCGATACTCCGCTGCAATATTAGCCGTATACGAAGCTGACGCTCCCCCGCGGACTTTTATTCGTCCATTTAGCCGCGCGCGCGAGTCGTGAAAAATTCATCATGCCCGCGCGAGCGCCCGAGGCGCGCCAGCTCAAAAATCTTCGCGATCGCTCTTGGGCGCATCCCAGCCTTGCGACGGCTAGCGAGGAAGGACGTATAATGACTCGTTAGCGCCCGTAGCGCGCGCGCCGCGGCAGGACACGGGCGCTTGCGGGATCGTTAGCTGATTGCATTGCCGGCTAATGGCTTTCCGTTCGTTAGAAAAGTACTGACCGCGCGGGCAATATTCGGCAGCCGTGGCACGAGTGCGCCTGCTGTAAACTGGATTAGCGGCTCGCGGAGCGCCCGACGAAACGAGGCAGGCGAACGAAATTGAATAAATAAATAAATTGCCATTATGACGTTTCATTTGCATCTTGGACATTTGAAATTCCGAGCGGCGGTGCGCGCTCGTGATTCACGCCGGTGCCATCGAAAAAGCACACACCCGGCCTCCCGTCCCCCGTAGTCGTCGACGCCGCGCGCACCGTACATTCATTTGTCAGTCGAGGACGAATATTTTCGACATGCCTGCGTATGCGTGCGCGCTTGAGAGAGGGAGAGAGTGGGGATCGAAAAAAACAGAGAAATCATCTCGATTCGGCGTCCCTATCCTCGTCGGATATGCATAGTGCGTCACGCGTCGTACGTCAAGTCCCGGCGAGGAATCCCACACGACGAATTTCACGCCGCCGATTAAAAAGCCCTCCTCCTCGGCCGAAGCACCACTCTCGCTTATATGGGAGAGAGGCGCTGCGCCACGGAATCCGCTATAAGCCGCGACAGTGGAAGAGCGCGCGCTTATTCTTTTTCTTATTTGGAGCGTATCGGTGCCGAGACGTCGATCCCCTCGGGTACCGAAGCGAACGCTCATTTTCGGCGCCTCCTCTCCAGTGCGTGCCGTTGGGCCGCTGTCTCCGACTGAGTTTTTCGGCCAGCTGTCGATTCTGCGCCGTGCGAACGAAGACGAGAGCGCGTGGCGTGCCATCACCGTAAAACCGGCCAAGTGCGAGTGCATCGAGACCCCTTGGGATCTATCGTCGGGGCAAATAGTAAAGCGCAAACGCTAAGTAAATAACTTTAACAACTCTGGCGGCGGGCTGGGGCGACTGTAATTACAGAAGGCTGTCGGGCGGCAGGGTCGCGGAGGGATGAAATTTTATGCATGGCCATTCAGCCGTCGGGTGTACTTCTTACGATAAACCATTTCCGCGGAGCAGCGCGCCGGCAAGTAACGCGCGCAGCGGAGCGAGGAAGCGGCAAGCAACAACGCGTCCCGAGACTCCAATCATTTACCGCGGGTCTGCACAATAAACTGGAGAGGCAGACCCTAAACTCGGGCGCAAACTCTTGCGGCAGATGCAGAGCCGCAGTACGCTTTTTGCGCGCGCCAACAACAAACGCGGGACAGGCGAGCAGAGAGACCGAGAGGGGGTGGTGGCGTTGGTGGCGATAGCGTCCGAAAAACAGTGACCACAGGGGAGCCGCGTAAATATAAGGCGCGCGGTCAGCGATAGCACGTAACGCGGGCGAATGCGTGCAGCATCGATCGCCGGGGCGCGCTGGTCGGTTATTAACTCTCGGCTGGATTATTCGCGCGTCCGCAAGGTCATCCACCGCGCCGCGCCGCGCCGCTTTAATCCACTTGGCAGCGGGCTGCGCAATGGCAATCCGATTGCCGCGCGTATAAGCGGGTTATGACGCCCGCTTCTCCGCGACCACGCCGGGCTCCTACGATTGCATGACTTTTTTTAAAGCCCCGGACGACTGCCGCCGCTGCAAGATTGTGCGCGCGACGCGCGGCGCGGGGCTTCTTCCTCGCTCTCTCTCTCTCTCTCTCTCTCTCCCTCCCCCTCTCGCATCGTTCATTGCGAGCTAGATTTGTCTTTTTTGCATACTTTACTCTCGAGATAAAGCTTTCCGCGCGGCTTCTATTTTCAACAGTTTTCGGTACGTTCGAAAAAGCCCAACGCGTGTGTAATGCGATTCAACAGCGAGGCTTGTACGACAATGTCTTGGAATCATCCGAAAACAACGAAAAGATGTATCTGCCGCGTAGTAGCTGTGCGCAGAGCTAGCAGATGACTGACAAGCGAGCGGCTTTCGCATATGAAAAGAATCGAACACGCGCGAGTTATAAAAAGAAGAGCACGAGCCGTGGACGTCGCTCCAGGAAAATGTCATCGAGCACTAGCTTTCCGATCGAGTAACCCGAATAGCCGTTGAAACAGTTGTCGCCCGTGACGCGTCTGCTCGGCCAGTGTTACGTGCGCGGACCTATGCAAATCCAGGGAAGGATGTCTCGGCTGGGGGGGGGGGGGGGGCATGGGTCGAGGGGCTTCCACGCGCTCTCTGGCTTTTCGATGACGCCTGACCTGGTTGCGCTGGCGCATCGCGGGCTTTGAACATTTTTAATTACAGACGAGCAGAGGCTGCATCTCGTTCTCTCTTTCGCGAGTGCGCGCGTCTTCAATTTCTCGCTTTTTCAGTGTACCCTCGACGCGCTCGGGCGACGTTGCAGGTTCTTTTTTACTGCGCCGGCAGTTTCGACGACGACGACGACGAGTGCTTGCCAGCACCTGGCTCGCGATCTAATATTCCTCGCGACCGAGTCAATCTTTCATTCCGATCGCAGCTCTCCTGCGCCTCGGCCGCGCCGCGCCTCGCCTGAGTGCTTTTAATGGCCGTGACCGCTCGCTCGAAACGCTCGATTAGTTGGGTGAGGCGTCCATCGACGCTGTCTCTGGCTCATTTCTCTCGGATTTCTCGAATCGGATGGCGAGACTGCCGATGAGGGAACGTTAGGCCGTTCGGGCCCCAGCTCGCGGCAGAGCGATATCAATAAGCCTTATCTGGCAGCGGCGAGAGCGAAGGGCCGATCCGTGGGCAAATACCGGGCGCGACGTTGGCCCGTGAAATGCAGCGGCGCGCACGGGAGAAGGGTCGAAGCGCGCGGGGATCATTAGCTCGGCTCGTCTCTCTCTCTCTCTCTCTCTCTCTCTCTCTCCCTCCCGGGGCCGGCGCCGCGAATAAATATTGACGTGGACACCCGGCGAGCCGCGCCGGGGGACTCTCCTTATTTTCCCAGGGCTGTTTCGGGGCTTGTTCTTCTCTCTGTCCGGCCGAGCTTGATGGACGCGCGCGCACGCGCTAAGCGCATGCAGATCGGCCGCCGGAAGGAGGCATTATCAACGAAAACAAAGCGGGTGTTATTCTTGAAAATAGCCGCGCTTGGGGGAGTGGGAGAGCGAGAGAGACGGCTAAAAGGATCTGTTGGCGACGGGGCGAGGCCGAGCGCGCTATCCCCGAGAGCCCTGAATAAGAGAACGGCAAAATATTGTTACGTCGCCCGTCGTCCCAATAAAATCGGATGGCATATATCGAATACACAACGGGCGCTCCTCGGCGGAGGAAAAGGTGGGTAGCATGTAAATTCCCCGGCCGTTTCGCGCCGCGCTATCTCTTTCCGGGGTGTCAACTTTTCCGCGGCGCGCTCCCCTTCGGGCTCGCGCCTCGACTCGGGAAACTCGATTTATCCGCCATACGTTCACAGCTCAGCTGCGAGGCTGCGTGCGCACTGCAACGCTCCTTTGCCGCCCGACATCGTCGCTCCTGACCAATGTGTTCGTTAAAGCATACAGCGCCTCGCTTGCATTGCTTTCGATCAATCTAGCCGTCCACATTATCTTTCGCTGGCGTGCAACTTTTCGGATGCTTTCATTATGATTGATCACCCTCCGCAAAGCGACCAAACGCACATTCGTTCGTTTTCCCTCGATGAAAAACGCTCGGTTGTGGTGCGCCATGCGAGCTTCTGCAAACAAACGCCTCTCTTGTGCATTCTCAAAGATTCCAAATTGAACATTTTGTAGTAGACGGCCAATCAAACGTCGCGTAATTAGTCGTGATAGAAAGTCCAATGTTGGCATGCGTTGGCGCGCAGCCAGTTATGAGATGGCTTATCAAAGGGCGGGGGCGCAGTTATCGCAGCGTTGTACAATATAATCGTAACGAAATATCTGATGCACCCGCGGAAGCTGATGAATTGGTATTCCACTGCTGTTCCGACTACTTGTTTAATTAGGTAAAGCCAGAGAATTCAGATACGTACATTCGCTTCAGTCACGCTGTTGTCTTTTCACTCTAGTTTATTAATGGTGTAGCGCGCGAGCGAGTATTGTCGGAAAATTCAAGCAAAAAAAATAATAATAACATTTGCAAAACACTGGTCGCACGACAAATAGAAGAGAGGTAGTCGCCGTAATTCCAAGTACAAAAGATGAAAAGGAATAGCGCGCGGGTAACATCCTCGAAAACCGCGCGTAACTTCATTTGCGCACACGGGAGTAGAGAGAGAGAGAGAGAGAGAGAGAGAGAGAGAGAGAGAGAGAGAGAGAGATGACAGGGAGGCTGCTGCGCTGGCGTGCTGTACGCGTAATTTCGCCCGACGGCAAGATAGATGAGCGAGGCTCTCTGATTTTGGCCCAGCTGCCCGGATGATTGGTCGGTGATGAATGGGCGCGAGCCCGATTATCGAGTGGCGCTTCGCACAGTTCAGCTTCACGTTGGCCAAATAACTTTTCAACTATTTTCTTGCGCCCCTTTTTTGCTCTCGCGGCAGGCGATTTATAAGCGTTGCAGCTTCCGGAGTAAGTTTGCCGATAGTTACAGTCGCTGATCCGCTGCTCTCTGTCTTTATTCCAGTTTAAAAACTTATGGTTATCTTTCACTCGCAATAATGCAATCTGCGACGGTGAGCATTACAAAAGTGAATGTTACTTGCGAACATTTACAACAGCAGCCTTTATTGATTCATTCGTCATCAGTTGGAGTGTGCATCGAGACTCAACGATAAACTCGTCGTTCTACGTCTAGTAGACGGCACGGCCGAGGAAATTACCGCTGGGTCCGTAATTGCACACCAAGTAACGACCCTTGAAGCCGTCCTTGTAGTAATTTCTCAAGCCATAGCCGATTTTCGTTGTTTCTGTCCAGACGACTCGCGTGTAGCGTCCGATGTGTTTGCCGTTAGCTGCCTGCAACTTTTTAACGATGCGAGTAAAACCAAACTTGGACTCGCACTTTCACATTTGTTTGCAGATGTTTAGCCGCTGAATTTCGGCACTTCATTTCGGTCGAAATACAGAAGCTCATCGTATCACGCGAGAAATCATGTCCAATACATCGCCGGTACTTACATTTATTATTACAGTTGTGCCCCTGAAGGTTACGTTCTGACCAACTTGGTAAGCGCTTGCAAAAACTTGAAGATCGAGTTTCGACGATCTTTCGTTGATGGCGGTGAGCTCGCTTACGAACGTCTCCGCAGGCATCATGAGAGTTATTGCATTGATCGGTCCTTCGGTGAGCGACAAGGCGTCTGCCAAAGTATCATCCCCCAAACGACTACACGTCTACTACACGCTGCCACTGGCGATTCGCAGTCTCGATTGATCGCGCACCCCGACGACGTCATTCCTGTCCGTTGGCGAGAGTCCGGCGCCCGGGTTAGCCTGGGCGAAGCATCTGCGCTGTGCAAAAGTCGCGTCGCACTCACCCGGATACGCGCAGAAAGTGTGCACACAGTCTTGCGACGAGTCCTGCAAAAAGCCGCCATAGTCGGTGGCCAGCCCCGACAGGGCGAGCAGCGAGGCTTCAACTTTGCACGACATCTGGCGATCGATCGTCGGCGCGCGGCGCGCTGAATCGCCGGGACAGTTGGTTTACCGTTGGCCTGTCGCTGGCCGTTTTCTCTGCGCACTGGTATTCATACTAGCCGGCTTATCGTTATCGCTCGTCGCACATGCAAATTAATTTGTTTGCGCGTAAATTGCACGCAACGCCGCGCGATCCGATTTCTTTCGTTCGTTTATTCCCTTTTGTGTTTTTATCATTTCGGTCATTTATCAGCGACGATAATTCTTTGCTCGACGACGAAACAGCGCTCGCAGGTGGAAACACGAGCGATCGGGGCAATTACTGTTTCCGTGAAAAATCGTGGGCACGAGTGCGAGGCAATATTGATAATCTCTCGTTCGAAAGCGTTGCTCGCGCGAGCAGTCACTCTGCGTTAATTATTTATTTCTCCGAGCGCCTCCTGTTTCACGATCCCGCGAAAGCAGCTGTCGAGTGACCGACCACTGCGTTCGCATCCCGAAATCGACGCATGACTCTTCTTTCTTTCCTTCGTTTTTACGAGACAATCCCAGCCGTCGATGAAACAATATTAAAATCTGTCGGACGAGCTGCCATATGAAATTCTTTATTGAACCATCGGAAGGGGGAGGGCGGGCGGAGGGCTCGTCGTGTATAGCCGAATCAATGCGGAATTTACGATGCCTCGTAAATTTCCGGTTCGCGGAAAACGATAAGAATGGAGCGAACTCGGAATAATTCCGCAATAAGACGCAGAGGCGCTGCGAGAGCGGCGGCGGCGGCGGCGGCGGCGGCTTTATCGGCGCATGATTAACGTCTTTTGGCCAGGGATAATTTCCAGGAACGTTCCCTCAGAGGGCCAATTATCTACCGCTCGCGTTACAACGCCACGGCGAGCCGAGGCATCGTTCGCCGCCGGCTTGTTTTACGTCGCGCTTTTTTTGATGGACAGGCCCGCGGCCAACGGAGATCCAGCGATATTCGAACATTATTGGATGGTATTTGACCGCATCGAATGTCGAACGTCAGCGTGCTCGGATGAAACATAAATCTCTAGCGTTACACCCGATTAATCGAATTGTGCATTGAACAATTGGCAAATCCGTCTGCGCCAGCGAGCGACGCTCAAAACCACTGTCGGACCCAGTGGCCAGTAACGATCCTTCGGCGGGGACGGTAAAGAGGAGAGACGAGTGCGTTGTCGCGGCGAGAACAAAAGCAGTAACGCCGCGAGCCAAGGCGCCGACGATGATTATCGTTGTCGCCTGGTTTCTCCCCGCGGGAGCTTAACTTGCGCTCTATTAAGACGCTCCTCGCTCGCCCCGTCCTTATCTCGCGATACGTGCTTCCCGCTCGTTGCGCTTTTCTCCCTGCCTTCGGTCGCGCGTTATACCAGCTGCGGCGGGCTTTCGGAGCAGGCGGAAAAAATCGTTGCCGTCGGTCGTTCTTTGCTGCGATCGATGATTCGCAGTGGTTTTGGGATCGCATGGCCAAACATTCAAAGGCTACGTCGTAGAGGACGCTTCGCTAGTAACAACTCACGTGGGTTACAAAAGTTAAGTGTTCGGAGCATTCCCGGTGGAGTAGATAAACGACCGACATTGTGGCACAAACTTTGTCGCGTAAGCGCAATACAAAGAAAATCTTGAAAATAATCCCTTCGACTGGTCAGTCGCGAGAGCTGTGCATTTCTTCGACAAAGATGGAATGTTTGCCGAGCGAAAGCGAGCATCGAAGAGCAACGACGGTCCGTTTGGCGCGTGGAGTCGAAAATCGCGGCCCGCGATGCGCGTCCGTGCGGGAAATCAGCGCCGCCGCCGTCGTCCTCGTCGTCGTCGTCGCGCTATCGCCGTGGAAATAATCGTAACCGTAAATCACCGGGAGGCCTGGCGCGCGCGGCAGAGCGCGCTTCTCGCGAGGTATCAGTTTTCATTAGCGACGACGGGCGCGCCTCGTCCTAATTGTTTAAGATCGTGATAAATCGCGCGCGCGCGCGCAATTCGGAAGCGGAGAAGAAACGCGCGGCGGGCCACGCGAAAGTGGGTCGATATGGCGGGGCGAGGGTCTGTGAAATCGGCGCGCGCCGACCAACGCGGCTGTTGGCATGCTGACCGAGAGTCCCGGCGTCGCGCGAGATCTCCGACGCAGCTCACCGCGTGAACCGCGTCGACCGCGTCGCCCGCAGACAGAAGAAGCCATCGGCACGGACAGGCGCAAATCGAGCGCGAGACAGCAAGACGGCGGGAGCGACGGAGGGAGAGGCGGAGGGGCTTCGTTCGGGAGCACTGCCGCCGGTAACGGGACTGCGCGCCGAGCATAGCGCCCTTTTGTCCGGAGACGCCGGAGTGGCAGGCCGCTACGTCACTCGCAGCAGTTTACGGCTCGCCGAATACACGCTTGTCTCGTTGCGACGCCGACGCCGCAAACGACGCCCGCCTATCAATCTGATCCTTGCGTCGGGAAAGGCGCGACCGGCCTCTGCCCGTGTGCAACGAAACAATGGCGACTCTGGTCCACTTTCGCCGCGGTGCCCCAGTCTTTACGACTTTTGCCCTTTTGCCGTGTCATCCGTGTTGCCCGTGTTGCCCGTGTTGAGGTGCACAGGGGAGACTACTAATGAGTAGCTGCCGCTGGCGAAAGAGAAGAAAACGCGTAATTTTTAATGGACTGTAATCACGTATTTGAGTTGGTGGAACAGTCGGCAGATCGACCGCTGCTGGCTGCTGTGTCTTTAAAGAGGCAGGGGTGCACTTCGGCATCGACCAATTTCGTAAACGAATAAACCCCGTCAACAGTCATCCCGAAAAATCGAAAGCGGGGACCACGGCGCGGCCGTCCCTCGTTCGAAGATCGCGATGCGACGAGTCAACGAGCCGTCGGGCGCGGCGGCAGCCGCGGTCAGCTTAAAAGCTCGTTAGCCGCGCATAAAACGATACGATCGCCGTGCGCCGCGACGTGTCGCCCGCGCCGGGCGAATGCCACTACCGTGGCGGCTCCCCGTCGCGCTCTTTTCTTTGCCGACTGCCTGTTCATCGCGAAGGCTTTGACCGGACTGGCGTGACAAATGCCGAAAGAGACAAACAACGATCGAACGACAAAAGAAAACTACGAAAAAAAAAAAAAAAAAAAAAATATAGGGGAAAAACGACGACGGCACGCGGATAAAAAAGAGCGGCGTGCAGTCAGTGGGAAATTTTGCTCGCCGTCTTTCGCTAACGATTATTTTCACTCAGAGAAGCGCTCGTTCGCGCTCTCTCTCTCTCCGAGGCTAAAAAAGATAAAACCCCGCGCAAGCTCCGAGCGCATTGTAGTGCGACGTCGCGCTGGTATTCCTCGACTTTCATCCCCGCGAATATGGTTATTAGCTAGCTCACGGCGGCTTTTACGCGACGCGCGCCGACGTTCGCCTCCCCTCTTCTTTTTGCCCCTCCACCGCCGCTGCTTTGCAGCTTTGTTTCCGCGAAAATCGCGCGATACTTGTCGGCTATTCAGAGATCGTCAGTTTTGTTGATTCGATACTGCGTACACTGATCATCAGTGGCTCTCGATCGTCGATAAATGTTACAGATCCTCGTGATAACGAAGGGAACAGAGCGAACGCTAGCAGCATCATCTGTCTATATATCAAACCAACTCCACTGCAGACTCGATCAAATTTCATGCGAAATTCGAAAAATGTTAACCACGATCCTGGTATTTAACTCGGTGCGTTTGCTCTCTCTCGCCCTGCCTTTCTCTTTCTCCCGGTAGCGGCAACTACAAGTAGAGCAGTAGCCGCAAAAAAACTTTCTCGAGCGCTCGGCACGCGACCGACATATTCAATTACCGTGCGGGCTGCGATAAGGGAAGCGTGCAAAAAACTCGAGGACCACTCTACGGCAGGCTTTTACTTTGCGTTGGTCATACGCCAGCTCGTGATGCCGACTAAAAATTAAGAAATCGAGAGGAATGTCGACAAATACGGCGAAAGAGATAAATGTCGCCGCGTTTACTGCGTGTCAAGTCGTCGGCTCGGGTCCATTAGAAGTGACGCGCCAAGAATTTCGCTCCACTCGGCTCCCTTTGCGAAACCAAAAAGAAGAAAATTAGCAGTCGCACGCGCATTTCTCGAGACGAACGTTTTGAAAACGCCCCGTCGGCGCGCGCCGCGGCAGAACTTTGCGTCCGCGACTCGCTCGATTCGACGCCTCTTTCTGGAAAGCTCTTCCAGCTTTTCCGTTCAACTAGGACATCTGTATCTCGCGTTGAATTATTATTTTTTGTCTTTTCCTGACGATTTGAGCTTAAAATCTCGGAAAATATCTCGCCGAGTTAACCTCGTTCTGTCTGGCCGTTCATGCCCGGAAAATTGAGAGCGCAGTATTCCAGTATTCAAATTCACGTCCAATTTCGCCCTGGAAGTAAGCTTTTATGATCGTCGCGGAATTCATTAGGACAATTAATTTATTTTATGCAGCGTAACAATGTCAATTTTGAATTCCTCTCGCGAGAATACTAAACGCGAATCAAAGACTGCGGATTCGCGACTAGCTTTTCATCTTCATTGTTTATTCTTATTGTGTTATTGTGTTGACGTAGCGGTTTCGAATAAAGAGGATTTATCAAGTTTGTTACTCTGGCTAGTTCAACGCCTGAGGCACAGTTCGAGTAAGAGTTGAATTTTTTTCTGCTATTCCTTGATTATTTTCATCGTACCATCAGCATCAAACTAATTCATGCTCAGGCGATCTTGTCGCAGTAACAAAACCAAACATTTAGCGTAATAATAATTTTAAAAGTGCCAAGGAAAAAAGGATTTTTCATTTCAAACTCGTATTGTAACAAACATCATCTCTTTTGCGATTAATTTGAATGTCGAGTAATTATCATTTATGCTCGTCACGAAACTCGTTCGGAAAAACAATTTTTCTTTTCGCAGCGGAAAAAATAAAATTGCACTTGTGATTGCCCCTGCGGGAATATTAAAACGCAAAACGCGACATGAAAACTTATCAGTTATGCGTCGTGGAAAATAAGAATCCACGCGTGAAAATCTGGCTGTCGACTATTCGGACGAAAATAGATTTGCTCGCTACATTTGCGAGTTGGCAGACGGATATCGCGCATTGTCGCGTAACGCGAAAAAAGAAAAAAAAACAATCCGCAATCAAGGGAGTCGAGAGGGAAACGAGGGAGACTAGGGCGACGAGGGAGACGAGGGAAACAAGGGAGTCGAGAGGGAAACGAGGGAGACTAGGGCGACGAGGGAGACGAGGGAAACAAGGGAGTCGAGAGTGAACAATAACGCAGCCCACAGCGGCGAGCGACGAGCGGCGATCGCTCGAACGACGCGGATCAATTTTGTATCGCACGAGCGAAACGCGGATCCGTGTATACGCGGATGGCGAGGATAAATATTTATCAGAATCGCAAAGGTGGACGAATCACGCTTTCCCGATTTCTTTGCCTCTCTGCTCCTCGGCGTACGACGAATGGTCCCGTTGCGGCTTACAAATGGCCTGGACGCCTAGTGATTAGGGGGGGGGGGGGGGGGGGCATGTCTGTATGCGCGCGCTCGATGAGTGGGAAGCGACAAGTTTTCGGATGCCATGCCTTGATTGATCGTTCGACTTCTTCGATGAATTAATGCTCATTGTTCGTTTCTTTTCCTCTTCTTTCAGGTGAGTGCCATCTGCTGCTGTCCCATTCCCCCTTTTGTGCGGCCGAAACGTCGTAAGTAATAATTCAGCCTACGAGTGGCATTTTTCTCGTTGCCTTTATTCCTCCCCATGAACGATAAACAGCGGGGCGCCAAGCTCATCTTAATGAGGTATCGCGAGAAAGTTTGGCATCTGAGTTGCGAATGCAGAAACGCTGATAATAAGTCGAACTACGCGGGGGAAAAGTTTCGCTCCGGCGATAGGAAAGGAAACGCGCGCAGGACGGAAATAAAAAGGAAAGGAAAAGGAAAAGGAAAAGAAAAAGAAATAGAAAAACGGAGAGTAACGGAAAGCGACGCGAGGATTAAAGTAATTTAAAGTGAGTGCCGCCGTGAACGTTAAAAGAGAAGCATAAGGCTACAAGGAAGAAGGGCAAGGACGGCAAAAGAGAAGCGAGAGAAAGGAATTACCAAGTTATAATAACGGAATAACGAGAGCCCTAGAGATGAATTCTCGGGGTAAACATTTGCGAAAGTTACGTAGCGTGGAGGTGATTAATTTCCGCGGCTCATCCGCGCTGCAACGACGTCGTTGGTCGACCATCGACGGGAGTACTCGTGAATTAGCGAGGCACCTGGGGACACCTCGGCTGCCTGTGACGCCTCGGGCTTTTCACTGAAAAATATACGTCTCGACAATCGGGGGATTATCCGCGCGCGAGCTCCCGTCGGCAAACGCGTTCGCGCGTCGAACGCAGACTCTTTCGGGGGAGAGCCGGAACGCGCGACGCGTGCCACGATCGCGTCGATCGCGGGACGTCTCTCGTTGTTTGCGCGGAGCTCGCGCGTCTGCCAGGTCTGAGAAAACGGAACATTAATAGCCGTCGCCGCGCCGGTTATGAAAAGGAAAAGAAGAGCGGGGACGCGGGACGCGGAAAAATTTGTTGAATGGCGCGCACCCGCTGAAAAGAAAATGGAAGCGCGCGAGCGAGGAAACAGCGTTTGCCGCGAGAGCGCCTGTCAGCGCCACGCGGCGCGTGCTGATTTACAGCGACTCGCAATCCAAACTTGTATATACACGTCGCTCGCGCCCTCGGCCTTTCTCAGTGGCACTTTTAGCGCCGCGCCGCCGGCGAACGGCGTTAAATTTTCTCCGGGAGCTCTCCGTCCCAGCTGGCGATCCGTCGCCGACGAGTTCGAATCGCGCGCGTCCAGCGAGCATCTCGGACGAGCGCGGCCCGACAAAGGTCTGAATTTTCCGCGCGAAATGTATTATTGATGAAGCGCGTAGCTGGCTGCCGGATAACGATATAAAATGGAAATGGGCCGCGGCGCTTCACGGAAATATTCAATTTGCTTAATGCCGTCGCCGCTGCCGCCTCTCCCTTTGTCCGGGCCTGCCGCTGCCTCTTGCACTTCCACTGCTCTCGCTTAAAATCTCCTTAGCTCTCGTCCCTCTCTTCATTTAGAATTCGATCGTAAAAAGCCAATGGTTATGACCTCCTGGCGCTCGCCTCCGCTTTTCCTTCCGCTTTCCCGTCTTTTTTCGCAGCGAGCTGCGGCCGACGTTGAAAGGGTTTGATTTTCAGTCGCTGGCCCCGTTCGCCTGCGCCGCGCGCGCCTCTTTATCGCCCGCGAGGATTTCGCAAAACTGATGCGCTCGCGCCGGTGTGTCTGCCAGCTTTCACGATGATTGAGAGCTGTGGTTTTGTCGGTCGGGCTCGTTGTGCTGGCGCGCTGGCTGGTCCGGCTTCGTTTTATGAAAATTGCAGGCTTGCCGGGAGCAGCGACGAGGAGCGCCAGCCGACGAGCCTCGGCCGCAAGGCGGAGAGCGACAATCGGCGACGCGGAGCTCGCGGCTGGCAAGTGCAATTAGCGCGGACCGCGGCCGCGGACGCATTCGCGCCGAGAAGCCCTTGGCGCGGCGACGCAGCCGGGCAACTCGATTACCGCTGGCGACGACGCAGAGTCCTCTCGAGACGCAGTCGATCGCAGTCGATCGCGAGCGGGGGGCCTAAGACGCCTATTTCCCGGGTATTCGTTTGCTGCGGGCAGAAGCGCTAATGGAAACGAACGAGCGCCCGGGATGAAAAACGCCAGCTGGCGAAAGGGCCGAATGTTTGCCAGAGTAATGAAATGTAGCGCGCGTTAGTTCGCTTGGGAAATATCCCGCAACAAGGGGCGCGGGAGCGCAAGCGAACGGGGGCAAGGCAAAAGGAACGAAGCGGCAAAAATAAAGGGCTTAATTGTAAGTCCGCGCGCGCGAGCTAAACGCAATTTCGAAATGTAACGAGGACGCGATGCCTTAATTAAGCTTCCTTCTTCAATCCCGCGGCCGGGAAGTAATTGGGCGAGGCGCGCGCGCCGCATTACGCTGATATAAAATCGCGAGCGATGACCGTGCGGCCAGGCACCGAGCTGCCTGGAATTACGCAGCCGGAGAGATAAGTGCGAGTTGGCGGCAACGCGTGCCGCGCTGTTTCGCTGTTTTCCCGTGTTCTCGGCCCTGGTTCGGCCGATTTCTCATCGCGGCGACCATTCGTCAGCCGTAACGCTCGAAGCGGAGAATCGCCGCGAATAATACATCAGGGCTTTATCGTCACCGCGGAACAATTAAGAAGGCAGCCACGAGGCTTAACGAGCCCATATTCCGTCGGTTCCGTTGGCACAGACGGCATCGCTGGCATATTAGAAGCCCATCGCGATCGTTGTCGAAAATTGATGGAAAGCGAATTCGCGGTTGGCAAGCAAGCGTTCTGGCAAAGATTCAATGGACGTACTTTCTTTTCTCTCTGGCTCTCTGGCTCTCTGGCTCTCTGGCCCTCTGCCTCTCGCTTTTAAATTACCACGGCGAGTAATTAGAGCCGGAGACTCGATTAATCCGTCGGGCGCCGAGGACGGCGCTAAAGTGCTCAGCATCGGGTGTCCGTGTCAAAGGACGACGCGAGAGAGCTTCTTCCTCGCAGGCAGCGGAGCTGCGAAGCTTCTCTTTATCTCTTCGCTACTTCTGACGCCGCCGCTCGGTTCTTCGCTTCGCCCGGCCTGCCTTTTATCGCCTTCGATTTCCCGCCGAAGGCAGACTCGGCATTGCGCTTGGCGCTCGTTGCCCAAATCAGCAAACAAATCGGACAGCCGAATCCGACTTTCGGGGAAAATGCTGGCGCATTCGGGCCGCGCGTCCGCCCTCGCTCCTGCCCCCGCGATCATTCGCGTTCGAGCGCCGAATAAAATTTTCGCGTGAGCGCGCGCGCGTCGACATAAATATGCATCCGCGGGGACTCGTGCGTGCGCATACCTATACAAACGTACGCGCGATCGCAAATCTCGCGGCGGCAATAAAGTGCGCGCCGCGAGCGAGAGCCCGGGAGAGACGCCATCCGCGAAAGCTCGAAAATCGCGTTTCCGCGTGCAGCTGCGACCGATGAAAAATTGGGTCCCCGACCGATTCGCTCGCTAACGCTCGGCCGAGTCCGTGTGTCGGGCGCTTACGCGACGCAGCGGCGCTTGCGTTTGCGTGGCGCGTCATTGGCTTCGCGCGAGAAAAGCCAGCGGCGAGCTCCTCCGACAATGCCAATCGAGTGAAAGCAGTACGCCGAGGAAAGCTCGCGGGTCGATCCAACGAACGGCGCCGGGCGGAAAGAGAGCAGCGCGAGTGGCGCAGTCTCCATCGTACTCGCGGAAGCCAAGGAGGACAGACAGAAGGGGAGCTCGATATAATGCGGATATCTATTACGCGGCCGTTTACGCTGGACGCCGAGGACGATCGGCGGGGCTACACACTTCACGCGGAATTGAGCTCTCATTGTGTCGATCACAATGGCTGGATTATGACGGCTTCGCGAGGAGAAAGATATAATAACGCCCGGGAGAGCCCAATCAGTCCGACACTCGGCCTATTCAGTACCTGGCATGCGTAGCAACTCCGATTCGTCCCTTTTTTTTTTTCTTTTTTTTCTTTTTTTTCCTTTTTCCAAGAGCATGCGGATGATTCTTTCGAGGGGCTCGCTCGTTTATTGCACGCTTGCTGCTTTTTCGATGACGAAGCCTGTTCGGAGGATTGGCTTGGTGGTACACGACTTGGCGACAACAAATTCTTGTCCAAGTGTTATTGGAGCGACCGGCTATTATTCTCTGAGTTTTTCAAATGTTTCAAAACAATTTATAAAGCAAACGCAGGAATTCTTGTCCCAACTTCCTTCCAGCAAGCAAACTTCGGTTTTCAGCCTCCTGTTGCTCTGGAAAAGAAAATGTCGCTCTATAAAGGACGATCGACCGAAAATTAATAGACGATCGTAAATGTGGCAATTTTCGAAAGACGAAAATCTAAATAAAAGACAACGAAGATGTTTGTCGTAAGAAGGGATAAAGTCCAATCGAGAATACGGTGGATTAATTTTCTGTCCGACTCCCTCGTTCTCTCCCACCCTCGAGTTTATCACTCTCGCGCTCGCCAAGTTTATCTTTCGTAAAAGCTGGTGCTCGTACACGTATGTACGTGCATCGGGTATTGCCGAATAAATCACGCGGACCGAGAACTCTAATTTCCTTAAGCCGTCGAACAATAACAAAAGCCTGCCGATTCAATTGCAAGACAGCCCTAAATCACCGCGGCGCAAGCTCTCATTTTGCAACTTTGCCAGCGCGCGACGCTTTCTTCGGTCGTTGGTCGCGCGCGCCTGATTGGAACTGAAGCGGGATCGTCGGAATCGGATGTACTTCGGTTGGCCGATGATGCATTGTCTCAACGAAAAACACTATAAATACGGAAGTAATAAACAAAAGTAGGCACGCGCATATCCGCACGGCTGTCGGGCGAGTCGCATCGGGCGCATTCATGAAAATGCACATATCAAATGCCAACTCCCGTCGGAGCGTATAATGTGTTCCCGATCTCTCCCGGGACAAGAGAGTCGACTTACCTCCATTGAAATTCCACCGCCCCTCCACTGCCGCTCGCTCGCCGAATATCAATCAATAGTCCTTATCTATCTGCCGCTGTTTCTCCCAAAGCCAACAAATCGCTTGTCTCGTCGAAATAATTATCCATCGGTGCGACAGTGCCCATTTCCTTACGTCAAACACGCGCGCACGTGGAGCGGCTGTCTGGAGTGCGGCAGCACCCTCCTTCCGAAAGATTGAACGCAGGAAATTTCACCGCCAGCGTGTGTTTACACGATTCGGACCGATGTTTCTCTTTGCGGAGGCGGCGGCGGCGGCGGCTCCGTTGCCTATTGCGTCTCTCTGGCGAGCGTGTCTCGGCTCGTTGCCCGGGTTCTCCCGGGTTCTCCCGGGATCTCCCGTGGAGAGCGCGACGCCACTGCGAGCCTCGCAGCGAGTGTGCGATCGGTCGCCGTCCGCGAAACGAGAACGCGCCAGTTCGAGTGCGTTTTCGGACGATATCGACTGCGCGCTCCGTTGCTCATAGTCATTGGTCGGCGTGTAGTTCGTCGACCATTTCAGCTGGAAATCACTAAGTCAAAACGCCCGAAGTGGAAACTGCGCGTGTACCCACATCGCCGTCGGTTGCTCGCTGCGCTCAAATCTACACACGTAGACTCTCTCTCTCTCTCTCTCTCTCTCTCTCTCTCTCTCTCTCTCTCTCTCTGTCTACCTATCTCCAGGTGTGCTATTATACACAGCTATGTAAATATACAAGCGCGTGTCTATATGCGCATGCACTTCCCTCCCGGCTGCTGCTGATGCTGCTGCTGCTATCCATTTGCGCGTCCGAATTTCCGACCTTCCTCGTGTGCCGTACTCAGCGCTTGCTTTCGTATTTTGCGTGCGTGAGACGCTTCGCCGCTTGCTATTCAAATTCGAAGAAAGCGGTGAGCTACTGATGTGCGTGTCCGTAGAAAGGAGAGAAAGCTTGCGACCTCAACGCTGATCCAAACTAGTAAAATACCTCGCAATGATAAACATTACTACCGCCCCCCCCCCGCCCGCCTCGGCAAAAAAGAAATGGGTACAAAAAGGGAGCCAGTCATTGACTCTTACGGAAGCTTGCAAATTACCATAGCCGATCGGATCTTCTGGGTCTATCATCCCTCTCCCTCTCCGAGTTTTTTTTATAGGCCACCCGCGCGCAGATCATCGTTTACGGGTCGATCGGGGGGGACCACGAGACGTAATGGTTCTTGATCATCTCTCTCTCTCTCTCTCTCTCTCTCTCTTTGACCGATGATTTATCTTGTACGAGAGCATATGGACATAGACGAGTTTTTATCTCAAGGGGGCGCAGAGAAGAAATGATTCTACCCACTGTTTAGCTAATGTACTTGATCAAAAAAGGATTTAGCCGACTACATCGTAGACGGTATCATTGCTATCGATCTGCCAGACCAAACACATCCTACTTTTTTATCTGATTTCTGTGAATGTGAACACAAGACAAAAACAAAAAGAAAAGTTTTTTCTCGTCGTCTGGAAATTTATCGCTTTCAATTAGTGCAACGTCGATATTATTTATGCAAATCCCAGGGAAATAACAATGGGGGAGGGGGGAGGGCGAGAGCGAGCGTAGTCTCATTAAAAAAGTACGCCGGATAAACTTGGCTCATATAATGGCGGAATTGCATTAGCGCGCGAAATACATTTACGACCGATTCCACTTTTGTGCGTGTCGCGCCTCCACGGCCCTCCGCGCGGAATTCGTACTTTAATGTACTTGCCGATGGGTTATCGAAAATTTATGATTTTTGCACGGCGCGAGGTCGGACAAATGGCTTTTTGGCGAAGAAAAAAATAGAGAGTTAAAAAGCTCCAAGAGCTTGCGAATTCTATTAAAGCCATTGAACCAAGCTGTGTTCTGAAGAGATTCGTAGAATGGAAATATAAATGTCGGAGCGAGCAAGAATTTGCATTGAAATAAGCAAGTTGTATACCGAATAGATCTGTAGGGGGGAAAATGTTTGTATTGCAACGTATTGCAAGCAAGACGGAAAATTTGTTGAAAAACACAGTATAGACTTTGCAAAAGGATAAACTTGGCGGATAACGGAAGAGACGGCGAGTAGGACTTTGGTGAATGACGAGCGCGTCCTTTTCAATAAAAATAGCGTTGAGAAGAGAGTCGAGAGAGGGGGTTAGCTCGGGGTGTAGCGAATAATTTACGGCATGGGTGTTGCCCACGCGTCGTCGTTGGATTAAGAGCGCGAGCGTGCCCTGACAACTGTTGCGTGAATAATGACGCGCTTTCAATTGGAACAATTGGCGTTCCGAGGAGAGCCAGAGAAAAAGCGGCGCGCGAAAATATCCGCTTCAACAAGTGGACTTTATAATGGATGATTGCGCGGGCGCCAATGGATTTGACGCGCCAGGCAACGACGCCCCATTGTAACGACAATGCGCGCCAGCCGAGGACTAATGGGCAAGCCTCGATCGCGCGCGATTCCTCGATACAGCGAGCTCCTTTGTGCGCGCGCTAATTTTTCGCGTCGCGGCTCGCGAGCCGAGCTGCGGAGCCGAGCGACGACAAAGGCCAAGTTTTCGCGAGCCGCGGATCCGCCGAGACTTGATTGGGCCCCCGTTGAAAAGCAGTGATTCACCGTTTGAGCGCCATGGAAATGAGATTGGAAGAAGACTGTCTATAGATAATTTCCGCCGCGAAGAATAATACAAACTCGCTGAACGGAAAGAGAAGGGGCACAACTGGAAAAGGATCCCGCCGAGAATCAGCGATCGGCTGAAATTGCGGCTCCTTCGTCTGCGTGCTACTGCGCTGCTGCTGCGGCGAGCGATAGGAAAAAGGAAGAAGCCGGAACGATAATCGGTAGGGAGGCAAAAAAGTGATTCGTCCGCTGGTGTAGCCGCCGGCGCCAAGTTTAATGGAAAAATTTTTCTTATCGCGTTCTCGAATTATTATTCTTTTGTGGTCCGTGTCGGAATGAATTCAATTAGAGCGCCGAGAGTTTTTCGCGTTTTAAACTTCTCGCGCTGATTGTTACTCTCCCTCTGCCACGAAGATTGCAAGTTATGGATTCGACAGAATGCGATATGAAATTTTTTTTTAATGCATATCTACTCGCGGAAACTCTCGGCAACTCGCGTATTTCAAGATTGATTTATCGGGCCGTTCGATTCGATCAGTTGAAATATTTTATATGACTGTTGGATTGATGGGCTCATGCCGTGATTTTGGAATGTCACTCGGTAGATTCCGCGATAATTGATCTCGAAACCCGGTTTATTCGTTCGGAAAGCGTGCCGTGAACCTTTTCGAAACGCGGACGGAACAAAACGAAAAACCTCGGAAGAGAAAAAGGGTTTGGGAAATTATCCAAGTTCGGTGTTCGAGCAGATGGCCGGTGCGCGTACGAGGGCGCGAGGAAGGAGGAAAAAAAGGAAGGAAAGAAAAGTCACGTGTGTACGCTCGCCACATATCACTTGGGTTACGCGAGCTCGCGCGGCCGCTAATCTGGCCGGGTCTCGTAAATTAGAAGCAGCTCCGCTCCGGCACTGGTGTACGGCTGCGGCAGCTCTTCCGCGCTTTATCAAACTCTCTGGATATGCTAACCGCCGAGTTCGCGCGCGCGTCTCTATGGTGTGTGTTTAGGCGCCGGCGCTGTAAATTCTCGGCGCTGTCTCTCCGAGCTTGCGGCTCACTGAATTTCCCGGCGCTCGTTGTTCTCGCTTTTTTCCTCGCCCGCGCTCTCTTCTCTCGCTGTTTATCTAAGACCTGCCGCCCGGGCGCTTCGCTAACCCCGGCTCCGACGTCTCCTCTCTTGCCCTTGCGACCGATGAGCATTTACAATCGAGATGTCGGCGCAAACAGCGGAAGTGCCGACGCTCCGCCGCCGCTAATTCGCCGCGGAAGGAGGCAGCTCTCGCTTGATTGTTTGCCCCCGCGCGCGCGCACACACACACGCGCTCGCGCTACAATTTCTCATCCGAAATGCAATAGAAGCTCGCTGCTCGCAGTCGCTCGCTCCGAAACTACTCGGCGCGCGTACACAGGCAGCGACGAAGCTCGCTTAATGCTGGGAATCGCGCGGATCAACAGGCGCGCCTCTCGTTCGAAACGCGGCCCAGTCTGTACGCCTGCCGCCTCCGCGAAAAAGCGCCAGTCGAAGCCGCAAGCCAAATTGAATTTGCGCGCGCTTGCGAGCGCAAATGGCTCGGAAGTTCCGCGAGTTCGAGTCCTCGCCGCGCGAGCGAGCGACCGGGCTATTTTTGGCCGGAAACTTCGTCCGACTTGCCGGCGCTGCCGCGAAGCCCGCTCGGGAAAGACTCGGTGATTGCGCGTCTTCTCGCCGCCCCGAGAGCCGAGAGGCGCGATAGTGTCCTGGCTCGTTTACGCGACCTTGCTTGGCACT
Source organism: Phymastichus coffea (assembly GCF_024137745.1). Taxonomy (NCBI): domain Eukaryota; kingdom Metazoa; phylum Arthropoda; class Insecta; order Hymenoptera; family Eulophidae; genus Phymastichus; species Phymastichus coffea. The sequence continues at coordinate 1,550,572 of NW_026706874.1, read as the reverse complement.
GCCGGCTCGCCTTGACCGCGCTCCTCTCCGCTCCTCCGCGAGACGTCAGGCCGTAATTAGCTCGAGCCCCGTGGACGAGCCCCGCTACGTCGGACGGAGATTTAAAGGCTCCCGCTTGCCAGAGCTTCCAATCTCGCCGCACTCTTATTTCGCGGTCGCGCTCTCCCCCTTTTGTTCCCGCCCATCTCGAGGCATTCGCGCTTGATCGATTGCAATTAATGTCGTTCGGGCTTGCCCGCGCCTGCGGGCGACGCCTAATTATCGACCATCCGTCAACATTGTCGCGAGCGCGACGACACCTCGTCGCTCTTGGCGCTCTCGGGCTTTGGGGAGAAAAAAACGGCGTCCCGCGCGCACTCATCTGCGATCTCGGCTCGTAGCTGGAGGTACGCCGCGACTGCCGCTCCTTCGACCCTTGATGGACGTTATTGTTGCGGCGACGCAACAATAACGCAACGCTCGCCGTTGCCGTGCTCCGCGGCGCCGCAACCACCGCTCGGACTGGCTTGCACTTTGTTATCGCGTCGCGCGAAAAATCAATAGCGCAACTTGTTGCGAGTTCCGTCTGCGGACGCAGTAAAAAAGCTTTCTCCGAATTCGTCAAACCGTATTTTTACACCGCCGTGTGGAATCGATAATGCAAAAGCACCGTGAATAGTCGAGCAGATAAGCGTAAAAAACTTTTTTTTCGTTTTCTCTTTTTCTCGTTGAAATTCAATACTATTGAAAATTGCGCGGCGGAAAAGTTGGAGCGCTCTGTTATTTTATTGCGTATGTTTGCGCGGGTCCCTGCTTCCTTTTCTCCCGCACGCGGCACGAATCGCGAGCATACGGAGCGGTAAACAAATGGCTCGCGACCCGCGGATCGAAAAGCCATCTGCCCGCGGACTATTTGCGCGCGACGACTCGCGACAGATGTCGCTCGCCGACTCGCGAGAACGGCAGCGCAGATGCCGCGATTATAAGCATCGCGCGCGCCAAAGAACTGGTAATCCCGCGTATATCTATCCGCGAGTCGGGCGAGAGGAGGCGACGCGAGGGGTCTCGCGCGCCCGCCAAGGATTACTGCCAAATCCGCCACTTCACGGGGCGCCGTTCTCATCCTCGCCACGTTCCCTTTTCTCCGTTTCTCTCCCGAGAGCGTTTGAGGGAACACGGCAATTTCCTGGGAAATTTCTTAGCTCGCCGATCCTAAAAGCCGTGGCTTAACTTTCAAATCACTGCCTTTGTTCTGCGGCGCGCGCCCCGCTCGCCCCGCTCGCCCCACTCGCCGCGATTTAGGAACTTTTCCACGAGACCGCGCCTTCCTTTTCTTTCCTTCCTTGCCTCTCCTTTCGGTCCTATTCTGCCCAGACCGCTGTCGACCCATAAACTCGCCCGATCGAATCGTCCGTGGGAATTGGTCGAGCTCGCTCGTTTTACGCGCCGCCGTAAATACGCGACTACCAGGCTCGTTAGCGCGACCAGGCGAATCGCGGCTTTGTTTGCAACGGCGACCTACAGCGGGGCCCGGGGGTGGCGCCAAACTAATAAAAAGATGGAGGCCGCAGCGTCGCCTCGCTCATTGGCGATTCGGCGTGCGCTGGATAAACCGTCGCTTTATGCATTCGCCTAGCGACGGCTTCGGCAATTGGCGAGGGTTCGGGGCGCTGTTTTCGCCCGGCGCGCCCTCGCTCTGTTTATTCGGCGGGCAATTGTTGTCGCTGCGCGCGGCCCGCCGCGGAAAAACACTCGCTGCCTGCCGACGTGCCTCGCCGCTGCTCCACGGTAAACCTCTCGCTCGAGCCTTTTTTCCTTGTTTTCTCCGCGCGCCAGCCATTGGTTCGTCGTTTGCGTGCCTCTCGCCGCTGCCGCGACTCGCCTCGTCGCGCGATTTTCGAAGCCGAAAAAATAGGAGCGCCGGCAGGGGAGGGGAGCAGCTCGGGGATTCTCGCGACCCATACATCATCCTCGCCACGGTGTGGAATATACGTCGCGTAATGCAGTTCGCGCCACGAGGAAAGAGTCTCCGCTCCCTCGGAGGGAAAAAAATATCATGGCGCTTTTTTCGCTTAAATACGAAGAGTCGCGGGCCGTTTGTTTTTCGTTTATTTTTGTTCGAGCCGCCCGTGGGCGAGAAGCGCTCGATGAAGTAGAAACTAGACGATACGACAAAGCCAATTTTCCAAAGCCGAGTATATCGGCAAGCTGTCAAACTAGGGTGTTGATGATTGTGCCACTTTATCGTGTCCCGCAGTGCTGCCGCCGTATGCTCCGTTCGAGCGGGCAAAGACAACAACGCTTCGATAGCCAAAATGGCTTGAGATAATTCTCACGACTACGCTCCGTAACTCGCGTGCCAGAGTCCCTTTATTCTCCGCGTGCATTATGTACTCGTCCTTAATATGGCAGTTCGCCTCGTGAGAGCCAAGTAGCACGAGTTTTCTTAGACGTTTGTCAAACTTATTCACCTCTTTTGCGGCTTTGAATACACGTATACAATAGCATTAAAATTTTGAACGCATATTAATTGACATTTTAATTTCGCGTTGTGTTTTGCCCCTCGTACAAGTTCACTAATTTATTTATTTTAACTTTTGCATTTTGCTCGTTGCAGATTGAGATTTGATGCGAATTACATTTCTTTATATCGGGATATACGAAAAAAAATGTTACGTAACTACTGCTGAAGATTTAACGGATTTCACCCAAATTACGTTCGCATTAGTATACTGAAATACTTGTCATTTAGTTATATTACAACTTGAATCGCGAAAAATTTGCTGGTCAAGACGAAGGACTCCGATCACCAAAATGTATTTTAAAAACAATACGTGCTTATGAAAAGAATTTCAACGGTGACAAGAAAAAGACTGAACATACACATCCCCGTTTTTCAATTACACTTTGAAAAAAATACTAGTTGCAATTTTTTATTTAAAATTTCGAAGCAGGTGATTACGTAATTCCTACATTTTAGAATGGTTATGTTCTGTTTGCGCCAGGTTCAATTAATCATGGCACTTTGCAATACAGTACGACAGAGAAAAAATTGCAATCAATAATATCATACAGCAGATTGGATAGACGAAACTACATGAATTTTTTTATCAGCTTGCTCTACAGATCGCATTGAATTATTAAAACAAGCCTACAAACGACACCTAGCGTTCACCTCCGATATCGTAATTCTCATAAAGTAATTTTTCTTTTTTTGCACTCTTCACTTATTTTTCATATTTTTATTTGGACACTCGCATATAATCCTCGTAACATCCAAGCTCTGAGCGCGTATCAATCATCGCACAGTAATCCCACACGGCGTCTTTGATCGTCACGTCCCACTTTGAGAAATTAATGCAGCTATTCATCATAAAGACGAATTTAATGATTCTAGTTAGCAGGCGATAAAGCATCGAAGTGTGCATATGTGTCCAGCGCGGATAAATCAATGTCGGTAATTAAGTGAGTCTCCGGCAGCTGATAAACCACGCTCCGAACTCGCGCACACATGTAAACGAGCCGCGCTCGCGATAACGATGCGAAATTGAGTTTATTAAAATGAAAATTTAATCGAAATCAAAGCACCGTAGTGCAGGTTCCCCAGCCTCCCATCTCTCTCTCTCTCTCTCTCTCACTCGATAAATAATCGGCGAGCTCGCGCTCAAAGCGCAGCACGCAGCGCCTCGTTAAATTTATCGCCAAGGTAATTAAACGAAAATTTACATTACAGCCCGGCATGACAAAGCGTCTCTTGATTTTACGGGTAAGTAGCATCGTTGCACTCGTATGGAATCCTGGCCGCTCGGCTGTGCAAGGAGATCGAACGCTCGCGCGCGACTTGGCTGCGCCGCGTTCCCGAGTCGCGTCATCGATCGTCTTCTTTATCCTCCAGTCATCGTCGGCGACGTACAGAACGCCGGAAGCTCGCCAGGAGAGACACTTGCCCGGCTGGGATGTCGCGCGGCACACAATCAGGCGATAAGCCGCCCGAAAGAAAGGACACACCCGAGCCTCCGCCTCCTCGTCGTCACTCTCGGCTTGCCAGAGCGCTGGCAGGCACTCAGCTCACGTCCGGCGCGTCTGCGGCCCCGCGTCCGAACCACAATTATTTTCGGCTTAGGGACGCTGTCGCGGTGTCCACGCGAGCCTGCGCGTGTGTACGTGTGCCGCGGATTATACACTGGACTACGTGACGCGCCGCTATAAATGATTTCTAAGCGTGACTTTTTATTTCGCGCCACCATCCACCCTCGCTGCCTGTGACGGATGTCGACCGTACGTCACTCCACTTTTTCCCCCTTTTTTGTTGGCGCCTGGCAAATGGCGCGTGTAAATGTCGATCGTATTTTGCTCTCTCTCTCTCTCTCTCTCTCTCTCTCTCGCAGACACGCAGTCTCGGCCAGAAGCAAAAGCGACCTCGCTGAAAAATTCAGCGAGTTTACACGCGGATAGCGGAAAAGAAAAAGGAGAAAAGAAGAGTCCCGCGTGGCTGCGGGGTGCGGATGACGTGGTCAGTGCAGCGATCGCCTTGGCGTTTTCATTCTTCTTTCTGCTCCTCGTTACCTTAGTACGAGTAACATCGATCATCGGGGACGGCGCGCGGGAAGTCGGCGCGACTCATTTTTCACCAATTTGCGGACACGGGCGTTATGCAGGCTAATTCGTGCGATCTATCACGAGCCCCCTGCCCCACCCTCTCCTCGTCGCGATGATTTTTCACGACGGCGACGCGCCGAACGCACCACGTCCCGCTCCTTTGTCCGAGTGTATTAAGAGCTCGTCCATCTCTTTTCACGAGGATTTTTTTAATGCGAAATTATGTTTTCGCCGAGTGACAGCTTCTTTTCCGAGGGAAAGCCGGCCGGGGGACTTGTGCAACGATCGAGTGCTAGCGTTCTTTTTGACCTTCGAGACGTGGAAAGATTTTCGCGAATCTAACTGCGGCTGCAACGAGGCGTTTATTGGTTCTTTTTGAGTGGCGTCGAGGAGGAAGAGAAAAGCTCCTCGTCGAGCTTATACCTTTGCGCGAGATCGAAATTCGGGAAAAAGCTCGTATGCTCGTTAGTAGGAAGGATTCCGCGAGCCCTCTCCAAGTCGCGTTCGTGAGAAAAGGAAAAAAGGCGGGGGCACAAAAACGAGTGTGCTCGGTCAGCTCGGTCGCCTCGCATCTTTTTCCCTTGCTCTTCGCCGCGGACATTCACGCGTGGAATTTTGATTTCTAGCCGGATTAGCACGCTAATGAGTTTATCGACGAGAAGAGAGCCTGGTCGGAACAAAAACCAGCGGCGACGAAGCGAGAAAAGAGGAAAAGTCGAGGCGGTCTAATTAGATCAATGCCTTAATTAAGCTGGAGTTAATAAAGGCAGGTTCGAGAGTGCGAGAGTGCGCGGCTCGAAAGAGAGCCTGGTTGGAGTTGTTCTGGCGCCGAAGCAGCGAGTCATTGTGCGCCCGACGTCGGCTCGATTCGACTTTTCTATTCTGCGCTGCTCGACGATAATCACGCCGTGGGGGGTCGTCGGTTCGATGGGTTGTTTTTCGGAAAAACTGCCGTCCTCGTCGGAGCTGCTCGTACGCGCTCGTCTCGGTCCGCGCCTCCTCGCGACTTGGAATCGGGCGCCACGACTCGCGGGGACCAAGCCGGCAAACTAGGCGATTGATGCCGAGTCGCGACGGCTAATTAATAAACTTGAGGCGCGCGCGCCAAGCTTGACGGATTCCGAGGGATAAATCGCGCGCAGCTGCGTCGCGTAAAATCCGCGCGCCCATTAATAATCCGCGGCGAGAGAGGCACAACTCGATTCCGAACTAATTTTCGCGGAATCCTCCTCGCGCCCGACAATCAACGAAACGACGCCTTCCGCCCGCTCGAGAACGCTACAGCGGGGAATATCTGATTTCTCTTAATTAAATAACCCATGGCCCGGATTCTTTTTTTATCTCCTTTCTTTCCTTTTTTCGCGAGCGCGCACAAAGAAATTCAGCCCTAGGATAAAATGTCGATTTAATTAGAGATAACGCGCGGCGTGGTTCGGGAGGGCTGGGGAGGGCTGGGGAGGAGGTCGTAGCGGCGGCGCTTTTTCGCAAATTAAAAGAGCGCGCGTGCCCTTTGTCGCGGCGGATAGTTTTTCAGCTGATTAAAATCCGACGCCGGGCAAGGACAACAGAACGATTCGTCACGAATTGCCCGGAACGCAATAATAACGCCGCGCTTCCTTCGTCTTCGCTCCAGCCGCGCGGTTCTTGCTCTTATTTCTCGTTTTTTTTTCCCTTTTCTTCTTTCTTTTCATTTGTATGAAAGCCCAGAGACGCGCGCCACGCGCATAAATCGTCCGCGCGAATCCGAATGTGAAATATCGAAACGGTGCGACGCCGCGAAGGAAATTCATTATTCCCCGCTTGTATTGCATTATCCGCTCGGCGAGTGGGAAGAAGCGCCGCCGCTCCTCCTTTTTGCCTCGGACGCGAGTTATCGCCGGGAGGGATTACGCGCGCGGCCTAATCCGGCTAATTTGTCAGCAGTCGCGGACGAGACGCGCGCTGAAAAAGCTGTCCAATTAAGCGCGCGAAAAGTTCGCGCCGGCGTAATCGCGCAAATTGCCGAGAGCCCGCGACGGGCGTCCGCCGATCGAGAGCTCGCGGCAGGCCACGCTGGGCGAGGTTCTTCCAGCGACTCGGCATTCTCATCGGCCGACGAGCTTTCGCCTACGACGAAGGCAGCAGCGCGTACGCGTGCAACTGGCATATGCACGAGAGGGACTCGCGCGCGAGTGGCACTCTCTGCACAATGGCCGCTGATGCCCATTGTCCCGCTCGCGTTCACCGTGCTATTCGCCGGTGCGTGGCGAATGCCGCTCGCCGTCTTATTAGCCCGATAAACCAGAAACTTATGATTTTAATGAAGCAAGCGCCGCTAGTGCAGCGCTCGGCAGCGATAATGTAATCCCGCAATTAAGAAAGCACTTTGGCCGAGAGAGCGCAGTCGGACAATAAGGAGCGCCCGAGAGAAGGAAAGGAAAATTCTTGGTCGTCTGCGAAATTATCCTGTACACGCGTGCAGCGCGCGGCGAGCTAATGAAAAACCATTATCTCGAGGATGCCCTTTTCTTTCTCCCCGGGTGGCCCTTGCATTATTAAAATCCCCGAGCTTTTTTCTCCGACTCCTCGTCCCCCCCCCACCCTTTGCGCCTCCTCAAAACTACGAGCTCGCGCGTGTCGCGCGCCAAAGCCGTAGGAGATAATCGCGCCTACGAGCCTCGTGAAATTCAACGAGCGCGACCGAGGCTGCGCCCGTGAATTTCGTCGGTGACTCTTGGCCCGATACACCCCGACCCTCCAAGCCCCTCTCTTCGAGACTACGCCTTTTATTCCGCTCGTTGCGATTTCATTTCGCTAATGAGACGGCCTTTCGATATTTCTGGACAATTTCTCGGGTTTTTTCCCTGGCACTGCGACGTGGGAGCGGCATCTACCGGCGCGTTTCACAAAGGAGGAATCTCGTCCGGAACGCGCAACGTTCAGAGAGAGAGAGAGAGAACAATCAACGACGATCACGCCTACGTCCTGCAGCCTTGAGGCCATTGACTGCGGCTCGCGTGTCCGCCGAACGAGCCGCCCTCTCGCGCAGTCTCGGAGCCCTAGAATGTCAGCCGGGCTGCGCGTACGCGAAAGGGAAGCTCGGTTTTTCAATACACAGCGAAAGGGATCGCCGAGGACTCCTTCCCGTCTCGCGTGCGCGCTCAAACTTCTCTCTCGCAGTCTTCGCCAAGGCGCCCGTTCCTGCCCCTTCTAAGTCGCTAAACGGAGACGGTACGACGAAAATTTATCGCGTCGAGCTTCATTTCGACGCAGTCTCGCTGGCGGACTTTATTGCCGAACGCCGAGCGTCCCCCTTACTAGCACGTGCACTTTCCCCCCCGGTCCGAATTAGACTCCAGCGCGCTGAACGACCAACTACATATCGCTTCGTTCCGAGAATCTTAACAACAGAGTTAATAGCGAGCCATCAGCCGCAGCATAACGCCAAGCCAAAGAAGGGAGAGAGCCAAAAGGCAAAGAGAGAGAGAGAGAGAGAGGAACTTGATAAAAAGAGAGAAACGAGAGAAGCGACGCTGCCTCGACGCAGCAAATTGCAAGAAACAAGGAGACAGTGGAGATGGAGTTGGTCGACGGAGCTTGGGCAAACCGACAAAACCCAAGCTGGTAACGACGCTGGACGTGCCTTGTCGTTTTTGCTCGCGCGCAGGACAGCCCTTTTCCACTCTGACTTTCGCGCGTTCAGCAGAAAAGCGGCGGCGGCAGCGGCAGCATAAGTGCTCGCGCGCAGAAATTAGTTGTCGTCCGCGAGCTGCCTTGACACGAATGGAAAGAGAGAAAATAACGCGGCAATTCGTCGCAATCAGTCGTCATTTGCCTCGGCTTCCGGATGCCAAGAAAAAAAGTCCACGCGCCAACGTTAACGCGAGCACTGCTCGTCCGACGCTCGCTCAGCGATGTGCTGCAAAACTTTGCTCTGCCTGCTGCTACTCGCGGCTGCCGGCTGTTTGCCTCAGGTGAGACTTTTATTTTGTTTCGCGGCAGCGATGCACCTTCAATTATTTCGCGTCGCGCTGTTGAAATCCGACGTGAAATCGATACGCCAGTCGCTCGGCTCGTAACTCGAAAAGCACAGACGCATCGGTCGACGTGCAGCGCAATATCCATCATTTCGAACTGGCCATTTATAACGAAAGAGCATCGCACGATGCTCGTTGCGCAACGCCGAACGACCTACTCCACTCGATCGTCGTCCTCTTTGGCGTCATTATTCTCGAATCGTCGAAAAGTTGAGGAGAGAGGTGGTTCCGACGGATGTGCGACGAAAATTGCAGACACTCGGGAAGCCGCAGGACATCGCCGGCAAAGCCGACCAGATTTTCGACGCGGCTCGGCAGACGGTGACCGACGTGATTGGCGTGGCTCAGACCGTCGTGAACGGCGCGATAGAGGCCGGCAAGAACACCGTCGTCGGCAACATCAACACCGTGCAGAACGGAGTGAAATTGGCCGTCGACACCGGGCGCAACGTTATCGCCTTCGCCGAGGACACCGTGCTATCCATGCTCAACGGTACTGCCAGTAACAATAGAGGCCCGAGACATTGGCACGCCAGCCGACTTTCATAAGCTTCATCGATCTACTGAAATTTTACTATTTTAGGTTTGTCACCTAGCAACGCCGGCTCGTAGTGCCTGCGGGAAACTTTCTGAAAAATTATGTCGTCATTTCGAATTCACATCATACAGACAGCCTGTGATTCGTGGCTGCTTCATGTTTCATTCAGAGCCAATTGGACATATCACGACCATTTGCAAATGCAATATTCACTGCACGTTTGACGAGCGCCTACCGACTACCTTTCAGCAGGTGAAAAAATTCCCGCTCACGCCATTTGCTTTCATATCTTTGTATTTCATCGCTCAAAAATAAAAGGACAAAATTAATTGTAAACACACACCAGTCGTTAGCTCTCATTCGTTCGCCCAGAGTCTCGTCGGCATGCACCAAGCATCACGCAAACTTGAGCGGACGCAGCGTTTTCGAGTCCTTCCTGCAGCTACCGCGTACACAGCTATTGTTTGTATTTGCGCGAGAAGCGCCGAATAACGATGAAACACTGTGTACCAAGTTTGCGCAGCCGATGACGAATAAATGTCGCTGAATTCGCCGATGAGATCGGTATTCATGAAATTTCAAAGTATAAATGGGCACATTAGAAAATTTCATCAAAAACTCAGCCCGAAGAAAAACACTTCTTTCCTTCCTCCGCCTCCGCCTCCGCCTCCGCCTCCGCCTCCGCCTTCGCCATAGTGTTCGCGCGACGACCGAGTCAGCAGCATTCAAATTGCCATCTTTACAGATCGAACATTATTTCAGTCGCAAGTTCAAGTTTCTCCGATTCGCCCCGTCGAGTAGAGCCCGCGCCAACTCCTGGAAAGTTCTCATCGGGACGAGACAGGAGGGAAAAAAGACGGCGAAAGCGAGTCGCTGCTGCTCCCTTTTCGCTCATAGAAATCTCGAAGCGCCATTACGCAACGGCCCATTAGCACTTGGGCATCCAACTATTTAAACACCATTAGCCATCGCCTCTCCAAATTGCAGACACTGCGAGGACGAGAAAGAGGGAAAAAAAGAAGGAAAGAACGCAGCGAGCACGAGAAAGAAAGGCAGAAGTGTAATGATTTACAAACAAGCGTATCGCGCGCCAATTATTAATTCATCGCGTCCGGAGCCAGCGGGACAATGAAGCAGTTCGCGCGTGCTAGTTCGAGTATGATTTTTGTTTGCCCACCCCTTTCCCCCGTTTTTTACTATTTCGTTTCTTCGGGGCTGCTGAGTGGCTATTGAGAACGAATAGACTCTCAATGTCGCCCGACCGATTTACTCGAGTATTTGTTTTTGCTGAAAGCCAACTCGTCCAGTATTTTTTCCTCTTTCCATCGAGTTTATAGTTTCATGCGCATACGTGCCATCTATTGGGGTTCTTTCGCGTATTCTATCTTCACCCAATTCTGTTGCAAGATCACGTTTTCCGTAATTCACGAATTTTCGATCACTTTATTGACAAACTTTCAATGAAAATATTTAAATGTTTCTAAAATCCAACCAATACGATGTTGAGCAAACGAAAATCGTTTCCAGTGATAGCATTGACACTATTTTTCAAACAGCTTCTTTATTCGTTTTTAGATTATCAGCCAGTATAATGCCAAATAAATTGACTTGTTCCGACAATCAACGAACGCTTCCAGTCTTTTCAAATGAGTGCTTAATAATTATTTTTCATTCCACGAAATGATCTGACGCGCAGCGAGTGAAGTCTTGTCAAAAATGTTGATTTAAAAAAAAAAGTTATTTCTCGCCAACAATTATGCAGTCGGACAAGGATCGCCTGTTTATCAAATGCCCCTTTTCCCGACAGATGTTTGGCTTGCTCGAGAGGTGCAGATGCGCGCACGAAAGAGGGAGTTTTTAATTTACTTTCTGGAAAATTCACAAAGAAACTTGGCCAGAAGTTTATACCGCGCTGGCTTGCTCGACTCTATATCTCCGACATGCAGCGTTGTGCTCGCTCGCCTTAATGAGAGTACATTACGCTTTCGCCGGCAATATAGAGTCTCCGCTCGAGAACTTGATAACAGGATGATTAAGCCACTACTCGCGGCAGTGTTGTTCCTGAAAACCAGCAAATCAATGGAGCGCACTCCGCGAGTGTTTATCAAAGCGCCCTCGCCCCTCTATTCTCTCAATCGGACCGCGTGCGCGTTTTTATCTTGTCGTGGATTCACCGAGATTCAACGCGGCCGAGGGCGCACTCGGGAAGCCGCGCGCTCGCGACGGCAATGACGATAGCGCGGACGGCGCCTCCGTGCCCGCTGCGACGACGAAGACGTATCGCGAAGCGTCGGCGAGCTCGCCACGCGCAATCGCGTCGTCCGCGAGAACCCATGTCCCGCCGAGCGCGAACCCTTCGCTTTCGCGGCATCGCGCCAGCCTCGGCATGTTCAGCGGACTCCGGGCGGAGCCCGAGGGAGCGAGCGCGAACGGAAGAAAGCAAATGCTTGGAGGCGCAATAAAAGCTTATCGATCGCGCGCCGGCGTAATTAGCCCCTCGACGCGAGCGAGGGCTGCCGAGAAAATTGACAAACTAAGTGTGAAATCGAAATGCTCGAGCGCCATGGGCGCGCGACCCGCGAGCGACTTTAATCACCCATTTTCTTTTCCTCCGACGAGAAAATGGGCGACGCGAGCCTCGTGCAATTTAATAGAGGCCGCGCGCGTCTTCGCGGCGAAGGAGCCGCTAATCCATGGACGGACAATTCTTATACGTTGTGCTTCGCCTCGTCTGTGCAGTCTCCACGAGGCGGCTCGTTAGCATTGCAAATGGCGTTACGCTCGTAAACACGCTGTACGCTCGCGCAGAGGGGGTGCTGTTTATTAAGCAGGCTCGATTTCGCGCTGGCGGCGGCGACGACGTCGGTGAAAGTATCGGCTCGCGGTACGAATTCTCTCTTCCATTCCGACCCGGGCAGCGCTCGAAAACGTTGCACGTCCGGAAAATTCCAGCGTCCCTCCTGCTCCCGTTGTCGCTCGAAGGAAGCCGCCGTTCGGACCTTTATTAGAAACATCAATCGACGAGACGGGAGCACACAGCGCCGGCACGAAAATTGCAGGCTCGCCAGAAGTTAAACGCGACGGGGCGAGTCGGCTGCGGCGCAAAAGAGAGCTAATTACTACGCTTCTCTCTCTATCTCCCGCGAACCTCATAAAGCGCCGTCGAAATTAACCTGTTACGTCCGGGCCGGACGCCGGGAAAAAAGAAGGAATCGATGAAAATTGCACGCGCGAAATGAGACTCGGGCTCTGCCCACGAAAATTGTACCGCGGAGGGACGCCGAGAATGAATAATACGGCCAAGTTCGCGGAGGGCTGATATTTCAAGTTGGCGAAATAAGCCGGCCGGCTCGGATAATGAGCTCGCGTCCTAATAATCATTTCTCACGGCTCGGCCGCGCCCCGGGAAAATCGCGGTTTCGCGCTGACTGCGCATCGGCAAACGAGCGCGACGCAGGCTCGACGACGCGCGCCCGGGCAGAAGAAATCGTAGTTGCCCGCAGCGCGAGCGCCAACTCAAACGGCGAACTTGGCCCGGGCCCGCGGGGAGCGCGCCCGGAGCAAACTCGCACGCCGTGCAAAGCCGGGCGTATTGCACCTCGTCGTTAAACTTCGAGGGCCGTGTACACGGCGTTGAAGCTCTGTGCGGCTTTCGCGGCTCGAGCGCGCTTTAGGCTCTTTTCCGTCTGCGACACTGCCGAGCGCATCTGACAATTCAGTTATCAATGACACGGTGAGACGCGCCGCGCCAAGAGGTCGGCAGAGGTCGGCGCGTCAGAGAAAACAGGTCCATCCGACGAGCCACGCTGTCGGATTTCTCTTGCCACGGGCTTGCGCGCCCCATCGACCGAGTCGAGCGCCAGCCACTGGGATTTTTGCTCGCCGACGGCGCTCGCTCGTTGGCAACTGCCAAATTGAGTGTGAGAAACGACATGTTTAGCGTGTTCGATCGATCGAGCGTAACGCGACTCGCCGATGTCGAGCTCTTAATAAGTCTGAAATGTCCGAAAGAAGCCGCCCGACCGTTTGCCGTACAACGAGGCCGCTCGAATGCAGGCACCGATACGAATAAGCTCATCGAAAGGCAGCTCGCCGGCAGGCCGAGGACAGGCGAACGCGAGCCAGGCAACGAAGAGCGACAAGGGCTTGGCCTCGTTAGCGTCGGGGCGTCCACGGCGTCAAGCCGAATTTAATGCAGCGCTCGCGCGTACTTTTTAATTTGGCCAACGGCCACTCGCGCGCTTCATATTTCACGCGGGCTATTTCTCTCCCTCGGCCCTCGCTTTTGCGCGCCGGAACAGTCACGTAAGCCGGATGCGACGTACGTGACTGAGAAAGCTTCTATTGGATTTTTCCGGCAGGAAATTAGCCTCATCGATAGCTCGCTCGCTCGCTCACCCCCGACCAGTCGCAGTCACTGTTATATATACACGCCGCGTAGCCAGCGAAAGTGCGGCATGTACTAATCCACTCCATTATAATCTCCAGTGAAAGAGAGAAAGGGAGCGAGAGGGGGAGAGAGGCGGAGAGAGGGAGAGCGTCCGCAAGTTCGAGGCAGACTTTGAAATTCGATTTCCTCGCGCGAAAAGCTGGCCGGACCCCTTCCTCCTGCTCGTAGCCGGATATTAAGCCTGGATGCGTGCGTACGCCAGAGAGAACATCAGCGCAAAGCAAAACTGCCAACTGCGCCGGCGGATGTATTTTACGCGGCGAGCTGAGCGTGATACCGTAACGTTGGCGCGCTTTCGCGCGTCGAGATCGACGCGAGCGCGAACGACGAGAAAAAACATTTGGCAACGAAAGTAGTTTGTCACGAGTGCGCGGGCAGCGCCGTCGCGCATAAGTCTGCGGGCCACCCTAGAGTTGCCAGGAAAAGCGCCAGCGGTTGGCCGATTGTAAATCACGCGGCGCGGACTCGCGGATTAATGCCGAATGAGCCGCGCGCCTGACGCGGGGCATTAGCCGCGCGCGCCGAACGTTTACCAAACTACGGCGCATTTATCGTTTAATCGAAAGACAAACAGCCCTGACAATCGCTGATCCTCCCTTCGTTCTTTTTCAAGGGGGCACGCGAACAAGCTCACCCCTTTTTTTTGCTTTTTTCGATTGATGCTTTGGACGCGTGGGTGACCGTGCGCTTCTCGGCGAGCGACGCCCAAAAACAATTGATCGAAACGTAATTTGCGGCGTCCAACGAAATAACGCTGGCAATGGAAGGCAAACTTTTTCTCCGAGTAAAATGCGACGCGATGGTGGAATGTAGCTTGCTGAAATCAAGTTACCTCGCAGAAAATGTTTCATTTTCAATCAATGTCTTTGCTTCAAGCAAGAAAAACAAATTTTACAACCCTTTAACATGACACTTTTTAACTTATCGCTTTAATTATTCTTCGTCAAATAAGGAACGTCGATGATTAAGAGTAGAACGCAAGCGAGAGATTTTTCGCGGTCAAGTACAATATCGCAAAATCTAGGGTGGAGAGTAAGTGCATCGCCACACAATCAATCGTTCAATCCGTAATAGCCGATTAATTGTTAAAAGGCAAGATCGTTCGTCGCGCTAATGAAGAGTCCGTTTGTAATTGAAGCTGCACGCGTCTGTTGTTACAGGTGACATAAAGGTGAGCGTGATGGTACCGAAGGAAGCCGAGCTGAGCAAGTCGGCAAAGCTCGAGTGCAATTGGAAGCTCAACGGCAACGCCAGTCTCTATTCCGTCAAGTGGTACAAAGACGAGTACGAGTTCTTCAGCTACAATCCCGACAACCGCGACAATACCATCACTACTCGGATTCTCAATGGAGTCGTCGTCGATGTAAGTAGCCTGCTGCATCCTCTATATACCGACACTGTCTGTGAGCCACACGAGAGCTCGCGAGCATGCAGCTTGTTCGGTGAGTGGACGGTCAATTTTATCGTCGCGAAGGGCCTGCACGCGAATCCCCGGTTCCGCAGCAACGTTTTTTGATCGATGCGCGGGTACGAGAAAAAATTGGACGCGCGCTGTACGACACGCAACGGTAAAAAGACCTCCGCGAAAAACAAAAGGAAAACAAAAATTATTTGCCGGCCGTTCGGCTAACTTTCAAGGTATCTGCCTTGGATAATCCGATCTCGTCGTCCTGATTTGTCGCCAGCCAGCCGGCAGCACAGAAGAAGAGCTTCAAGCTTGGTTGGTGTCTTGAAAAAAAAAATTAAAGGACAAACGAGTGGCGTCTCGATTTCGTACCGGCGGAAATTGGAAAGGTCTTTTCGGGTAATGTACACGGCCAGTATAGCGAACTGAGAGAGAGAGAGAGAGGGAGGGAGGGGGTTGGGAATTGATGTCGCGTTGCGCGCAAGATGAATCGCGTCGAATTTCCCAAGGCAAGGGAACTTTCGAGAGGCGCGCGCTACAGTCGCTTCGCTCTCTCGAGTGCAACCATCGCCAAGGATACACCGAGTGGGCGTGATATCAACTGCTCGCGCCGAGAAGGATTTGTTGTTCGACATTTTGCGTTGTTGAACGAAAAGAGAGAGCAATCAGGCGCGCGTTCAAATTACAAGCCTCGCGAAATGAACAACACCAGTGAAGGGAGAGTCGCGCTTCGGCTGGCCGCGCGAAAAATCATTGCCGCCCCTTTCTCGCGCGCACGTAAATCCCAAAAAACGGCGCGGTTGAAATACGAGCGCGAGGCGCTCGTTGGCCGCGTGTCTACCGTCCGCTTGGCGGTAAGCACGACAAAAGATCGCGGTAGCGCCAGCAAGAACAAGCCCAAAAAGCCCGGCTTTTGCGCGTCTCGCGGCCATTGTTGCGAATTAAGCTCTGCGCAACGGTAAATTCGACGGGACGCGCCGAGCGGAATGAAATTACGAGGGCCGAGGGGCCGCATTGTATGTGCGCGTGCGAGAGAACGCAGCGGGATATGCACGAGGTAAAGGGATCGACTCGACGCGATGGATTTGGGGGAAGCGATGCTGAAATTTCAGCGATTACTCGCTTGTGAGAGTTCACCGCCAGCGATGCTTTTTAAAGATCCAGCTAACTCCGCGACGAAGCGATTTTATAAGTTATCTGTGCGAGATTCAGATAAACTGTAAAATTATTACTATTTTTTCAATCATCTTCTTGCGTTAAGAATTTACGATACATGGGCAATTTTCTCAAAACTCCTTCTAGAAAGAGATCAAGAAGCAAGTTTTTTTTTAATACAATTATGGTACTGTGAAAATTTTCAGAGTCGTAAAATTGAATTAATTATGTATAGAAATTAAGGTGATATTGTAAATTGACCTATACATAAAATAGAATACAGCTTGACTTACCTCCTTGTTTACCGTCTTTATATCTTTGGCAACTTTCCGGCCAGAGTTTTGGCTAACATCTTCTCTTCTTTGAGCAGCGAAAATTGTACAGGCAGTTGCCATGTAAAATTATAGACATGTAATAGACCACCAACGCAATGCTGCCAATCTGAGCAACATAAACTCTGTTCGTACGCGAACACCTCAAGAAATATATTGCTCGTGGAATCTGCGAAAAGATTAAATATAAGTTATTGCCCGTGGGACTTTTAAAGTCATGGTAATTCTTTTTATCTGCCTTGCATTATGGATAGTATTCGACTCCGCAATGACCGACCTATAGCTATTTTTGAATTCGGCTGGGAATAGAAAGACAATGATTGTTTTTTTATTTTTACGTATAAAAGGAATGTTTATTGGTCCTATTTTAACATGACTTAATTAAAATTAACTCTTTATAATTGTTATTTTCGATATAAAACTATAAATATCAACTAAGTTTCTCAAGCTTATGCAGTGGCGAACTGTTTATTAAATCAGAGTATATATAATTAATGGTGTTTATACATGGTATTTATATTTTTCTAGAGGAAACGTAACACACTCAATTCAACGAAACGTTATTCCAAAAATGTCTGGGAATTCGTTTTGACGTTTTATTCACGTAACCGTAAATTTTCCATCTGAAAAATATAGCCGTGTATGAAATGTGAAAAAAATAACTTCTATCGAATCTCCGTATAGCCAGAAAGAGAACAGTTCGAGCGCGTAAAAAATAAATGGTCTTGCGATCAAAGAAACTTGTCAACTAAAAAATTGTTCTTTCGTTAATTTTTTTTTTTTCCAAGTTGTTTTAGTACCCATCAATGGATCATCAAATTTGCGTGTAATCGTCCACTACGTCGCTTTATTGCTTTTAATGTCTTTCAGTGGATTTCGATTTTTTTCCATTGGCGCAATTCTGCAGGTTATACCAGTCACCATATTCCGAGGCTGAAAAATAAATTATAGTAAAAATAAAGAATCAAAATAGTTTGTTTATTTACTACAATTTAAAAACATTTTTTACTAAGTATATGTCAGTTTCTCAATTTGTTCAAACTTGATACGTACTACATCAATGTCATTAATATCCATTGGCTTCTTCATCAGAGTTTGATCCATTCATATTTGCATATGTATTTGATAGGTGAGGTCTCATTGACGAATTAAATGATTTTCTCTTCCGTTCTTCTACTCTCTGATATTTTTGATAATCTTTGAAAGCTTCTTTGAAACATCTATCAACAATCGATTGTGATGATTCTGTTGTCATAATATCAACTGCAATAATTTGATCAGTTGTCTTGTGTAGATCTTCATCAATAGATACAGAGTCCAAGTTTGACAGTGAATACGTTTGACCAATTGATAATAATTCATCAAATGAAGAGATGCTACTCAATGTGGCCTGAATTACTCTTGCATCCTGGAAAATAAAACTTGAATTAGAAAAACAACTTAGTTAAATCATTCTCATAAAGTTAAAATTGCATATAATTCACACAATAGCACAAGCAAGTTTAATAATTATTATTGGTTCAAATTGAATTCTGTTAGCCAATAAGTAGCTTATACATATTTTTATGATTATTTACATACTAAAAACATTTAAAAGGTTGTTGTTATTAGTCATAAATACCAATGAATAATTTAGATGAAATTTATTTAAATATCCTTTAGCTAGACAGAGTAAATAAGAATTGACATTTATTAGAATAAAAGAAGTCTTGTATACACAAATAAAGACAGGAATTTTCTATTTTTAACTATCTGTTTGAATTGTACATTGGTAATTAACTTAATTTGAAAAAATAAAATATGAGCGAAATTCAATACCTCTAATTTATTAACTGGCAAGTGGTTAATGTCACCCAAATGTTCAAAATCCTTGCTTTTTGTACTTGGCATATTGTTAAAATCTTTATTCTGATAGGCCTTTTGCATACATTTTACGTTATTCATATAATAATTGGACTTCTTAATTGGCTCTTGAATTGTATCACTAGATGCTAAGGTTTGCCTTAATAATCTTAATCGGTCATTTGCAGGTTGTGACTAAACAAATAAATATCATTAGAATTTAACAGAATGAATTTTATCAACATTTTAAAAACATGAATTTACCAATTTTAATTTGTAAACATTTTTGGAGAAATTCAAGTTCTTTGCAGTTTGTACACTATTATTACTGATAGTTGGTTTCATAAGAAGCTCATTTTCCAATTTCAATGAACTTGAGATATTTTTAGTTGTGTTAATATTGCTATCATTGTTCTTTGCCTTATCCAATCTTTCTTGTAGCGACATTGGACATTGTAACTTTTTAGATGAGTTAATAGTTGACAAAGGGTACGATTGTGCTCGATTTTTATAATTATTCAAATTGATTGGTGGTAGTTTTACAAATTTTCCAGTTGTTCTAGGAGGTCTATACTTGTCATTCTGTTTTGATAAAACATCTATAAAAAAACACGTAGCAAAATCATCATTGTTTACTCATTACTAACTCTATGGTCACACTACTTCTTATAACAAAACTACGCTACAAATATGTACATCTCAAAGCAAAACAACATTCAGAATAACAACAGAATAAATCTGCACTTACTGTCACAGTATTTATCGGTTGATTGTTGCCCAGTCATTTTTCCAAAGTCGCAGATGAAAGCGCTGAATGAGTAAGCGACGCACAATACTGACACCGAAAACACAGAACTCTTAGACTCACACAATGTCAAGCCGGTGGAAACAAAGCAAACGCGTGAAATTGTGCACATGCCTTCAGCAAGTTTAATAATTATTATCGGTTCAAATTAAATTCTGTTAGCCAATAAGCGGTTTATGCATATTTTTGAGATTAATTATGTACTAAAAACATTCAAAAGGTTGTTTATATCAGTTATGAATATCAATGAATAATTAGGATTAAATAAATCTAATCTATTAGTAAATTAGCAATCTAATTATGATCACGTATACAGACGCTTCGCGAAAGTTAATCAAACCGGACGGCTTCCGTAAACAACTCGACGACGAATACTCGGATTTGAAACTACAAAAGCCGGCGCTACGTGTTGCGCGAACCGGAAGAGGGCGCTATACTGCTCTGCTTTTGCTCGAGGTTGAGCAGAGCAGTGTCTAATAAGAAAAGCCCAGGGAGGGACTATCGCTCATCGCGTTAATTCGATATTGCCAACTGGTGTGTACCTATATCAATCGGGGACCATTGCTCAATTTCCGTAGTAATTTTTTTTTTTTGGCACCTTTTCTTCACGTCTGGATATCGTCTGTCCCCTTTCATAAACGCTTTTGCTTGATGATGAATTTCTTCAATTGTAGTTGTATGCATGTATGTACGCACACATACATACGTGTATTCGTTCAATGTTTGCCCCTCACGTTAACTTTTTGAACACTATTTCATATAAAATTATTATAGAAACACATTTTTCATTCAATGATCATCGTTGTATCCATTTTCAAAGCAAAAGAGTATAATGTTAAGCTTTTCTGTTTGATACTTAATACTTATAGTGGTCCATTAACGAGCTATCGCTCCCTAGCTAGGGATTTTCATTATTCATTATGAAATTCAGTTTCTTTTAAAAAGCCATCGCTTTATTCTCTTTATTTATAATCTGTCAAATAAAAGTACAACATATAATATTTCATCAGCGTTGCTGCTGGAAAAATTGCGTCTAGGGTCTCCAAAATATTTCACTAAATGGTTAACGTCGCCTGTCGATTCGGTTTCTGTTCCTGTTCCATTATCGAAAAGAAACAAATAGTATATTTATTTGTTGATTACTTAAATTTAGTAATTAATAATTTTTTTATGAAGTATTGCTGAATTAATTGTGTTTTACCAAAAAAAAACAACGTTAATTCAAAAGTTACAAAATATCATCTTTCCAATCTAATGCCGATGTTTACATTGTCATGTTTCATGCTACATTTATTTACATATACTTATGCCGTTGAATTGAAGAATGAATAAGTAAACCAAAAAAATCTTTATCTTATTCATAATTAGTAATATAAAAATAGCGAGAAAAGGTTCAACCGTTACTTCGAGTTAACAAATTTTTGTAAAAAGAAAATGGTCGTTCTAAGGCTATATACACACCGCATTTATTTGTTTTCATGTATGATAAAAATATTTGTATACCAAAATATTTCCAACGTTATATTTGTAAGCTTTGCTGTTCAAATTTGGAACAATCAGTTGTTATTATGTAAGGCGCGGATAGAAAGTCAAAATGCAACAGACATGTAACAAATCTCATGATTCTAGTGAAATATTTTTAGAACCTTAAACGCAATTTTTCCAACGGCAACGCTGTACTTCATAAACATCCCATTTATCGCGATAAACGTGAAATTCGTTGAATATTTTAGCGATAGCATTAATAACGTATAGTACTAAAAATAAATCTTAAATGCACAAAAGCCAAAAATTTTTCACATGTGCACGCAAAAAGTAATGAAAAAAAATGATAAGAGATAAATGATAGACTCACCTATGGTTGGTGGCCGTCGACCGACAAATATTAACATTCTGAACAATTGAAACCTTGACTTTCTCGAAAATTCAGCAGTTTAATGCAGCAAATTCAATGCAACTCGCGGTGCACTGAATTCTACTGCTTGCCGAGAGAGGGATGCTCTTCTATTTGACTTGCTTCTGAATTCGAGCAGCTCAGCTCTCTTAAACTGCGAGCCAAGCCCATGCCTACTTATACATCGAATATATCAAAATCAAATGTATTCTTTAAATAATTCTTATATCTTTTACTTGAAATTTAATTGCTTTGATTTGTTTTTTTTCTTTGACGAGAGTTCAGTTAACTTTTATCAGCCTGTATTAAAAGATGTTATTGAAAGTAGAGTTTACCCAAAAAGTGATCTTTTATTTTTTTTATACAAATGTCTGCATTCTGCACGGGCACCACACTTATTACACAATTAGGGAATGACAGCACTTATTCTTGTTGTTGACACGATTCAGACTCGTATCGTTTGAAAAGCTATCGGATCACCCACTTTGCTGTGCTCTTTCTCGCATCGGGCGAAACAAAAAGCCGGTATTTTCATAAAACGACACATTTGCCACGGTTAAAAGCTAAATGCCAGCGACAGCATTCGCGAGCGTGAGCGCAGTCCTGAAAATAAAACTGCTGCGAGAGGCAAAAATCGTTGGCTGAGAGCGAGCCACCACGTTGTCATATCATTTTTCCGCCGGTGTGTATACAATTCACTACGCCGATCCTCTCGCAGCCGAGTTAGAGCTCTTAATGGATTCGATCGGATTACCACGTGTTCAATTGAAAGGCTCTCGCGGTCATCGATAGCCTGGAATTTTTGTTTCTACACCGCTCTCTCCCTCTCTCGAGCGTGTGCGCAGCCCGCGCCCGACTATATTCCGTTTGTTCTACTTGCCGCGTACCAACACCTCGTTCCGCTTCGGCTGATCGATACTTTAATGCTGTCCAACTCTTTTTCGTCTGTCTTTGCGAACAGCGCTCTGCAATTGACTGCGTTTTTTTTCGACGACGCTTCCTCATTCGGATTACGAAAGGTGTGATTGGTTTCGATGTTTCAGGAACGCGCGAGCAAGAAAAACGAGGTGATGTTGACGGATTTGACGCTCAACAGCACGGGCCAGTACAAGTGCGAAGTGTCAACAGACGCACCGTTCTACCACACCAATTACTCAACCGGCCACCTGACCGTCATATGTAAGCTTGCGCCAAGTGTTTTGCTCTGCTTTCGATCTCTAAAACGCGCGAAAGACACTAAACTACGAGTATTAGGCGATTTTCCGGGGCGCCAAAGAATGAAAGTCGAGCACAAAAATAAGCCATATGTTTTCCCAAGCGAAATAATTGCGCGAGTCGCTGTTGCTTTCTTTCTCGGCGAAGAGGGGAGGGAAAAGAACGAGCAATGCACTCCGGCTCTCGGCAAATAAAATTCAAAGGCGATGCCCGAAAAGCGCATATTCATTAGAAGAATGAACGCTGCGCGCGTAAAACAAAAGTGGGCTGGGCTTTTTTCAGCGAAATAAAGCGCCAAAAGGAGCAAGACAAACGAGTGCAAGCCGGCGGGACTTGCTCTCGTGTCGAGTGCATAGCGTGCAGATCCCCTTTGCGAAAGCCAAGTCACGAGGTTTGCACTCGAAATTACGAGCGCTCCTCCATCATCGTTTTCGCCGAAGGGACGCACGCACGCTCGCTGCGATAAATTCACTTCTCCGCGAGAGAATAGCCTGCTCGTATGTGCGCGCTGATTACAAGAAAGGAGGAGGAAAGGCTTACTTTTATCGTCGCCTAATTCCAGCGAAACCGACGGCCCGTCGACTTGGGATGGCGGCCTCCGATCTCCCGGAAAATCCACTCGGCTGCCGAAGAAAACGAGTGTTTCCCGTCGTGACGAGCAAACTTGTCGAGAGATCGCTCGCCAATGAATATTCCCGAGTGAAAAACGAACTGGTCGCGAACTCGAGGCCGCGTAGCCAAGTGTTCGAGTGAGCTGTCCGTTGGACAGCTCCTCGGGGGCTGGATTTGCATCAATTAAAATTCCTCTCCGCGGGAGCTTTCGCCGAGCAATTACCAGCGGTTTTTTCTTGTTTTTCGTCGTAATAGCGCGCGTCGGCACGAAAGCTCGTGGGTCGAAGTGCCTTGCATCTCGCGGAGGAAGCCATCGGCAGGGACGCAGCCATTAGCAGCGGCAAATCAATGGCGTGCACGCGGTTCGCCCCCGAGGAGCTTGCTCGCGCAGTCTGGTCAGGTAGATTCCATCGGCAGCGTTCTTGTTATCGGCGTTCGCGACGAGTTCGCGCTGGAAAACAAAGCAGCGGATACGTTCGATAGCCGCGAGGCAGGCACGAAGACGAGGCGCACGTCCCGCCGCGCGGCTACTGCATAATTGAAGCTCGACGTTCGCCGCCGTTGCCGTCGCCGCACGCCTCGCGAGAGAGATTGACTCGAGCGAGTCCCCGTTGGCTGGCGCCGCTACCGCGTCTGACCCGATCCCGTGCGCCCATTAAAATCTCAAGCGAGCCAAGGATTGCTTAATCAACCTCCCGGACGAGATGCATATCGCTTGCAATTTCTAATAATGCCGAATGGAGATGCGCACGCTTACGGCTCTCCTCCCACTTTGGCCGATTGAAACGATAATCGTCGCGAGATGCGATTGGATGGGCGAAATCGAGGGGTTACAGCGCAGACACATCGAGCACCGCGATCGATCGACGCGCTCGCAAAAGAATAATTGGCGCGCGAGAGAGGGAAAATTAAATGGCAGAGCCGATCGACGCAAAAGGAAAAAGAAGAAAAAAACAGCAAGACGCTCGATCCGCCGAGTAGTAAAGCGTTCAGGCTGAAAAGCTTCTTAAAGTGCTCTCGGCGGTTTGAACGACAGGCCGCGATAAAAATCTGTAAGCATTCGATTATCCGACAGCCGAGGCTTTGGATGTTGCGCGTTGTGTGTATACTCCGTGTAAAGGGGAGTGTATATAGCGCATAATCGCGCAACTTTCAACCAGCGCGCGGGTAAACATCTTCTTCACCCCCTCTCTCCTTACTTTTACGAGCGAGAAAGTTAAGCGTCGTATAATCTCTTAACCGGCTGATGAGTCCATTCACATTGCGCCCAACAACTTTTCGCTATATATTATACCTTATTATTCGCGTATGATTCTTTATTATTCATTTGGGTTTGCACGTCACGGTTTGTCTCCATGAAAATTCTCACTAATTCACGGACGCCACGGGCTCATCTTTCCCGAGCCAACTGAAACTTACGTCACGTCCATATACTCCGAATCGAGCTTACGGTATTTTCCGCGAAATCGTCAAGGGAAAAAACTTGTCGGCAGCAGCGCGCCGAGAAGGAAAAAAGAGCATCGAGAGTCCTCCTCGCAGCAATTAACAGAGCCCCTCCCGCGTTTCCTCCGCGAAAAAAATCACGCGACCTCCCACGCGAGCGCTTCGATCGGTCTAAACACGCGTTAATTGAGTTGGCTCGCGAGCTCGCGCGAGTCGCCGTCCAAATTGCGAAATCGTCCAAAGCTCTTTCTGGTGCAAATTAAAAAGCACCGCTGCCGCCGTAGAGCGAGAGAGCAATTGAAAACGGATTTTCACCCTGCGCGCGTGTAATTATCGAGGTCAACAGCCCCGCGAGCGGGCGAGAGGGGAACGCAGACCAGCACTCCCTCTAATTTTTTTTCTCGCCAGCGTCGCCGCGGCAAAATCCCCTAATTGTTAATTCGGAAGTAATGCGAGAGTAGCACTGCCGCCGGCTTGTAATTATTATTGCCGTGGTTCGCCGGCGTTTCTTAGTAGTATTTGTTGTGCTTTCTTTTTTCATTGGGCTCAACGAGCGGAAAAGCGTTTGATGATTTTTCCCCGGCTGCCGGCGAGCTCGTGAATTTCGAAACAGCGCGACTGTTGACTAAATTGAAAGCACCTAACGGCCTAGCTTGCAATTTTCATTAATTCGTCGGCGGTAAAGTTTGCCGAGAGGGAGGGCAAAAAAAACGGAGTTCGAGGAGCATGCGGCTCGCGCCGTTGTAAAATGCTGGCGGCGAGTGTAATTAAAAATTGAAGATGCGTCCCTTCGGCTTGATTACGGCTTCATACGGCCGCTCGGCGTAAAACCTCGTCCCTACACTTTTTCCCGGCTGCCGAGCCATCGGCGTAAATAAGCCTATATAGGACTCGGGGCTCATAAAGATCGCAGCGATTGATTTCCGGCGGCGGCGGCGGCGGCGGCGGCGGCGACGCGTAGCGCCGATCGTAAAAAAGGCGCGCGGCCGCATGCGATTAACGTTGGCTGGATTGCCGCCGCCTAACGGGCCTCGTCGGTCGCGCCGAGATTTTTTGGATCGCGTTGCCGAGGCTCGATTCATGGCCGCGCCGCAGCGCGCTGTCTTCCGATATTGCTATTCCGCCCCCACAGCTGCTGGAATTCTCGTTTTGGCCCGGCCTCTCTTTTATTTCCCAAGCGAGATACGCCCTGGGCGCCGCGGCCTCGATTCGCGCAGATTTCTATCTCTGTGTCGCCGATTCGGGGACGGCTCTTTTGACGCTCGCGCGGAAACGTTGTTGCACACGCCGAGCACTCGATCAAAAGAGAGCCGGCTTGCCGGCAAGTAAGTCAGGCCGGGACAGTTAATAACGACGGCGAGCGAAATCTCCATCGTCGATAAAACTCGTCGGAAAGTTCATAACCCGTAGGTGTGCCGCTGCCGCGGCGGCGTCGTGGCGCCGAGGCGTCGCACTGGCGAGCAGCCAGCCCCGCGCGCGGACTCGACTCGGTCAATCGGCCTCGTCCTCGCCCCGCGCTATCTGCGCTTTAAATTTGGTTAGGTCTGCATCGAGGGAAGCGCCGCCCGGGGATCAAACGACGGCAGGAAATCAGCGGTAGAGGATGCGCGCGCTCGCGTATCCAATTAAAAGTTGGCTTAGCTAGCCGCCAGACAAAACCATACGCTCGCTGCAAACTGGCCCCGCAACGATCTCTATGATAAAAGCCTCCGCGCGCGATATCTTGTTTATCGTTATGGCCGCTGGACCTTTCGGCTCTGTTTTTTGCCGCGCGCTCAATATCTGGCTCGGATGTTATTCCGCTGGTTTGTTGTTATTTTTGTTCGTCCCCCTTTGATCACCGATTCTCAAATTGTCAATTTACAAGTACTCCAACGAATTACACGTGCGCCTGTTCGAAAGCTGCTTTCGATTCGCGAGCGCATCCGAATAATTCCTAGTTTTTCATTTTATTTTTTCTTCTTTATTTTTACGTAATTTCTCCCTCCCTCTCTCTCTGTGATTTTCATTTGATGCGCGTCCAACATTCCAATCCGCGAAATGTTAACGAGCATCCGCTTTGAATCAAATGCAGAGCTTATTAACGGTTTCATCGAACGTTCACTTGTTTTTCGCTTTTTAACTGAAAATTCCGCGTTGCGCTCTAATAGGAATAGAAATAGATATTCGATGGAGCTTGTGCGCCAATTGTTGTTTACGCGGATTCGAATGGAATATTGCTGAGCTTCCACAAAACTCAAAAATATTCCATGGCATTCGTAAAACTCATATCTCTGCATTATCATTATACAGCATAACAGAAATCGAATCCAGGATACTGCGCAATTAACTCATTCATTGCAACGGTGCAGGGCGGAATCGTCAGTAATTACGATATGAGATATCGATAGCTCAACAGGATTCCTAATAGCTGTTCACACAGATGAAGTGCGCGCGCCCTCGACTGAAAAGAATACAAAAGCCATGTAAACATGCCGCGGCAGACTGAACGCCAGAGCGAGCGTGCGGTTCTCATCGACGATATGCGTAATCAAATTCGGGCTCGAGTGACGGCGGCAAATGACTCTCGAAGCCTGTTAACTCGATTCGCCCTTCCATCCGCGCGCGAGAACTCCCAAAGTTTTGATAGCGGAACGCGGAAAAAACAGAAAAAAGGCGCTTCATCGATCTCTCGCGAAACGGCATTTGGATTAATTATCTTCTTAGCGTGCGTTCAGCTAATTAGTAGCCGATGATACCGGCCGCCTTGAATATTCCCTTTCCGCAGTAGGGGGAGGTGGAAATCAAGCGATCGAGGGATTAGTGAAAGTCGAGTTAATCCTCTGAGACAATCGCATTATGTAAAGTCGGTCTCTCGCTCGCGCGTTAATTATTCGATCTTAATTGCAGAAAAGTGGGACTAGGAGCGAGCGAGAGAGAGAGAGAGAGAGCAGAAGGCGGAACGGGCGCGATTGTCAGTGTTGCACCGCTCTCCGACGCTTCAATTTCGCGTGAATTACGCTTTCGCGATCGCGTTACGCGCGTGCCTGGCATACGGTAATTGGATTATACGGCCACTCTCCGGCAGAAGGCTGCGCCTATATTGTAGCTGATAATTAGATCGTCGTTGAATTGGCCGGCGCGTTAAGTTTTCAATACGGGAAACGGGAAGTGTTCTCGCAGAACGAGAGCGGCCCGAGGGAAGAGCGGCAGTGACGAATCGCGTAAGACCTAATTAGCTCGCGGCTTCCGGGTCGCGTGGGGGAGCAGCAGCGTGGAAGAGAGTTGTAGTTTCGCCGCAATGCGAAAATATTTCCTCGTTCCTTGGCAGCGAACGCGGCGGCGGTGGCGGCGGTGGCGGCGGCGGCGGCGGCGCCCGACAATGCACAATGCAGATGCACATCTGCCGGCTCTCTCCTCGTGCTATCTTATTGGTTTGGTCTTTCTTCTTTTTTTCGGACGCTTCGCGTCTTCCGCCCGCCGCGCCACTGCTCCGCCGTGCGGCGCGTTTGAATAAGTGCGGCCCGTTCCGCGTCGAGTTTGCATTTTTACAACGGCGCGCTGTCTATTCACTCCGCTCTCTCGACTCGCTTGGCTTTTTAACCTGCGCGCTCCTCGACGCGATTGTCTGGGTGCTTTGATGAACGTTTGACGAACGTGGTCGTTCGCGAGCTGCACTCACGATATATAGTCGAACAATGACGTTGCTGCCCTAGTCGATCCCGTCCTCTTTCTCTTCCTCTTCTTCTTCCGACTGCGTATTTTTTATGACATTCTTTTTATTTCATGGTATTTTACGAGCTGCGAAATCCAACACGAAGGATATTGAGTTCTCATCTTGTTTCGCTAGCTATTGCTTTTTTGTCTCAGCCCCGATGCGCCTCTTGACGCCGCGTCCTCTGTGTCCTCTGATTTTACAAGCGACGAGACCAACTTAATTTCAGATGATATCTTCCGAGCATCTGCGACTTGGAATGGACATCCTGTATCCCTGCTCGAGTGTATTTGCGAACGAACGCGTAGCGGCTTGCAATCGTCGAACGCCATATATCGCCACGTTTTAAAAAAGAATACGTCCGTGTTTCGAAGGAGCGAAAAAGGAAGGACACTCGCTACGAGATAAAGCTCTCCGGGCGGTAGGAAATATAAGTCGTAATACGGGCATAATGCGCAACTCCATACACTCGGTCGCTGATATTTACGAGCATCTTTGCCCGGCTGCTGGGCTGTGTGCATCCAAGCCTCGTAAATCGGCACTAGCGATGCGTCACCATCACACGCGTTATACCTACCATACGAGATTTCATATGCTTATTCCACGACAAGTCGATAATTGCTTCTTTTTCGATGTTTCTTTCGTTTTCTTCTTTTCAAAGAGTTCATTAGTTTATTCATTGAAAGTGAATAATTCAATTGATACCAAGGCCAGTTCGAACGGTCATTCCCAAAGATTTACAAGTGCAATTTTTATTCGAGAGTAAAAAAGATGAAGCAGCGTATATCGAGAGTAAATCTGCGATCAATGCGGCCGTAAATAACGAAATAAAAGAGAGGGAGAGAGAGAGAGAGAGAAAGGTGTCGTAAATAATTTTCAGTAGCCCCAAATAAGCCGCTAACTCGGCGCGACTGCCAAGCTCGCGCGGGCGTCCGGGGCAATTACGCGTGACGCTGTCGCGCGGCGCCTGTGCCAAAGCTTTCCTCCGACACCTTCATATATCCCCTTTCGTTTCTTTTTGATGGCACTGGTACGGAAGAAATTTTTTTCCTTCCTTCCTTCCTTCCTTCCTTCTTTCTTTCTCTCTTTCTTTCCTCGCTGCGATTGAAATCAAAATTTACGCCGTTGCAGCGCTGCCAAGCCAGGGGCCTGAAATCAGGGGACTCGGCACTCAGTACGCTCTCGGCGAGAATGTCACTGCCAATTGCACTGCTTGGCCTTCCGTGCCGCAAGCCAAGCTCCATTGGACTGTCAACAACAAAGAGGTAAGTTGTCCGCGAACCGCGGGGAATTCATTTTTCCTCGTCGCTCGCTTCCAATTTCGCCGGCCGAGAATTAAGCTTTCAACTTCCACGATGAAATACGGAATGATCGAATACGGAGTCGGCCATCAGCCACGCCAAAGAAGACCAAGTAGGTACTCAATCAATCGGGGTCGCGAAAGCTTTCGCTCACGCACGCGCAGGGCCCTGAAAAAATAACACAAAATGAAAAGCTTGCGAGCGCAGAGAGAGAGACAGAGGAAAAAAATCAAAAACACGAGAGCAAGGAGGTAATGCTCTACTCTCGTGCACTTTGGCGCGCGTCGCTTTTTTCTAGCTGCTTCTCTTTGCACACTCTTGCGCTTGGGGTTATTTCGTACGTGGCGGGGGCTTGCGCGCGGCTTACTTTAGTCCTCCCGTGCTGCGCAAAATGTTGATTCAGCCGGGGCCTCTGTGTGTCTTTGAGTGCGCGTCTTAAGAGAGGGAGAGAGACGGGGATCGATACACACCTAGCCTAGGTTCTTTTCTTCTCTCTCGCTTTTTTCGAAAAAAATGTTCCACGAGGGTCCACGCCGAGCTAAGAGAGGGAGTTTAAGTTTTTTTAGCGACGTTAGCGCCGCGTCTTCCCTGTGGCTGAGAGTGCGCTGCAAAGTGCGATGGAAGCTCCAAGTTTGCCTCGTGCGACGATTCATACGCGTAATATTGTTTTAATAAAGCAATTCGTCTCGACTGTGCGTCGAATCGACGTCGGAGGAACTTTTACGGAGGCGTACCCTGAGAACACGACATCCCTCTAGTGGACAGTATATTCCGACTTTCAACAAAATGCAGTCCTTAAGCTCTTTAGCAATACAAAATCCGACGAATTAGCCACGTTAGATGACTCGACGCACAGGTACTGCAAGTTCATAATCTTGGCTGCCGTTGTAAGTAGCTCGAAAGCTCTCACCGAGCTTCGGCCCTTTCAAGTGCTGTTTAATCCTATTTATAAATACACCTTTGTAGTGAAATTACTCTATTCGAATTCTAACAATCTCCACCCGAGATAGCCAACGCGCATGAACAATCTCGCGTCATTATCAATGTAGAGGTAGCCGGGAGATCGTTAAATCTGGGAAACAAGGAAAAAAGATATGATAATCCCCCACGTCATTTTTACGCTCAAAGAAACTAGGTCAACGACACCCGAAACGACCGAAAATAAAAAAAATCGAGCAGTCTTCTCTCGCCTTCTCTCGACAATGATATCTATAAGCCCAGATAATCAGCAGCAGCACTCGTTGCCGCCGCGGGACACATTCTGGTCTCGACGACGATGGCCATTCGGCAATATGCAGCCGTGGGGACATCATAACCCGCTGCGGCTGATCTCAATTTGCTTTATTTCATTTTCCTCTGCTTTATCGTTGCGGGAGGTCCACTTGAAAAAAAAAAAACGAACCAGTGCCGTTCAATTAAAAAGAAGACGGGGGAAGGGAAGGGAAGCAGCAGCTGGTGCGTACTCGGGTGCTCGGTTAGAGTTTATCGTTTGGCCCGGAAGGAGGTAATCAAAATTGACTGCGACAATCGAGGGTTAATAATACCGCAACAGCCTCGTTCTCTTTTACGGCTATCTCTCTCGCCCCCCCCCCCCACCCCTCATCCACCCACCTATCTTCTCCTTTCTCGCCCTTGCGTGCGTACTCCGAGGCTATTGTTGCAAACGCTCCTCATGATCGTAATTTTTCTAGATTCCTTTTTTCTTCGTCTCCAACCTACACGCATGTCGTGATTTTTATCTGGACCCTCGCTGAGATTTTTCTTTTTTTTTTTATTGCGAAGAGGTACTTGTCTTAAGTTCTACTTTGATGTCTTTTTTGACTGCAATGTATCTCAATCGAGCTATTTGAGCTCACCCGTTACATTATCGGAGGCTTCTTTTTTGCCATTGAAAGCATATTGAAAGTTGAAATTCAAATTGCGAGCACGCAATAACACTGTACAATTGTATAGTCGTGTACATTGCACTCACGTTATCGACATTCATAAAAACTTGCAATTTACAAACATAATCGCATAAAATGTTTTCATACTTCATGTGCAATGGACTAAAAATACGCAAGCTTTTAACGTTGAACGACAATGTCCCTCTATCGACAGAACTCTTCTGATGCGAATTAGAACTGAAAGCCAGTTTGAGTTGATTTTACAAGAATTCAGCAAGAATTGTGTCGAGTGAGCAGTTTGTATCCATAGAGAGCTAGCTTCAACAATCAGGGCACCCTTAATGATTATAATCTTTGTTCTTCGCGTGCAACGGCAGTGATAAAAGATGTGTTGCCGAGAGGAAAAACTGACAGAGAAAAGACAGGTGGGGGACGGAGAGAGTGTATCTTTAAGACTTTTTTATACATGTACAGAAGGTAAAAGAGGCAAAAAGAGAGAGAGAGAGAGGGATCGCCAGTGATTTGCCGGTGCCTGGCAGTTTTTCGGTCGAGCGATCACAGCGCGAGCAACGAACAAAACACGCGAAAGCTCACAAAAGACTTGTATATTTCGCTCTCTCGCACACCTCCGCCGGCGTCGTCGACAATTCGCGTGTGCAGCATCTTGAGGCGGACGCTTGCCCCTGGGAATATTGCGTTTTTGTCGCGTATAGCTTTTCACCGTGAGCTAGAGAAAAAGATTTTATTAGATGCTAAGGTTGTCTCTCTCGCTTTTCAGGATGAACAGAAAGATGGATTAACCAGCTGCCGCCGCCTCGTTGTCGTTACCGTCAATTGAGAATGTTTCTTTAGCGTGGATTATATGGAGGAATATTTTATTTGGGTCGAAAGAACTTATCTTACTAAAATAGTGATCGATGTTCCGCTGAAATCGCGCGAGCAATAAGTTTTAGCGTGCAAAGTCGCTGAACACTCCGAAAAAAAGGAGAAAGAAAAGAGTAAAAAAGGCCTAGCCATCGTCGTTTCAGGTCTTTGTCGCATAAGGGTGAGTCGCAAATCACAAGTCAATACGATTAAGACGTCGGGGGGACAGGGGAAAAAGAGAAAAAAAGAGAAAAAAGAGAAAAAAGAGAAAAAAGAGAAAAAAAGAGAAGGGGAGAGAACTCCGTGGGATGCAAAGGCGATAAAGGAAAATTTGTGGTCGGACGAGGACAAAAAGGAGTGGCATAGGAGAGGGGGGCTAGCCGA
This sequence comes from Phymastichus coffea, assembly GCF_024137745.1. Lineage (NCBI taxonomy): Eukaryota > Metazoa > Arthropoda > Insecta > Hymenoptera > Eulophidae > Phymastichus > Phymastichus coffea. The sequence continues at coordinate 1,518,158 of NW_026706874.1, read as the reverse complement.
ATTTAAAACCTCATAAATCCCGCACAACCTGCGAAATCATTTTAACGCCTGGTTTTCTGGGTCACCACTTGAACAATTCTTCGGTCGTTCTATATGCAGATATATATCGGCTGCTAATGAAAACAGACGTTGCGTTAGCCTTTATCTTATCGCTTTCCGTCTTCTATTTGTATTTACTATTTGTTTGCCGCGGCGGGTTTATCGCGTTTCTATACGTTTCGATAAGCTCGAAACACGGAAGAGAGTCAAGTTCAGTGCAGATTGTTCGCTGAAACGTCGAGCATTATGTGGTCGATAAATGTCATCGTCTTGGCGATCGCATTGATTCGGCCGGCTAGCGGTCAAACGAAATACTGGCGGTTGGATCCGAGAACGGCGTTGACGTATCCGCGAGTGAGCGCTTCGGCGAATTACATCGGCGTGGCGACAATCGTGGCCGAGCCGGCGACGAGCTCGAAAATCCCGAGCAAGCTGAAGCTGAGGGTGGAGGTTCTGCGCGAGAACGGCAGCGCGGTGAACGAGTGCGCGCTGGCGGTGCGGGTGCTCAACAGATTCGGCCTGCTGGTGTTCCTGCAGATCACGATGCTGAGCGACGACAGGGCCGCGCTGACCTGGATCGACAATAATCCGATGATCCAGTACGCGCCGCCGTACTTGTCGTTCTGGCTGCTGGACACCGCCAGCTGCGAGCACGCCAACCGGCAGATCGAGATACGCTGGGACGACGGCTACGTGCTCGACGGCAGCGACAAGTACTTTTCCCTCGTTCCCTACGGCGACCACTTCGACGTTTTCTTCCCCAACGAGGAGCTGTGTCGCGGCGGCGGCGGCGGCTGCAGACTGACCATGAGCAACGACGGCAAGCTCGTGAGCGATCTGGTCCCGTTGGACTTGCGCGACCTGCCGGCCCTCTGGCAGGTGGCGCCGATCTCGGCCGGCTCCTCGAGCAAGGGACACGTGTTCTATCGCAAGCACTACCACCAGTTCCAGACTCTGTACGTGGACGCCCAAGGCAAAGCCATCCAATTCAAGACGTTCAACACCAGCAGGTCGTCGTCCAACAACAATTACTTCAGCACGTCCGACTCGGTCGCCGGCTTCCTCGGCTTCTGCTTCAAGGAAGCGCCCAGGAGGCTGAATTGCACGCAAATCGACCAGAATCTCAACCCCGTGATGAATCGACTGATCGAATTCGACGCGGACGTGCTGTACGCGAGGATGCTGGAGAGACGGGATGGCTTCTTCGTGCTGACCGTCTCGAAAGACGAGGTCTACACAATTTGGAAGACGCTGGTCCTGGCCAACGGTTACATCTCGCCAACCACCGTCCTGATGAACGTCGACTGCGAGTTCAGCAAGTTCGACGTTTTCGCGATGAACGCTTCGAGATGCGTCTTGGCCACTTGCGCTCGTCCTCTTGCCAATAGCTTACTGCTCAAGGATTACAGCCTGCGCGCAACCTGCTTTTGACCATCGGCAGCCAGCTGTTTATTCGAATCGCCCGTTCCTTCGTGGCTCCTTCCTGGCCGTCCTCGTCGCAGCCCGGCATTGTTCGCCCGTGAATGGAGCTTTGTTATCGCGGCTCGCGAGCGCTCCTCTGGCTTGGCGCTGCTCTGCTGCGTACTTGCGCGACGTCCACTCGACCGCGGTGTGGATTTTCAAAATGCCGCGACAAATTGGTCAGTCTCGCGGCGAGTTTTCTATCGAGCGCGCTCGATTCTCGCCGCAATTGCTCGCTACTAGCTCGAATGAGTGTCTTGTTCACGAATAAAGCATGCGTTTTTGCAAGAGAAAGCTTGTCGTTTATTTCACCGTCAATCGACAGAAGCAATTTCGCCGCTGAGGATGAAGATCAAAATGCGTTGCGCCTCCGTACGCAAATATCTGTATTTCGGCTTGTCACGAGTCAACAAAAATTCAATCTCAGGGATAGCAAAGCCAGAAAAAAAGAAATTCTTATCGTGCCGCAAGAGTAAACATTTTCACGTATGACTTGCGTTATATCCCATCGCTGGCGCTAGCATCGTTGGCACGTCCAATATCTGGTCAAACGCGATATAAATAGGCAACAATCAAAGTATTCGAGGGGTCGCGGGATAGGGAATAACACGCGTGCTAATTTTTGGCGCAGCGTGATTTCCGTTAATTATTTTTCCGTATTAGCACACTTTGGCTTTTCGCACGGTGGAGTTTCTCTCTCATTTTTGTCGCGGGTGAAAGCGTCACGACCCTTTTTCGCCGAGTCGACCAACGAAAATAAAGGATTCAACGGTAAAGGGGACCAGTCACGTCCCTCATTCGCACCCTGCAAACCCGCACGCCAGAGAGAGAGAGAGAGAGAGAGAGAGAGAGAGAGAGAGAGAGAGAGACAACAGTCAAAGGGAACTGCTGCTACTGCTGCTGCTGCTGCTGGCCGACGGCCAGTACTCCGGAAAAAGCTGTCGAGAGAAAGGGTTCACGCTGTTGCCTTTGTGAGACGTGTTGGTTTGCTCGGCGGAGATATTAATTTTTTTCCGTCGAGCTCGGTTGAGTTCTTCTTGCGATTTTGTTGGTTTGTCTTGACGAGTCTACTTCAAAGTGGCTGTTAATAATTTTGCCGATAGAGGAGTCGCTAGACTTTTTGTCTTCCGTGTTGAAGATGTGCAAGCGAATCTTGGATCCGATCGAACGATTCGTGCGTGCAAGCAAGCCCGCAGAGCGCTCAGGTCGCCAGCGGAACCGGCAGAAAATCGACTGGAAGCGCGACTAATTCCCGAGATGGCGTTAAAGAAAATGAAAAATCAAGGAGATAACGAGCGACCGCGGCAAAGTGCTCGTTAAAAAGAACTTACAAATGCAAGCTCGCGCCGAGAAACTTTCTTTGCGCGAGAGAGCGTAATAAAAAAAAGGGGTGGAGAGGGGAGGGGAGGGGAAGGAAACGTGGCTCGTTCGTTATTTCGGCTTAAATCCGCCTCTGCGGATGACGATTTATCGGCCTCGTAAACGTCCGCCTCCGTTCACTCCGCGGTCCTCCTCCTTTTCCGTTTCTACGCAACTTGCTACTTCTTTGTTGTTTGACTTTCGGGGACGACGAGGCTGGCGTCGAGGAGTTGATGGCTACTCCTCTGGCCGCAGACGATGCGTATGCTTAGTGCTTTCTCGGCGTAATCATTTGCCTGCGCCGCTGCTGCTTTCGGCTCCCGAAAGATTCCTCGTTATTGCCGACGACGGCCGGCAATGGACCTTCCGATGAGGCTGCATTTTTCCATCTACCTCGTGGAAAGAACATGAGTTTTGCAGCGTGTTCGGTCGAGCGCGCCACGATGATTCTTATCAGCACTCGGCGTGTCTTCGCGTGATTCGCCAAGATTTTGCCGTGATTTTGAGCGTACAATGGCGACGCGTTAAATCACGGCGAAGATAAGAACGAAGTACTACGCGATCGGCAAAGTTGGATATGAGCGGGACATGGTCGGGTAGCGAATGCGGCGCGGCTGCGCACAATGTTTTCATGGCACATTGATTGGAAATCACTGGTCGCGTATTGGAAACAACTTGGCTTCGCGATTTTACGGTTCGGCCGTGAGCGCGTACACATTTTAATGGAGCGTAAACTAGTTTTGCCGGGCCAAGTTGCTCCCTTTTTATTATACCTTAAAAGTTAAAGGAAGTGCGCAGCTTAAAAAGTTGGCGCTGCGCGCGGCGAGATCGCGTTACAGTACAACTTTATTACTGGCCGCGCCCCCTGCTCCCTCGAACTTTTTCAAATTTGACTTATTTCAAAGGGGCCAGCGGCAAAAGTAATTTCCGCTCAACTTTTATATTGTCCTGTACAAGTTTAACCTTTGCTCGGCTCGCGCCCACGAGACATTGGGCGGACTCGAAAATCGGGAAATGGGGCTGAAAAGAGGCGAGGCGATCAGCCGGAAGGCCTCCGCCGCGCGCCTCGCCGACTGGTCTAACGTGCGTCCTTCTGCTCGCAGGTGCCGGACAAGTACGTGATCAAGCACAAGCCGCACAGCCCGCTGGATAATCAGGGCACGCCCAACAGTCTGGGCCTCAGGCTGGAGCTGGAGTCGCGCCACATGGCCGGCAGCGGCGGCACGCTGCGGGTGCGCTGCGTGTCGCACGTGGCCTCGCGTCGCCAGGAGGTCGAGCAGACGGCCAAGCTCACCCACGCCAACAACCAGCGCTACAGCGCCGGCGACCTCAGGAGCCGCGCCTCGATCGTCTCGCTGTCGTCGATCGCTCTGCTGGCCGCGCTGCTCCTCACGTGACCTGCTTAAGGGCGCACTCGCCATCGCAGCATCGACGACCGCTCTTACCCTCCTCATCGTCCTTCGGCGCTGCGAGCTCGGAGCTTCTTCTCGTCGTCGTCGTCGTCGTCGTCGTCGTCGTCGTCGTTGTTGTTGTTGTTGTCAAAGTGCACGACATATCCTGCGAGCTCTTTGCGCTCTTCCGCACCGCTCACGGCAACACTTGTATCATACGTGCGCGGCCTTGGCTCGTGGTTTCGTCGTTTGATTTGTCGGAGAGCGTCATCGAAGCGATTCCGAGCGACGGATTTCTGCCATATTCGTTACATGATACGTGGGTCGAGAGATGAGCGACAGAATTTTGTATAAATGCGCGAGTGATTCGCACGCTCGCGTGCGCGCGCCCACATACACACACAGACACACACAGACACGCGCACACAAAAACATGGCAATTAGTACGATTAAGGCATGCGAGACATATTTGTAGAGGAGGCCGCGACAAAATAAAGCGCATGAAAGTATGTAAATGTATAGGTCGAGCGTTGAGTTATGTACACTTCGCTGTCCATCCAGTAAGATTAAAATACATAGCGAGAGAGAGAGAGAGAGAGAGAGGCGTAGGCCATTTTTAAGACGGAAAAAAGTATATGTGGCTAAGGTTCTTTTGTAAATAAACTATAAATCCATTTGTAAAGATTATAATGCTCGAGAACGACGGGCAGAGCAGGTCAGATGTACACACGAAGGGCAGGGGGGGGGGGGGGGGGGGCGATTTATTAGTCGCGCGGGCGGCTAAACACCGTCAAATGGTTTCCCGATCGCGGTTAATTGGACGGCTCGTACAATGAGCTTCGTCGCCGCGTAATAACGCCATTGGGCTCTGGCCAAAATTCTATCGGCGACACGGTTATTGCCGAGGTGGACTAAATCCGCGCGAGAGAGCGGTCAACACGTCGCGATTTCCAAGCCTGCCTGGGAGCGCGCGTGCGTCATTTTTCCTTTTTCGAGCGTTATTGGGACAAAGGCTCGTGGAATTGCGTTCGTTGATTCGCAATTGCAGAGTCTTCGGAAGAAAAAATACAGCTGTAGGAGTTTTGCGCTGATTAATTGATTTTTCGATACGAGAACGGTGTCACTAGAGAAAAATAGTCATCGGAAGCACCGGTGCGCGCCGATATTTACAATGCCAGGCTCGTTTTTCGTGCAGCGCACACGGGAGCACCATCTAGGAAGGCTCCTCTTATCGATAAACGTAACCAGAATTGCCGTTTGAACGAAAGGTACAGCTGGCGAAGCTCGGAAAATGATGAGTGGTTCAATCGAGAGTTGCGCGATCAGGCCCGCTATTAATAACGAAAGAGCGAGAGCGAGGATAACACGGCTTCTCGCCGGCTTGGGGGTGGGGGCAACTTTCGCCCCGATAAATTCGGAAAGTTCGCTGGTGCGCGCGCGCGTCACTTTATTTATCATAGCGCGCGTAGGCGGCGCGGCGCCCCATTGTTTCGCGCTTTTTGTTCGCGGCGAGACAAAAGGGCGCGGAGGCGATCTGAAAAACCGAGCGCGGCCCGACAAAGTTTGTCAATGTTTCGCGAGGTCCATCAATTAGCCAACTTTGTAATGTGCGCGACCGCCGCCGATCAGACTTGGTTGCGTTTGGTTGCGTCCCTCGCAACGGACGAATTAAGAGCTGCTTCCGGTTGCTCGCAACGCCGTATCGACGATCGAATTCTGCCCGTACGTATATTATCTAGTCAGCACGTCACCCGCGCATGTGACGATTAAACGAGAAAATCCAGATGACGCCACTTTACGACATTATATTCTATAAGAGATGTAAATTATAAAAATACTATAAAGTATCACATTAATTGCGTTTATGAAGTGTTGATGCGTAATTATAAGGTTATCTCAGGTTTATATAGGAGCTAACGATAACGAAGGATCGTCGTTGTGTCTTATTTCGGTTTCCTCAGTCCGGAATATAAAATATGTATCATGAGCGAATCAAAAAAAAGACAGGCGAAAGAGAGCTCTGCAAAACACCACCGAGTCGTCGATTTCTCCGCGCAAGTGCCGTTGGCACTGCACGAGAAAGTTATATCACACAACCTCACTGTGATGACGGACACGCACATCCATTGCCGCGCCATTTTTTCGCGTGTACTCCGTGAATAAGGAGACAACCAAAGCAAAAACTATTGAGAAATAAATTATATGAATAAACTGCGAAATTGCTGCTTCTTTGTCTCGTTGAATGCCCCTGTCCTGCGTTTCCCGATGCTCACTTTATTTTGCAAACATCCACGGCAATGACGACCCGTACAACGACCTTTCGACGTTCCGTGTCTCCAATGAAAAGTGTAAGAAGCGAGGTTCCTTTCGGCTAAACAACTGACACGGCGAAAACAAAGGAATCGAGAAACTCGACCATGAAAACAGTAATCTAACGATTTTGTCTTTGACGTGCAAGTAATTAAAATGCTAATTTACAGACGAACGACTCCCAAAGACTCGGAATCCAAGCGAAAATTGCTCAACTGCGCAATAAAGTATTGAAATGCCAGAGATGGTCTTTTCATCAAAGCAACGTCAACGTCAATGCCAATCCTATGAAGCAACTCGACGAATAATCCGAAAAATATAAAGAAAGAAAGGAAGTCTATAAAGCGTTCAATGAAAATAATAATCGCGCATTCAAGCGTAATATATCACAGAGAACTGCGAGCGCTGAGCTTTCAACCTGCAGTTACTTTTGTGAGGCACTCGACCGGATGCCCGAGTTCATTAGCGTTCGCCCGGGAAATGCGTGCATACCTCTGGTAATTTTGGCGATGCCGCGCCGCGGCATTTTTGCCGGCAAATTGAATTTTCGGCAATTAGCCGTTCGATCCCTTCCCGATTGCCTCGCCGCGCGCCGCACCAGATTCATTTCCGGCGGCTGGCAGTAAACGTCGGCCACTTGGAGTCGGCGCGCCCTTTTATTTATGCGCGCGCGAACAAACTGCGGCGGGTGCGCGCGCGCGCCCGCGTAAATCGCCCGCCAGACACACCGCCGCGGCAATTAAAGCGACGCGCTGATATGGAATCGATGCCTTTTTGCTTTCGCACCCTGACAAATCGCCTCTCGAAACCAGCGACGCATGACGAGTGTCTCGTACGAGCCGCGGCGACCGTGACAGGGAGCTTTCGTTATTGGCGCGGCAAGAAAGAGAAAGGAAGAGCAGCGGCGGACGAACGACGCGCGCGCCGAGATTAAATCGGCGAATGTTTTCCCGCGGGAGCACCAGGTCGGGAGGGGGTCTGGGGGAGGGGGTCGCATAAATCGCCGACGATCTGATACGGGATCGCCGATAGCGGCGCGTCTACTGCGCGTATTCCCGAAAAACCGGCGTCTCGTCCCTCGCCGCAGCAATGTTGCCGCCGCGCGGCCTTATCGAGCTCCAGAGAAACGAGCGCGACGAAGCGGCGCTTTTTCTCAAATTTTATCGGTCTAATTGCCGAGCGCGCCGGCGGCTGACGGATCGCGCGCGGCTTATCCTCGCTCTTCGGGCCGAGACGACGGGCGACGACGCTCCGTTTCAATGAAGCGCCGCCGAGCCGAGCGAAGGCAACGTACGGCGTCGATTCGGCTGAAATATCGCGGCACTCGCCGGGACAGAGGAAAACAGAGCGCTGCCCCAAGCCGAGCGAGGCGCTGCTGGGAAGATGCAGGGCCATCAGCGCGAGCGCGAGCCGTGGACGGAGTCGGTCCGCGACGGAGCGCGACAACGCCAGACGGACGATCAGCAATTCACTCGGCTCGTGCGTCTTCATTTTTCTCCGCGCGCGCGCGCGGCTCTCCGGTTGTCGCGGACAAATGCGCATGGCCCTGGTATAAACGAGCGCCGCGGGCTATCAGCCGAACGCCATAAATAAATACATTACGCGGGCACGCCTCACCTACAACGCCGCCTCTGGAATGGCGAATTGAATTAGGGGCGGGGTAATTTAATTTCGGTTATATTTGCAGCCATTAATAAGCCCGTAACACTCGCGGCGAGAAGAGAGCGCGTATAATGTTCGCGTGGCGCAGTAATTGCAAGTAATGCGACACAAATAATTCGATACGCGCGCGCGCTATCTGCCCGCCCGCGATAATGCGAACGTCGCTGCGGCGTCGTGAAAAACTACATTGTTTTCGCGGGCTGCGCGGCCCTCGCTAATGAATTTACCTTTTTATCGGCGATTCAATATTCGGATAATTGTTGAATTTGCGAAACGCGCAAATTCAACGCTTATCGCACTCGAGAGGCGATAAAGTAGCTTGCAGGCCCTTTGCCGAGGATCTCGATACCGAGGCCACTTAATTGAAGGCAATCTCGCCGGCAGTAAAAGGAGAGGACGGAGAGAAGAAGGAAAAACAAAGACGCGCGGGGCTGCGAGTCCAATAGACGGCCATTCGCCGCGTTGGACAAACGAGAGGCACGGAGCTGCGCGTTGCGTCATCGCCTGCCAAGCTTACCACAGTGTCACGCGCTGTCTTTATTTTCGGGCGCTCCATCGGCCCGCGATTACCAGTCGATTGCGCAATGACGATTATCGCGCGCGGAACATCTGCTCCGACGACTCGAGACAAAGAAAGACGAGGAAAGCAGCCTTGCCGGCTCGACGAACGCGGCGATAAGCAGATGGCAAGGCGGGATCGAGCGCGTCGAGAGATGCGCGATCGACGAGAGGCAGTCGCCGGGCTGCCGTCGAGCCACTCGCCGTTTCGCCGCGCGCGACAATGTCGCCGAAGGGCATAGTCGTGCTGCTGTCGATCGCCCAAGCGATCGCCTGGAGCGGCGCTCGCCGCGAGATCCGCGAGATCCGCGAGCACTGGTCGCTGGCCCCGATAAAAACCTACTCGATAGTGCCCATCGCGTTGTCGAGCAACGGCCGGACCATCGCCGAGCTCTACGAAAACGCGACGTTCAACGACGCCGACAACGTTGGCGCGCATCTCCTGGCCAACCTGACGAGCTACGGTGTCGACGGCCGGCTCCTCGGTGGCTGCTGCCACCTGCCGCTGGTCGGCGCCCACGAGTACTTGGCCGATCGGCGCGTCCAGCTCGCGTCCGTCGCCGAGGACACGGAGGTCGTGGTCTGGTTCGTCGGCTCGCTGAAAAGCACGGCCCTGCGGATGAGCGTCGCCGTGATCGACAAGGACCGCTGCGAGATCCTCGCGCGCGCTCGGCTGCCGTTCACCGGCAGTCCCGACGCCGACCACTCGGCCCGGCCGAGGTTCCAGAGCGTCAGGGTGGTCGGCAGCGTCGAGGGCTTCGGACTCGTCGTGCCGGCGAGGCAGCTTTGCGACGCCGAGCTGTGCTCGATCGAGTACGCAAGGTCGACTCGGCGCTTCGCCCCGGCAACGCCTCTGCTGCGCGACGTCGCCCTCGAAGAACCGTGGAGGATGCTGCCGACCGCTCACGACCCAAGCTCGAAAGGCTACTTCGTGGCGCTCCGCAGCCGGACTAGCCTGCTGCTCATCTCGGACGGCAAGCAGGCGACGTTGAGGCCAGTCAGTCCAGATCCCGCCGAGTCGTCGCTGGAAGCTTCCTCGGCGTTCAACCGACTGTTCAGCTACTGCGCCGCCCTCGGCAATCGCGTTCACTGTCTGCAGTTGGACCCCGAGCTGCGCGTCCGGCTCAACGTCACCGTTCGCTTCGCGCCGGCCTACTCGCCGACGAGGATCGCGGTGCTCAGCGGCGTCCCGGACGCCAGCCTACTGCTTGTCACCGCCGACGCGAGTGGACTGGCGAGGGTCGCGAGAATCGACGAGACGCGAGTCGACTTGGACGTGCTCGCAGTGAAACTCGGCTGCGCCGATCCGCTGCATTTGCACGTTTATCCGGAGGCCGACGGCCGAGCCTGTTTGCAGTACCTTTGCAAAAGGCGCGACCGTCACGCCAAAGATTTCTACGATAACGTCATGCACGTCGCCTGCTTCTGATGAATAAACGGCTGCCGTACACCGACTATTACTCCTGTTCTTTTCTCCTGTCTTTTCTCCTGTCTGTTCTCGTGTCTTTTCTCTTGTTCTTTTCGCGTTTCGTCCATGTTTACGCAGAAATCAAGGCGGTAACGAGCGATCGTATCGCGCGTGCTTTCACTTCGATTTTCCACTTGAATTTGGTTCTTGCTAATGCGCGAACTTGCGAGATGGAGAGAACTGGTTTGAGCGCCGAGGAATTTCGCAAAAATAGTCATAAAGATATTTGACGACGGACGGAGACGAAAAAGGCGAAAAAAGGCCGAAATAGGTCTTCCGGCGAGGAGCAAAACCGGTCGCGCTCGCGCAGCTCTTGCTTGATTTTCTTGGCGCGCGCGTCCGCAGGATCATCGGGGCACGCCACGGCGGATAGGCGCTCAGTTGGATTCGAGGGCGTGCGCGGCGAGCAGCGACGCCGCACGTTAGCGTCATCGGGCACCGACAACGAGCTCGCCTCTCGTTTGATTCGCGAGCGAACGCAACCGCTTCCAATCGGCAGTCCAACGCCGAAAGCCGCTCGCCGCCATGTCGCCACTCTACGCGATCCTCGCGGTCGTGCACGCGTCAGCGGGCTTGGAGCTGGTGCTCAAGCAGCCAGATTACGACAATAGTCTGCGAGGCGCGCTCGAAGAGCACTCGATAGAAAACTTGACGCTGCTGTCGAGTAACGGGCCAACCAAGTTGAACTTGCGCGACTGCCAGTCATGCGACACGGACGTGCGCATGGAAGCCATTATCGAGCGCCCGGGGAGTACGTGTTCCTTCCCGGTGTTCGGCTGGGAGGACGCCAAGCGTTACGTCAGACTCTTCTCGTCGGGCAGGCAGCTCGAGATTCTGCAAGTGATCAAGATTTTTCATCGTCCCGGCAACAATTCCATGGATTTGTTCGTCGTCAACATGGCCAACTGCGAGTTCACCAAAACGGAGACTTTGCGGGGCTACGATTACTTTGCCGCTGGTGGCGCGTTTATCGTCTTCGAGCCCGAGTGAGTCGCAACTCGTCGTCACCCTCGCTTCCTCTCTCGTTTCTCGGCAATATCACGCTCGATTTCTTTTCCGCCAAGGAATACCGAGTACTTGGAGATTTTCTCACTGAACGGCGAGAAGGAATGCGGCACGCGAGTCTGCCGGCGCAAATTCGACCTTGCAAGTCGGGAAATCGGCATGCCGATGAAATTCCCACTGCTCGACGACCAATTCCAAGGCTGGCAATTGACCTTCCTGGCGGCGTCGAGCGGCAAAGGCTACTTCGCCATCGTCAGAAGCGCGGAGGCTCGGATCAAGCTGCTGTCGGTGAACGCCGACGGGGAGCTGATCAACTCCAGCGACGACAGCGCCGAGAGCAAAGTGCATTTGCTGAAAATGTCCACTGATCACGGTCGGTCGTTTCGCCTTGAATTTCGTCGTCTCCGCGGCGTCACTGGCTGCGCCAACTTTACTGCTTTCTTGCTTCTCCTTTTACGCCCGCAGGCGCGTTTGGCTTCTGCTACACCCTCGACGACGAGCAGGAGGAGGTGCACTGCATGCAGCTCGACGACAGCCTCCGCGTCCTCGCGAACGCCACGCGCGATGTCGGCTACAGGCCCAGCTTTCTCGCCGTGCACAATTTGCCCGCGTCCGGCGGTCTTCTGCTGCTCGTCGTGCGCTGCGACGTCACTTCCGACTGCCGCGAGCACCAGATGCAAATTATTAAGCTCGACAGCGACGGCGCCGTCAGCCAGCCGTACGCCGACTTCAAAGACGAAGGATGCGCCCCGAGTAACCAGCAGCAATTTCATTTTTACGAGGACAACGAGCAGATTTGCGTTTTCTATGCCTGTGACTTGAGCGTCGAGGAGGGCAATACTCAGATGACTGTCAGATATCGTTGCTTTTAATTTTCACATTTTGTTGTGAGATTTTGTCTGGTAATACGGACTGCTCGTACAAGTAGCCAATTCGTCGAATAAGTTGGAACGAAAACTGAACTCAGTCGTTATAAAAATACAAATTTTCATTGCTATCATCAAAAAGAAAACGCAGTTTTTCATAACTTTTTCATTATTGCTTTTCGCTTTCGAAAAACGACTCGAAACATTCAAGGTCTCACAGCGACTTCTATGTATTTCATTATATCATTTATCGAACCACATAAATGCGTAATAAATCAATGTTAGATATGATCATGAACGTGAAGCTTCTTTTCATCGGTCATACCGAGTCAACCGTTCCTTCGTAAAACTAGCCCCGACGACCTCGGTACTCAGTTCGCGCCAATTTCATGGCGCTTGGCAGTGGCGAGTATCGTCGTCCCCGTTGGCCTACCTCTTCTGGTGAAGTCACAAGTGCTCGCAATGGACAGCTCAACTCGACAAGCAGTACCCCAGGCAGCAGTACACGCCAATCGAGTGTTGCTCCTTCTCGTGAAGCAGCACTCGATCTACGGAAAACTCGAGGCCGAGTGCGACCTGATAATACCCTCGGTGAGCGAAACAAATCGAGATCTGAAAATGCAACGCGAGGGGGACTCTGCTACCTCGCTGGCACTCACTCGGCTGTACAGCGCCTGTATGGAATTGGGCGTAAGAGTGCTCGAGGTGAATGTCGCGCGGTGCAGTCTCGAGGATACGATAATCCCTTTGTACAGCCATTTGGATTTGGTGCTTTACCTGCCGTATTATCTGCTGCCTAGAGGAGACGCCGGCTTTTTTCCGTTCGTCAAGGCTCCCGAAATCTACGAGGGCATACGTCGGCCGAACGTTGCCAAGAATAGGCAGACGTCTGAAAGGTGACTGTATTTTTCTAGAAGTCGTTTCACTGGAATTTCGATTGTAAAGGCGAATAAACAAATTTTTTCATTTAATTATTTACTGAAATTCGGGGTAAAATTATCATGATTAAAACTGAATATTCAACTATTCAACTATCACGTGCGAAATAAATCAATACAAAAAAGACTTCATGAAAAATCTGACCAAAATAATTTTCTAAATAGGTATTACTTTATGAAATTTCTTCATGATTCCGTTACTCGAATTGAATTTTGAAATTAAAAATAAAAGAAGTCAAAGTAAAATAAAACGTAGAGTTATTTAAAAATTGTTTGATTGTTTGAATGTAATTATAATTATAAAATTTGTATTAAATAGTTTACCAAAGCAGCTTCCTGCAATGTCAATCGAGATAATTCTGAGCGACATTATGCAGCGTCGTCAAATAATTCATATTGATAACACCGGTTGCATAACATTAGCACTCTTAAAATCTCTCCCACTGGCATTTTTTAAAAAACTCGATAAATTATCTACAAGTGTCAAAGATCTTTTTGTTGTTCGTACATTTTTACTTTTGGCGGCGATTGCGTAACAAAAGTGCGCATAACGTTTCTCGACAGAATCGACATCCGACAACGGTTCAAACCGTCCTCACATCCGTAAATGCATCAACGCGCGCGATCAAAGGAAAATTTTATGCGTGAAAACACGCGAACTTGCGTAACAAGTTGATGATCGGAACGAAAAATGTTCTCGGACGGCGGGGAACGACGCACTAGTCTGGCGTCACGTAGCCGTGAACTCCGGGGACTTATCACGAGGATACTGCTACATTAGCGAAAATCTAGAGAGGCTCGGTGCAAAAGTCGAGAAGCCGACGTTACGCAGCAAAGTGACGACCGCGCGCTGGATCGGCCGGCCGCCTCCTCCTCGATCCCCGACACTTTCCCATCACGGCTCAACGTGTCCACTGCACGCGACGTCCGGACGATGTATAGACCAACGTCGTGGGAGTCGCTACTCGACGCTCGCCACGTAGCGACGACGGCGGCACGAGGAAAGTTGCGGGAAGGGTCGCGAGACCGACTGGCAGTCCATCCAACTTTTTCGAGGATTCGACGAGCTGGGCTGCAAGCGGGGCTTCACGCGAGATCGCCGAGCGCTCGCGTGCAGTACGGCGACGAGGCCGCACGCGAGCGGGTGGCTTTGTATCGTCTTTCCGTGGTGCCGAATGTTTTCGGGCTTTGATAAAATTAGCGCTGTTTGATTAATCCGCGCTCTTGACAGAAGCTGCCAAATAAAGCGACAAGCCACGAGGCAAACCTGTTAAATCAGGCGTCCAATTGTTTGCCCAACCAAAGCTCCCACTCCCCCCTCTGACGCCGCTAGCCAGCCCGGCTTTCATGAATAAAACACTTTCGTCACTGGTGCGCGTGGCGAGAGAGAGAGAGAGAAGGGGGGAGGGCAAGTTTAATACAGCTGCGCGAAACTTGCTGGGGCAAAAGTTAATTGCGAGCGGCAAGCTCCTGGCCTCAAAGAGTATACCTGCCCCCCCCTCTCTCTCTCTCTCTCTCTCGCTTGCTCTCGGCTGATTAAATTAACAGCCACCACGCCCATGAATATCAATACGGTCGGCGGCTTATTTTTTCCTCCTTTTTTCTTTTCCTCTTTGTTTTCGAATTTCATTTTTTGCTGACGTCGCGAGCTTTTTATCGTTGCTGGTCTGACGGTGGTCGAATGCGCGAGGCGAGAGAGTTTTGCTTCGGGGAAACGCGAAGTACATGACGCAGATCGAAGACGGGGATCGTGAGCAATTTTACTCGTACGGAATTTCTCCGTCAGCATCGGATGAGAGGCTCGAATATTTAAAAATGAAGCGAAGGTCTTGTGCCGACGGAGGCCATAATTATCAATGGCTTATTTCCATTTTTCTGCTATATTTTGTCGAGGATAATTATTTTGCGCGGTTATCCGATTACAAAGATCAGCGTCTAGCAAGATTTAGCCTTCCCATAGAGTAGCGGATTCGACACGAGTCTGCCGTTAAATGCATTACAGGAGTGTTTCCACGGCAGCGGAAAGACGAGCAAACTTTAACACAAAGCCTACGAAAAGTGCACCATGCCAACTAAATACTCCGCAGTTGGAGGAGCAGATATTGCGTCAAGCCGTAACTGCCGCAGATGGCTAATTTAGCAACCGCAGCGGCGACAAGCTTCGCCACGAACAGTGCCAGATTCGTACCTCGGATTTTTCGTGTAGTTGAGCTGCTTCGTTTATTTGACGAACCTGCAGTTAGCCGAAGCGTTTTGTTAAACCAACCGACGGGTCGCTTGGACAATCGCCGTCGACGGTGATCCCTCTCGCGCTCGACGGGTCGCTGTGGCGTCCTCATCTCTTGCGCATCGCCAACGATTGTCCCGTCGGGTGGTCGATTTCGTCGGTCTAACGAGGGTTATCGGTCGCAATCGCCGCTCACCCGTTATCGCCGAATCGAAAGGAAACTCGACGCCAGCGGATGACTCGATTGAGCACGACATCGATTACAAAAGTAAGCCGCGAGTGCGCAGCTTGCAACAAAGCGTCGTTAACGTGCGACGTATGACGTAATTGGATTCGACGCGCGCGCGTATGACATTAATTGCGGATGACCTAACAAACTGAAATTACACTTGCGCGCAACGACGGTCTAATTACTCAGTTTTGCACGCGCCCGCACGGACCCGATTTTTCGGGCGCGAAAGGACGTTTTTTGGTTCCGCGAGACCGCAAATCACGAAGGGAAACTAATTGGCCCCGAGAGAATATATTAATCGAGACTTAACGTCCGCGAGAGAATAACAATGCCGGAGGCATTTACGTAAGGGTTTGCGGCGCGCGCGCGCGAGAGCGAAACGCCAAGCCATGCGCGAATTCTCTCTCTCCCTCGACTTCCTAGCTGTTTACACTCTCGACATTGTCACTCGAGCCCCTGTAATTTCCAAGTCGCTCGCTCGCAGCCACTTTGCATATTATCTCAACCGTGACCTATACGCGGCAGCGCGGGTTTGTTGACTCGCCTCGGTCAGGTTCAGTTTTACGGAGCCAAGGAGAAATCGCGCGCGACGCGCGTCTGGTGTCTCTCGAATTACGCGCGCGTTTTCCGTGCGTTCGCCAAGATTCACGAGCGCGAGCGCAATTACGACACTCCGCGCGCGCCACGGCGCGAAGATTAATTTTTGCTTTCACTCTTACAATCAGGAAGTCGCGAGCTGCGCGATATGCGTTAGCGTATCGAAAGATCTTTACGGGAATCCCGGTTGGGTCGCGCATCGCAGGCGTAACCGCGTTCGCGATTTTTCGCGAATCGCAAGCGGCGAGGGCACGAACGGCCAAGCCGCTGGTCTCGCGCGCAGGCAAAGCAACGAAACAAAGGATCGGGAGGCGGCGAGCGCGCGCGGGACAGCTCGACTGGGATCGCGGCTGGGCCGCCGCGGACGCCCGAGCCGGGTTCCGCAACGAGCGACGCGCGGCGCGCGTACGCCGAGCAGGTGAGAGGTGTTTCACTTTCGGTGGGCGCGAGAGGGGCGGAGGGAAAGCCAGGGACTACCGGAGTATAAAAGCGTTCGGCGTCGCCGGGGGAGGCATCCAGTGCAAGGCCGGGACGAGACGAGCGCCAGGCCCGCTCGTAGCTACGCACGACGTCTCTCCGTGTCGCGCCCACGTCGCTTGCAGCATGCGTCTCTCGGTAAGTGCCGGCGCCCTCGGCGGACCGAAGCCGAGCCCGAGCTCCTCCGAGTCGTAAACGTCTTTACGACGAGCGCTCGTTTGGGCGCCCCGGTAAACCGGCAAACGACGATAACAGTCGCGCCGTCTAAGTATGCCGCCGAACCTCGGGAACGGGACTGGCATGCCTTGTTCTCCGTTGCAGACGACACTCTGGCTGCTGGGCCTCCTGGCTCTCGGCTTCAGCGAGGAAGCCGAGCAGCAGCAGCAGCAGCAGCAGCCGCCGCAGCAGGAGGCGGCGCCCGCGGCCCAGCAGGAGCCAAGGGCCGGGGACAAAAAGCAGGAGAAGCGCGGCCTCGGCGGCTGGGAGGGCAGCGACGGCTGGGCCGGCGACGCCTCGGCCTGGGGCGCCGGAGCCGGCGAGAGCTGGGCCAGCGCCAGCGCCGGCGCCGGCGAGGGCCTGAGCCTCGGCGAGGGCTGGGCCAGCGGCGGCAACCTCGGCGGCGACCTCGGCGGCTGGGGCCACGAGGAGCACTCCAAGATCAAGGAGATCAAGATCGAGAAGATCGTGAAGGTGCCGTACGTGGTGGAGAAGAAGGTGCCCTACCCGGTGGAGAAGCAGGTGCACTACGCGGTGAAGGTGCCGGTGCCGCAGCCCTACCCCGTGGAGAAGAAGATCCCCGTGCCGGTGAAGGAGACGATCAAGGTGCCGGTGCACGTGCCGCACCCCTACCCGGTGGAGAAGAAGGTCTACTACCCCGTGCACGTGCCCGTGGAGCGGCCGGTGCCGCACAAGGTCTACGTGCCGGCGCCCTACCCCGTCGAGAAGAAGATCCACGTGCCCGTGAAGGTGCCCGTGCCGCAGCCCTTCCCCGTGGTCAAGCACGTGCCGGTGCCGCACAAGGTGGTCGAGCACGTGCCCCAGCCGTACCCCGTCTACAAGAACATCCCGGTGCCCGTCAAAGTCAAGGTCGACCACCCCGTGCCCTACCCCGTCGACAAGCCCTACCCCGTGCACGTGGAGAAGAAGGTGCCCTACCCCGTCTACAAGAACGTGCCCGTGCCCGTGAAGGTGAAGGTCGACCACCCGGTGCCCTACCCGGTGGACAAGCCGGTGCCGTACCCGGTGAAGGTGCCGGTGCCCCAGCCGTATCCCGTCATCAAGAAGGTGCCGGTGCCCGTCGAGAAGGAGGTGCCCTACCCCGTAGAGGTGAAGGTCGATCGGCCGGTGCCCGTCTACGTCGAGAAGAAGATCCCCGTGACCATCCCTAAGCACGTGCCGGTGCCGATCAAGGTGCCCGTGCCCGTGCCCATCCACCACCACCACCACGAGGAGAAGCACGAGGAGTGGCAGGAGCCGTCCCACGCCGACTGGTCCGACAAGGCTAGCGAGGGCGGCGAGTGGGCCGGGGCCGAGTCCGGGGCCGAGTCCGGGTCCGAGTCCGGGGCCGACTGGTCCGAGTAGGCGAGGCCGCCGCTCTGTCCCTCCCCCGCCTTTGTACATTTATTAGCGATAAGCGCGAGACGACGGCGGCCGTGCATCATTACCTTCCTTCTACCCGTCATCCGTGCGCCGAGTACACAGCCTCGAGGTACACTCGCCTGTGCGCGCGTAGTCGGCAGCGTCGCGCGAGCGGACTGCGCCCAAATTGCTCGCCGTCCTCGGCAACGCTGCCGCCCGCGACTCGCGGTCTCTCGCCAGTTCCCCTAGCGAATTGTACTTGTAAGCCCGCGCGGACTGCGACCAATGTAAATACGACGGATTTTTATATGTTTTTTACTCTTTCGGAAATAAAATAAATAACGAAATGAATAAGCGGCGAGGCTCGAAAAGCTCCCGAGACGACGGCTTGCTGGCGTTGTCCCCAGTACGTTACTGGCACGACCCCGGGCGACTTTAGTCCATTGTATGTGCGAGTTGACTTTTATGCTTTTTTAACGAATCACAATAAAGTATGGAAAGAGAAAAATCGAAGCGAATCGAGGAAGTCATTGATTTACGAGCACACCTTATCCGATGCTTTGCGCTCGAGCGAGCGCGCGCGCAAATGGAGAGAAAGGCGAGTGCAATTTCACCGGCGCCTTCGTGCGCACTGCGAGTTGCGCAAGAGCTGGCTGCGCTGGATTTCGGCCGGAGAGAAGGCGCAAGCGAGAATACGCAAGCGAAGCGGCGTCCGCGCGCAGGAAGAGCGCGCAATTAAGGAGCAAAGCCAAGCTCGCCGACCGAGGCGGCGCGGCGGCGTAACAGGTTACGCGGCAGCGGGCGCGCGTCACTTTCACTTCGCTCGGGCCCGCAGACCGTCCGAGCGCGCGCGATCAAGTCCACGGCCGATCGTCCTTCTTAGCGCCGTAGCTGCCGCGCGAACACTGCGACAGGGCGTGGCAACATCCGCTCTCCCGCTACTTCCTTCCCGACGTATTTTCCCATTCCGAAACGGGCCCGGTCGCGATGTCGTTGTTGCCGAACTTGTGATGCGTCCGCGCGCGGTTCGACAACTGCGACACTCGCTTCTCTTTGGAGAATGCACTTTCGCCAAAGAGACCCTCATCGATTATATTCGTATATGGGCACTGCGCGCGCCGGAACCACGGGACACTCGCTTCGTTGAGCTTGGCGTCGGCCCAACGCGAAGCTCGACGCTCTCGACTAATAATTTCCGCGACTGGGGCGCTGCCCGCCGTTTTCCCCGACGTCGCGGCAGCCTGCAAGTGCCGATCGCGAAATTTTCCGTTCGTTACGTTCGCGGAGCACGCACTCGAGCAGGCGTTGCCGGAAGCGAGCCAAGGTGCTCGGTTGCCGCGATTCATTCCCATTGCCAGCTGCTGCCGATTCCTACCCCGCGATCGATCGCATCGCACGTATCGATTACAGAGAGGCGACGACGCGACAGTGCAACGCCTGTCTCGTGATGCGTGCACCGCCGAGACATTTTGCCGCGAGCGCGCTCGACAATCGTCCGCCTCGATATTATTAGTTCCGCGGTAAATTTCGCGTGTCTAGATATCTTGCAAAGCGATAAATCTGCGTGCGTCGCGATATTATCGGCGGCTGGCTCGCGATAAATTTCGCCTCTTTATGCGCCGGTGAAATTTAACGTTAATAAATGGCGAGTTCGGCTGGTCGCTGGGAAATCAGTCGCCGCAGCACAACAGGAGCATATATTCGACGGCTCGCGTGCACAAAAGCCGCGGGCCCCACAATGTGGAGCATCGACCGGCAAAAGGCCACGCACCGCGAGGCGGCGGGTTAAAAGGCTGGCGGCGGCGGTGGCGCGCGACCAGCTGAAAGAGCCATCGCGAGATAGCCCCACCCGAGCGCCATCGCCTGCAAGGTCGGCCCACGCCCGCAAGGCCGCTTTTCCCCGGGTGGCGAGCGACGCCGAGAGGCGAACGACCGTACGACAGTGAAAGCCGCCTTACACCGGCAGTCTACGTATAATTGAGTGCGGCGCCGCGCGTAAAAATGCTTTATCGCGCGCGCGCTCAAATAAGCTACTCGTCGTCTTCCGGCACATTTGTTATGACGGATCGAAAGTGCTTCCGAGTGTTGCCGCATGCTGCACTACTGTCTACTTTATTTTTTATGTAATTTCTGACTTGCTCGCACTGAAAAGTACACCGTTTTTTTCCGGCGAGCTTGGAAAATTCGTTATATTTGCACACATTAGAATATTGTTGCGTTAGCACTTTTATTATTACGTATCAGGCATGTACTACTTGGCAAATGAAATTATCATTAAATAAAAATCGAAATATAATGCAAATTCAGATTTTACCGTTGATAATATTTGCTTGTGGTTGAATCGCGGGTCATTAAAAGCTGAAGTAATTAAACTGTTATTATGACATTACGAAGCTGATTTCTACGGATAAAGAAAACCATTAATTTCCAGTTTCGAACGTTCTCGAATAAACTAAGATTTCGAAAGGCGAATATATATAAATTGAATAAAGCAGAATTGACATACACGTCCATAATTACACTGGTTTTCTCTCAGCTCGCGATACTTTATTCAATGTTGCAGTCTGCGTGGAACACGCGCGCATTGAAAGGAACGCCGTCGCGGCGGCAAAATGAAATTCACGCTCGAGCGGTCGATTAAATTTTTCCCTCGCTCGATTAAAAACTTGTGCATACGTATCGGCGAGTAAGACATACAACGAACGTCGCCTATAAATAAATAAAAATAAAAAAGGAAAAAGTCGAAAGCATATGCGCGCGGTTACCAATAAGTTGCTTGACTTATCGCGAGGGTTTTCACGGCAAACTGGATACGAGGCTTTTTTCGTGGTTTTTTTTTTCGTCGACGGACGCCACTCGGAAAGCGGCTAATTATCCGAGCGAGCGAGGCAAAGTGCAACGGCGAGAGGAGAAGAAGAAAAAATTGGTCGCGCGCGGCCGAGTTGCGCAAGAGTGTGCACGCGTAACCTCCTTACGAGGAGCGTTGCTGCTCCTCCTTTCACCGCGCGTCGCTGGACGCGTTGCGCTCATTTTCCGCGCTTCGCGAAACTTGCGCGAGCGGCGTTCCCTGCGCGCCTCGTCGCCAGCAGGCCCGCGCGACCATCGGCGAGCTTCCGATCGCGGGGAAGCGAGCGAGTCGAGCAGAAGTGAAATCTGGACGGGCGGCTCGCGTGCGGGCGTTGCGCAAGTCCGGCGCGCGGGGAGGAGAGGGGAAACCGGTCTGTCGCGGAAGATCGTTAATCATCGTGTAATTGCGCGCCAATTTTTACGCGAAGGCCCAACCCAAGCGTATCGCGACGCACGCGCTTTCCCGTGGTTAGCGTTAACGGCCCGCCGTGCTCTCGCCTCTTCCTTCCGTCGATTGCTCCGCGAGCCGCGAGATCGTTTCTTCTCTCCCCTCGCGGCTCGCCTCTTTTCTCCCCGCCTGTCGCTTGTCCAATATTCCAGCTTACGCAACGATCAAACTCGCGCACTCGGAACGCACGGCGCTTCTGCTGCATTCGTAGTAACAACGGTATCCGTAATAGCGCCGGCAGTTACTCGCAGTACAGCTGCCCGAACGGCATCTCGACAAGACCTTCGAAAGCTAATTAACCGCCTAAGCGTTGGCCGGAAGTCTGCTCGTAAATTCAAAAGTGAAAATTCAGTCGGTTGTTTTTGAGCCATTTCAGCAACGCTTCAGCGCGAATCTTGCGCAACGACCTTACGAATCGTGGGTTACGAATCGATGCACCCCCAGCAGCGAGAGCGAGGCGACGACGTGGCCGGAGCTTCTGCTCTGTCTCTGCTCCTGCGACGCGGCCGAAATAGGAGCGAAAGCGAGAGCGAGCTAGACGCGACGAGTCGGCAAGCCAAACAGCGACATCGATCCGCGTAGGTGGGCAGCTCGTCGGGCTCCGAGGCTCGCGCGAAACTCCGTTAAAAGTTGAATATAGCCCGCAAGACTACGGAAAGTTCGGACGTATGAAGGGCGACGCCTTGATTTCCCTGTAGGGCAGTAGCCACCTGCGCGCGGTATCTCCGAGTGAGCTTTCTTTTTGCTTGCGAGCTCTCGCGAGCTTCGGCGGCTCCCCTTGCCGGCGGAAAACAACGAATACATAAACTTTCGCCGGCAGCAGCGCAAAAATAAAAAGGCAGACGCCGCGCAGCCGACTTTTGTTTATTGTCGCGCTACTCACGGGCGACGCTTCCTTGCTCATTTATTTTTTCCTCCCGGGGACCAAGTTTTAACTAGTTCATTAGTCGGCGCCGCGACACGCCACTCCTTTCCTCTTTATCGTCGCAATAACGACATTTGTATCCCGGCCTCCGAACGTTGGTTGGCTTTCGAGAAAAGCTTCGCGGAACGATCGTCGAGAAGCCGCCCGACGGAAAACTTCCGATCGCAAAAGTCGGCGCTCAAAGCGAATTGGCTAATAGGTTTATGCCGCCCGCTGAGAGCAGCGGAGCCAGCGGCGTAAGCGTGCACGCGGCGTACCCGAGAATATATCGTTGCGCAAAGCTCACGTCGGTTTCGCTACGAAACTCGCGCTTGCCGTTTCAGCCCACACGGGCCAGTGGAAAATAAACACGCCTGCGTGCTTGTTATCCGTGCCGATTCAATTTTCTAGATTATATCCTCGTCTTTATTTCATTCGTCGTCAAAGGAGAACCGCAAGTTTCGCCGGAGTTCCGCAAGTCAAGCGCAACGAGGCTCTCGCTGCTGCTGCTGCTGCTACTACTACGATTAGTTCGGTTGCTGCCCTCGGGGGGACGCCGCCCTTTGCCAAGAGACCACCACCACGGTCTCCGAGTATTTTTGCTTGATATTCGAGTTGTCGCGATCCTTTGTTTGCTGCGCTAGCTCACTTTCAGCTCGTTAGCAAGACGACGGATAGGTGATGCATTCGTCTCTGTGATGTGATTTTCACGTCGCTACTTAACGATGCAAGAGTTATCGACGGGCGAGTGCCGAAAGTCAGAATGTTGCCGAGCTTGGCAATGTTCGGAAGCGAGCTCTGATCAAGGTGAGCTTATCGCGAGGCCAAATTAATCCGCTGTTGCGCTCGGGGTGCAGCGTCCCAGGTGACAGACTGTCACTCCCCGCACAAAGCTCCGAAATCGTCGCCCGCACTTTCGCAGGCCATAACCCTCGCTCGCTCGGCTGCCGAGTCCTTGCTCCCCCTTCGGTCAAAGATTAAGGGCCATTGCCGGGCGAGTCAATAGTCGGAGCCAAGGTAAACGCAAGCCAGAAGCGCCTTGTTTGCCCGGCAAAGACAAATTGAGTCTCGAGTTGCGATGCTGCTGCGAAACGACGCTGACTGGTCGTTTGCAAAAATATGCGGATGTAACTTTCGCGCAGTGCACTGGCGTAAACCGAGCATATATATATATATATATATATATAGGGGAGATGTCATTTCCCTCTGCGCGCGCCGGATTAGTCGCCGGTGTCTGTTTATGCGGCTTCTTTTACTATTTCGCCCGTCGTTGGATCTGCCAGCGCGTGCGATGGCAGCTGTTGATCCGAACGAGCAAGAAAAGGGAGACGTATTCGACCTGATTACGAGCGAAAAGCCACATCGAGAGCAGACCCGCGCGGAGGTTTTCAATTAAAAAGCCGCCGGCGCGCGGCCGAGCGTGAGGTATAATCGGCTTGACGCGCGGTGTCAATGGTCGAAAACAGTTGGTCAGCTGACCGCCTCGATTAGCGCTTACTCTGCAGCGGCGGCGCTCTGGATTTGCAAAGCTATATCCGCTGGAGGCGAGGGGCGATAAGAGCAATTAATGGCCCCTAACGTCCGCGCAATTAGTCCCGCGATCGGAGAACGTAGCAGCGGCAGCGGCGCGACGCGTTCCTCCGCTACCGAAGGGCGCCGAGTCGCGAGCGCGCGCGCCCCGCCGAATTAATCTCGGTCAGCGCGATGCACACGCGCCCGGAAAAGGACACGACGGGGCGGAAAAAAATTGGCTTAGACGAGTGAATTATAGCGTTGGCTCTGGATTCTCAACACGTTGGACTTGTTCTTCTTCTTCGTTCAATCTCCCTCGCTCTGTTCGTCGTCGTCGTCGTCGCGCGCGCACGGATTGCGTTGTATCTCTTTTCTCCTCGCCTCCCTTTGTCTCGCAGCTCGGCTCTCTCACTTTGCCAAGCGGGGCTTGCTTTGTATTCGCGCGAGAGCCCGAACGTGACGCCGCCGCTCCCGGCTGCTCCCGGCAATTTTCACCGGCGAACGGGATCGCGCATTTTTTCGCGATTAATCTCTAATGCACGCCAACGTCGAACAAGCCGATTCTCTTGTGCTTGATTTTCCAACGTCCGTTGCTCGTTCTCTTTCTATCCGGGGGGTGTGTGCGTGCACGTGCGGGCCGCGCGCGCCGACTAAATTTAAATTTCAAGTCCTCGTTTTTTATCGGACCGACGGCGCCCGAGGCGTTTACGAGCCGCTACGGAAGATTTATGAAGCGGCATGTTTAATAACGAGATTTCGCCTGCGCGCGCCGCGAGACTGTTCTTTATAATATATACGCGGCTCCGACGATCAACGAAATCACGCCACTGATCTGTGCGAGATTCACTCCAATTAACGACCTTAACGAGCGTTCGACGTACTTTTCCGTGCTTACAATTGCATATGCGAAGCTGACGGGACTCTCGCGTTCGAGGTGGAATTTCAACATCGAGCGTGGGGAGGCAGGTCGGCAACTTACCGCCCACGGACCTTCCCCGCGCGGATCGGCGAAGGACATCGAGTTATCCGCCGCCGGTCAGATGTCGCCGATGCTCCGATAGCAAAAGAGACCGCAGTCCAGTCGACGCGCGTCGTTAGCGCGTGGCATTCTTGAAAATACAGCCGCGCGGAGGAAAATGTAGCGCACAACGCTGGGAATTAATTACGAATAAGAAAGGCGAACACGAAACTCGCATTAGGCACCACGTAAGAGCCGATGAGAACGTTTACGATGGATAAATGAGACTTGGCGCCAGTATATCCACTCTCGGAGCTTCTTGAGAACTGCAGTAAATAACGTTGGCTACCGAGAGGCTGTGAAACGAGTTGAAACGGGTAGTCAATGGCATTTTTCATTCTAATTGCTCGTCATTTTGTTGCGAAGTGCACCGTCGTCTAGCGTCATTTCAAAATTCATGCCGCGGTACTATATTCATTATATTTATTATATTTATTTACTACGCTTCCACTCAACAGGAATACAAAATATGAATTTTGGAAAACACCTCTTAGCGTAATCAAATCATTAGTTTTATCGATTTCACGTACTTCCCCAACTTATCACACGGCCATTTTAAGAACTAATTAAACTAATTACAATACATGGCCTAACTCTAACTATTGCGTTATTCTTTGAGTTACGTAACACGAACACAAGAGAACATGGACGTCGCAGATTGAATGAGTTCCAAGTCAAGAAACATAGAATTAGCGCTTAATACCATTATTATAAAATACAAAAAGCACCAGATTATGCCATCCACAAATCTTGCTACTTTATTTCCAATACAATGAAACAGCCGCAAAGATTTGCCCACAGCGACTATTTTTTACGTGTTTATCAGTCGTGCATACCCATTTCGAAACTTTCAAATGCAAGAACTACCAAAGCAATGAAGAAATCTATCGACGAGATCTCGTTGCGTAATTTGTTTTGAGAGCTTTTCTTTATGTTCAACCTAATTGGAAAAGAAATTTCGAAAGAAGCCAAATTAATCCAAGGAATCGAAGAAATTTAACAAGTTGCTGAAATGTAATAAATCATTCGTTCAACACGCGCCAATCATATCTCACAAAAAGTGAGCAGTGGCAATAAAAACTCTTCAACCGATGAACGACCCTCTCTGTCTTATCTCGCGAGACGCATCGATTGCTCCTATCGCTGTGTTTCTCGTGACTTGTTCCCAAATACTTACTCTGTCGTTTTGACATATTTCACGACGAGCTGGCCTTATTCGATAGCTTTACAATTGTAGACAATACGCGAATACGATCGTTGGACAATCCATTGTTTGACGTGTACAGGGTGATCACGATCGCATTTCAAATGTAATAACCGCAGGAGTCCCTAACCTAACCCAAGAGTCAACAACTTGAAAATAAGGTGATACATATGACCGTAGAAGAAATAAGCCTGCGTCATTGTCGCGGTCCCTTCTTCGGTTCGTCATGAAAAACACTCGCCAAACAGCTGCCAGTGAGCCTCGTCTACGTCCACCTTCGGCATCGGCCAAGTGCAAGCCATGTAGTAGCAAACTTGCGTGGCACTCTTCTCGATCAAGCCAACGTCTACACCTGACCTGTCGCGCCAGCACTTGTAACTCTTGGCTGCGTGTACGCTCGCCAATTCGCCCCTAGAGTCCACCCTGAGCACGTCCAACGCTTCCAGGCCATTGGCAGTCGAAGCGTTTCCATAGCCGACGAGCAGCAAGAAGCCGCCGTCGAATGTATTGCGCATCTCGATGACGGCTACTTGTGAAGATTTGAGGGCGATGTCGACGCCTATCAAGCCTCTGCCTCCGGCGTCGAACAAGGAGCACTGAATAACCGGCTCGCCGGTCGGCTGCTGGCAGATCCCCAGGCTCTCCTCGATCGCCGACATCGCCATCGCGGAGATGCCTCTTCGGAGATCGAACGGCGACCACGAGTACGAGTGCTCGAACAGTTTGCGCCCGTCGGCAGAGACGAGCGTGACGGTGCCCTCGTCGAGGCAGAGGCTCCGGACGGCGTAGGCCAGCAGGCTCGTCGACCGGCGCTCCCCGACTATCGGATAAATCTCGATCGTCGCGTCGTACTTGGCCTCGAGCGCTGCCACTGCAAACAGTAAGCGTGAACGTTTTCGCTCGCGTCTCGACTCCTCGACTCGAAAGGAGATCGGGCGGGTACCTGCGACGGAACTGAATTGGCCGCTGCGCGAGTCGTAAGTGACCTTGCACCGCTTGTCCCTGCCGCAGAGATTCTCGTTGCGGAAAAACAGATCGAAACTCTCGGCTCCGTTCACCACCACGTTCAGGTTGTGAATTTGCCTCTCGTCCTCGGCGTAGATCTCCGTTTGGCTCTTCGTTTGATCGCATTCGCCCTCGCTCTCGCGACCGTCCGCCGTGATGCCGCAGATCGCCGGCTCGTAAATCTTCTCTCGCTGCTCGCTGACCAGCTGGTACTTGTCAGTCTCGCAGCTCTTCATGCGCACCACCTCCACGCGCAAGTGGTCCTTGTGGTATTCGAAGAGCACCGGATACGGAATGTAACGACGTCGCCTCATCGGCGACCGATCGACGATCTCGCGCCAAACGAGCACAAGCTGGTCGTCGGCGAAGCGCACCAACTTGAACTGCCTCGCGACACTGCCGCCGGTCCATATCGGATGCAGTTTCAGGTCGCAGCTCCGCGCGAAACTCCTGCCGGCGGGCGTGCTCGTCTCGACGGTCAGTCTGCACCTTTTGCACGGGCGCCCGACGCCCCCGGAGTACTCGTGCTCGTTGCGACGACGGCAGGTTGCGTGCGCGAAGCTCACGGCCTCGTCGATCGAGTAGCTCAGCGTAAGGTCGTTGGGACCGTGGTTCAGGTGCTTGGTGACACTCGGAACGGACGGGCGGTGCGATTGCGCGCCCGCGCACGCCAGTAGCGCGGCTGTCCACAGAGCTGCCCGCAATTTTCCACGCGACATCTTGCCCGACGGTCGCCTCTCGACGTCATCTTCCGACACCGACTGCCTCGCGTGTTCGCGCGAGCGGGCTCATCGATAAAAAAGCCGATTGGGAAAGAAGAACGAGGAGGAAAACTGCCATTGATATGCTCGTATCTTCTTACGATGACGGTTGAATCATCTTCGAATTTGAGTATTAATAGACTCAAACGGTACAGTACATCGATTTCATGCTGTTTCGCTGTCAAATTAGGAATATTTTTCAACAATACACTCGATAAGCAGGATGGTTTCCTCTACTGCCATCCCTCCGGCTGTAGAGAGCGAAGACCCACTCCTGATAGTTTCGCGAATCTAGGAATCTAGCAAAGCGATCCGTAAGGAATCCAAATGGAGTGATTCAAAAGTCATGCTCGATTCTCGTGAGTTGTTCACTCGTAACTCCAAACGACATTTTCAGACGGTTTACGACGTTAACTTCCGTCAATTCACATATTTTTCTGCTTTCGTACATACTTTTGATCAACACGTTTCCAATATCTGAATGTACCGAACGAGCTTCATACCCAATCTGGGATCCAATTTTCAGCCAGTAATTGTTTTTGCGTTTTTCAGTGTGGAGCCTAGATAATCTGACGCTTAACACCTGCCTCTTGTGTACTCGTCTAAAGGAACAAGAACTTACGGCGAAGAAGAAGTTGAGGAAAAACATGTGTTCAGAGGCCATTTTAAGATTCGACTTTCCAAGTTCGACGAGCCGAGACGACGTACGCCAAGTAATAGTTATACACGAGGAGACTGAGCAGCGCGATAGAGAGGAATAAGATGCGGCTCGATAGCTGTATCGTCTTGATCTCCGTGCCTGTAGCGAAGAGCATTTTTTTTTTTGGAGCCTCTGGTATAATGTGCGACCATCTCTTCAACGGTATTACTCTGTTACACTGTAAAATTTAACATTTAAAATTTAAAATTTACACAATCCACTCTAAACGCTCCAATAACCGTATAAAGTTAGATTCTTTTTGCAAACGACAAGGTCCACGAAGAGTCCAAAGGCACTGTCGGCGAATCGTTCAGGACATTCGTCCGATTGTCAGTTCACCATAAATACTGCATATCCAGCAACAAACGCACGCTTATCTTTCGACACGTGGCTTTTTAAAATCTTACGGCAAGATATATGGAGTGAATACTCTCCACATCGCGACAGTGAGTATCCCAAAAAATGCCAATTTCACGATACATCGAATTCGTCGCGAACTGTTATCCAGTCACGTTAGTCCATACATTAAACACAGCGGCCACTCTGTTCTCGTTCAAGTGCTTTGTCAATAAAATATCACTTAATTAATAAGCCGATAAACTTTAGTATTAGCGAGTAACAATATTTGACGACGTATCATAATTGGACGAGCTCTATAACAAATGAAAAATCAACAATACAAGGTTTATGCTTATATACAATGAATAAATTGAAGTAAAGGCCACGTTTCGCATTCCGATAAAAACTTATTACGTTTATTACCACTGTGATAAATTACGAAAGTTGTAATTATATAGGTTATTCCCTTTCATCGTTGACAATTTTAGTGCTCACGTTGATCGAATAAATATTCAATTAATCTTTTCTTCACAAAAACGTGTACTCTTTTTTTTATTGCGAGTACTTCGTTATTGGCCAGTTTAAAAATTCTTTCCAAAGAAACTATTATTACTGCTCGGCTAATATATCAAAATTAGATAGTCCCTTATGATGCCAGGTCATTTAATCGCATTACGCATCATGTTATGCACACATCGGATAACGACGGATAATGACGATATTTAACGTGAAATAATGATGAACTAAAGTAGCTTATTGATTTTCCTTTAAGCCTTGTTAGTGGAATTCGTTCGTACTGTTTCTTAATAAAGTGTGCTCTTTCATTAAGCACATCAAAAATTGTACGTTGAATTGTATTAAATTGTAAATGTTAGACGCTCTGGAAAGTCGACGTATCACTCGTAGTGGTACGAAAAAATTGCAGAATTTATTCATTTCTCATAGTCGTTAGTAAATAAAAACACTTTGAAATAGATGAGATTTGTCACTGTTGGCGCTGCATCATGTATATTTAGTACATACTATAGCAATATTTTATGTGAAAGCAGAATAAGCTAAAGGAATTAATGTTTTTCTTGTATCTGAACTAATTTTTTGACCAGTAATTTTGATGAAATACCTGAATTTCCCGAAACGGTAATTACATGTACATGGATCATGTGTCAGGGTTTTGTGTAATTTATCGATTAATTTCCAAGATTCGTATAGTAGTAATCGAGTAGTAGCGAGTGTTCACGAAATGGCCAATTTGGTAATATTTCGTATATGCCGCAGATCGTTGTTCAGGCCATACATTGATCGCGGCAGTCAGTCCTCCTCTTGTTGAAATGTTTCATCAATAGAATGTCCTCTAGTAAACAAAAAAGTATAAAGTAAGTTACTTTATTAGATGATATTTTATTATAAACGTGACTACAAGAAATAAATTCGCGATATCTGTCTTTTGTTTAATAAATTGAGGCGATTATTGGAAGGCGCACACATTACGAAAGCTTCGTCATGCTGCACCTTGAAAATCCTTGCTAGAAAATACATTACTCTTTGAAGAAGGTTAAAACAATCAATGTGGATCAATCGCAGCCGGCGAAGTATGCACGGATCGTGCGTATAATGGCGACACACACACACACACGTGTCACGTAAAATAATATATGACGAGCTCAAGTACTTTACTGATTCGCTTTCAAGGCTTATCTATGAATTTCTTTTTGCAAAGTTGTTGTACAATCAAGAGTTGCATTACAGAAATTAGTTTAACATTGGATCGTCGACACAAGGGCATTCCTCTTTGATGATTGCGGTGAAAGCGTAATGTGACGGCTACGCGGCTACGGCGTGTGGCAAGGACCGTGTGGATTATAAAGGCGAATAAAACTCGCGTAAAACTGCTGCGAGCCATGAAATTGATCGACAAGTCGTACGTTTATAGGAGACTGTCGCGATGCCGAATCCATCTTGCGCGCTGTTCGCGAAACTCAGCTGGTAGAATAATTGTTCGGTCGAAAAGCACAAGTTCGAGTCCGTACACAACGAGAGCCAGCAGGGCTCCCGCAGCCAATAGAATGAGATGCGTCGCAAACTCGTACATATTGATACTCGATGCATTTAGGATGTCCTTCCGGCAAACGGGCTTCCTGTACTGCCACCTCCTGAGCTGCCGGTAGCGAAGGCCCACCTCGGTGATTTTGATGAACCTGCTCGCGAGGATCGAGTTAGCTTAGCCGATGGCGCGCGAGCGATCGAGCCATACCCTATCTTCAGGATCTCCTCGAAGGTGCAGTTTTTCGTGGCCGCAAACATGGTGTCGATCGGCCGACCCCAGTGCACCTCCATCAGCTCGCAGATTTCTCGATTGTCGTAGTGCTTCTCGATGAGCGCGTAGGCGACGTCCGGGTGCACGTGATACGCCAGGTGACCTCTGCGGACGAGCTCGATAGCCACGTCGGGATCGAGAAACTGCTGCGCCTCGGGAATCTTGAACCAGTACTGCTCGTGGAACTTTTTGGTTTGCTTGTCGGGCGACTGAAAATTAGAGATCGCGGGGAAGATTAGAGTGCCGTGGGCGACGGCCAGGCGTCGCTCGTGCATTACAGCGAAGTAGAAGCTCAAATAGAACATCCGTTCCGAGGCCATCCTCAGGTGCAATTTGCCCAGCTCCTCCAGGGAGTCGCTGATCTTGACTATCGGCTCGTCCAGGCGAGCCGAGACCACGCACGCCGAGTAGTAATTGTACACGAGCAGGCTGAATATCAGTACGGAGAGGAAGGCGACGCGCGTCGACAGCCGGGGCATCTGGATCTCGGTACCTGCGGCAAGGAGACCAGAGCGCGTCGGCTCTTGATTGGTCGTGGCCCGAGGGCGTTACCTTGCTGGCACAGCGCGCCCAGCGTCATCGTGAACGCATTGGCTATGCACGCCAGTTCGCCGTCTCGACGGTCCCATTTCGACGTTAAAGCGAGAATGGCCATGCTCGTCAGCAGGAACAGGCCCACCAAGCACCAGACTCCGTGAACGAACGGTCGCAGC
This sequence comes from Phymastichus coffea, assembly GCF_024137745.1. Taxonomy (NCBI): domain Eukaryota; kingdom Metazoa; phylum Arthropoda; class Insecta; order Hymenoptera; family Eulophidae; genus Phymastichus; species Phymastichus coffea. The sequence goes on along the minus strand of NW_026706874.1, from coordinate 1,486,225 downwards.
AGCTCCTCTGCCTTGATCGTCTTGGGCTGCGGATTCCGGAAGATGAAGCACGTCCTGTATAACAAAATCGATTATCGACACCGCGCGGTCACTTTGCCAGCCCCGCGGATCCACCTGAACGGCCAACCCTGATGGATGAACTTTATCAGCGAGAGCCTTTCGGTGTTCATGTTGCCCGGCGTGCCCGTCAAGTCGATGGACGAGTTCATCAGAGCTCTGACCGTCGGGCCCAAGCCGTCTCCGTGCGCCCATTCGCCTGCCTGAACGTACTCTATGCTGAGAGTGATGACAAAATGAAAGAATCATCGATCGCTGCCGAGCTGCCGCTGAACTTACGAGAAGTTGAGCAAATTGGATAGATGACTGAGAATGAAGAAGCCAAATTTCAAGCGCGCGTCTCGAGTGATGTCACGGTACTCGTGAAAGTAATCCATCAAAGACATAATATCCGGCTTGTATAATGCCTGCGCACGGGTTAATCAAGCTTGAAGCGAGTAATTCGCACCACGAGCAATTCACGCATTTCAGAACGAAACTGATCTACCTGATAAAACATAACTCTTAATTGCATTCCGTGAAGATCGGATCTTCTGATAGGTTTCATTTGCAGAAGCTTCGGATTCAGCCCGCTTCGAGTATTCCAATCGCCGTAAAATGTGACGTTCATTTCGTGACCGCGTGCTTTATACCGATTGTACACGTCGTAGAGCTGAAATTCGTCCAAGCTCGTGGACACGGCAACAACGAGGTCCGTCGAAAGGCCAAAGGCCTCCTCGTTAATGTCGCTCAGTATGTCTGTTAAATTTTCGCCAAGCACAAGCCAGAAATGGAGTTCTCCGTAGATTCGTTGATTCGTTGCCTGAAACAGCCGTCAGTGCAGCTGTACTTTGTGCTGTACGACAATTTCATGCATCGAATTAATTTCTCACGTGCAGGTAGAACGACGCGATGTTGTCGGCGCCGTAGCAGCGAGTATCGAGAAAAATTCCAACTTTGTAATATTTCATGCTCGTTGGGAAATAATTTTCTGATTTGGGCGTCAATTTTTCGAGCAGCGCAGTGAATCCGTTGTTGCTCAAGTGCTTCATTAAAATCATGTCATCTTAGGAAATCAGACGAAACTAATATTACTAGATAAAATCATTTTTACATGCTACACTATTCTTCAATTATATACCAGTCATGTCGTTACAAGAGTACCCTATGATACTCGAAGGCTTTTTATAATTGAAATAATCAATTATAAAATCGTTCGTTAAATCAGCTTCGGTGCTTGCAAACAAAAAATCAGTCATCAAAACAGTTATAATTATTTTTACACTGAAACTTCTATTAGACGTCATTGAATAGATCATCTTTTTAAATCGTTTTATCAATATTTATTACTCGTATGTACTTCAATTTCAACTATGAACGATCGAAAAGATGTTACTAATAATTTCACGCTTATGATACTGATCTAACTTTGAAACGCTTATTTCGTATTATAGATAGGATAATATTTCGATACATTTTAAGTATACTCTGTAAGTCATGTAGAATGCTATTATTTTCAAATTTCATCATCAACGATTACGTCACAGTACCAGCTACTATGAAATTTTAAACATTTTATCTGTCCACCAAACCACTTTCCTTTGAATGTCATTTAGTGCATGGCAATTTAATCGATTCCAATTTAATAACCTTGCAATTTTCTATTTTTTAAAATACACTAATATCCAATGAATCCAATTAAGAATCCGATTTTATATGACAAGTAAAGTGAGACCATTAGGATGTCGGAACTTCGTTTAAAACGATTTTACTGTAAATATTAGATGTTTAACTTCCATCAACTTCGTTAGGATTTTTTCAAAATCTCCACATTTATAAATAAAAGACGAAAATTTTAACATTGGTTTATTTATAACCAATCTAAAGTTTAATAGTACATTGTATTTTGTAAGAAATATCACAAAAATAAAAGACATTACTCGTACGTTTTATTACCTACAAATTTCATTTGTTCTTTTCAAATAATTCTTGGATTACTACACTTACTCATCTTCGCCAAACACATGTTCAAAATGTCTTCATTGCTTGGCAATTCATAATTTCGTCGCACAAATAAGTTGGCAGAAAACAAAAATACACGGAATTGAAGCAAAAAATTAAGTCAAAAGTCTACTTTTTGACGTAGTTTTTCACAAGCGATCTCGTCATATGTCCTTTTACAACACTTCTATAAACTTTAAATTTATCACCTATCATTTTTCAATCGACATATGTATTTTTTAATATTTATGAATCTTATGAGGATGCACGATCATAATATCGTATAAAGTCGAGTTATCTTTGAAATTAATAGTGGACTTTGTTTTGTCTCGTCGCTCAAGTTTGCGTCCCAATGGCAATACGCAGACATATTGTAATCGTTTAATCACGCGTAATTAGTGATTTCTTGCTCGAATAGGTTACCATGCCGGTGAGTCTTGAAATGAAAAGCAGCTATGTCCACGATGACGTGATTAAATGCATAACTCTTTTGCTCCGCCGAGCCGCAATGCAAGAGATTTGTCACGTTGTCTCGCAGCGAATTGATTTTATGCAAGCCACGATGCCAACATGATCTTGCTTGTTTTTCAGCGGTTGATCCACATTCAGTCGCATCACATGCGTCCATCACTCGCAGGCCTCGGTTGCAGCGTTGAGTTGGAACGCGACGTGTGGTGGGGTCTTGCACCACGAGTCCGTCGCCTCGACGTCCGGACTCGTGCTCCAAGAGCAATCTGACGATTTCGGAGAGAACCCACCTTCGTTGCAAACAATTGCGCCTGATTGATCGCCGCGCGAGTCCACCAGGTAAATTACGGCATTTTCGCAGTCGATTTTGCAAGTAATGTGCAAAAGCGATAGTCTATTGGAATCGCTGTAATTTACATTGCCGATGCTGCTTATTACTACCATCTGATTTAAACAAACAAATCTTTGAGGAACCTATTTTTACGAGCCAAATGAATCGCAGTCTGTCCTTTGGCATTTTCGTTTTATAGCCACACTTAAAGACAGATCTAAATGCTTCTCCGTCATTGGACTCAATCATTTTTTTAATTATAATAATCAATTAATCCTTTTCCCCAAAGTCAGTGCTGTTTTTCAAATTAGATTCTAGTTCTCGCAGCTGATTTTCGTTTAAAATGAAATAGTCGACAAACAAGTAATTCACGCACAAATGCACATCTCCGTTCGTGTACGTATTTATCGTCACTTGCCATATTGATTTCCTTAGAGATCTAGAAAATAAAAAAAATAATTTAAAGCCACGTGCCTGTGAATGCTGGATGTTTTCTGCAGTCCTAGTAACTTTTTTAGATTAAGTACAGTTAGCTTTGGTGTAATTCAATATTCGCATCATTGTCAGAAAAATGTTACGAGATTAAAGAACAGCGCTTTCGAATTTCCAATTTCAATATGTTATTAACAGAAAAAAATAGCTTTTTTCAATTTTGCGGTCGGTAAAGAAGAAAATGATTTTTGCAGCACGTGAAAGTTGTCAAATTGTAAATTTTTGCAGAAGCTAAGCGTTTGATAGAATACCCAAATAAGCAAGAAATATTTCAAAAATATTGCTATGACATACGTTTTACAATATTTCAAACATTTTCGGCAACAATCACAAATGTTACAAAAATGTTGCCACAACGTATAAAATGTCTGTCTTTGTTCCCAAAATCGTGCTATTGAAACTTTCTAGAATGCTCGTTATAATTATTCAGTTTGAGGCAGCTTTCGCGCAACATTTTTGAAACATTTTTAAAACTAGTTATGAAACGTTAACTCTTCGTCGTGGCAACGCTTCTAAAACAAATAATTTCTAGGTCAGTAGTCAAAATTTTTATGAGTAAAAAATGCTTTGTTTCAGAAGAGTTTTTTAACGAAGTTAACGTTTTGTATTTGGTTGCAAATATGTTGTAGAAATGTTAGTGAATGCTGGTCTCTAGCAACAAATACCTTGCCTAACATTCAGAAAAGATTTTAATTCTATTATTTAAAGGCTCAATCTTCGTAGCAAGATTGAGCCAGTGTTTTGTTTTTGAACAAATTGCTCTTGTTTGGGACAGAAGTAAATTTCGCTTTTAAAATACATAAGCTCACGATTGATACCATTAAGATTATCGATATCACACCTGAAATAATTGTAAGTGAGGGACTTTTATCAGATAAATTAGGTCCCTGATAAATAGTTTTGACAATTGAACCACATCATAAATTATTATAATTGACAGAGCATGTGTAATTAATGCAATGTTAGCACTATATGGAGTATGAATACTACATATCTATTCATTTAACATTTCAATCGTATACTTATTATTCTCTTATTTAGCAGAGATATTTTTCGAAAAAGTCAATTATTTGTATATACACCAATCGCCGCAATGCAGAAAGAATTCAAACTAAATTTTTTTTAATCAATACAAATCCACCAGGAAAAATTAATTCATATTTTCGTTATTTGAAATTTATAAAGTATTTAATTAATTTTCAGTCAGACAATCGCTCAAACCATTGTTTCAGAACTAGTACGCATGAGCAAATCAGACGCCCGGGGCAACGTCGTATATACATAAAGACAAAGAACCATCCACAAGCAATCAAAGAAAAGCATCGGCCAACGGACGTAGTGATTGAATTATATACATACTTACAGTCACCTCCGCGTAGTTTATTACAGTTCATCGTTCGTCATCTTTCAAGAAGGAAGCTCGTCATTTTTATTGTCAAGGAAGCAATTTTTTAATTCACTGCCGAGAGATTTATCTGCAAGGCAAAATGCTGCGATGTGTCTTTTGGATGAGTTTTTACTTTGCCCTTGTCAATGCTGACTTGCTGAGGTGAGAGTATTAATAAATACTTGCGTCAGTTCACCGGCTTTTCTTTCTTGTTGAAATGTTGCAACGTCATTATCGTTTTTGTCGGCAACTACTATCATTAATTTATCTTTGTCATTAGGTTTTTATTATTTGAACGCTTAAAATTGTTTAATGCGCAAAAATGTAGTTCTATAACTACTTAAACTGTTTTTGCTAAATGTTTAAAAATTGTTGATTAGTTATTATCTTTTTACTGTGATTTTCTCACATTTTATGACTACTTTTTGGAATATTTCAAGCTAAAAATTTTAGGTTAGTGCTCATGACGTTTTACGTGTAATCTAGAATTTTTATTTAATGTCTCACGATAATATTCTCATTCGTCATCAACTTTGACCTTTTCTGTTAATGGACAAAACAAATAAAAACAAAATATATGATTAGTCAATGAATGATAAAATACAATGTTATTCTTTTTTCAGCTAATCATTAATACATACTTGTGATCACTATTTTTGACTTATATATATTTTTATCTTTATTAATCATAAGCATAAAAGTAAGAAACAACTAATAAGCTAACTGAAATTGTTTGTAACTCAATTATTCCAGACTTCCACTTTATCGAGTTCAAACTGCTAGGAGAAAATTACAAGAGGTAGGAACTGAATTACAACAGCTGAGACTTCGTTATGGAGCTGATCCAGTGCCAGAACCATTATCTAACTACATGGATGCCCAATATTATGGAGAGATTGGCATTGGCTCACCCCCACAGAAATTCACTGTAGTCTTTGACACTGGCTCTTCTAACCTTTGGGTTCCATCAAAAAAGTGTCATCTAACAAACATTGCATGCTGCAAGTATTTTCTGCATACAAGTCTATATGAATAAGTAATGTATAATTTATTTTTCTAATTTAAAATTGAATTGTTTATTTTTTAGTGTTGCACAATAAATATAACAGCCAGAAATCCAGTTCTTACAAAGCTAATGGAACTGAGTTTGCCATTCGTTATGGATCTGGCAGTTTGTCTGGATTTTTATCTACAGACACTGTCGTTGTATGTTTTGTCAGAATTAATAGAATTGAATGTTTTTCATCATGATTAAAATATTAATTCATCATTGTAGATCGCTGGAGTGGATGTTAAAGATGTGACATTTGCTGAGGCTATGAGTGAGCCTGGACTTGCCTTTATAGCTGCCAAGTTTGACGGTATCATGGGTATGGCATACAATAAAATTGCAGTTGATGGAGTTACTCCAGTGTTCTACCAAATGGTTAAGCAAGGATTGGTACCTCAACCTGTTTTTAGTTTCTACTTGAACAGGCAAATTAATTTTGCATATTCTTCAATTCTGATTATCCAGACAAATATTTGAGATTTAATTTTTGTTTCTATCTTACAGAAATCCAAATGCAAATATAGGAGGTGAAATGATTTTGGGAGGTTCTGATCCTAATCATTACACTGGTGATATGACTTATGTTCCTGTTAGCCGTAAAGCTTATTGGCAATTTAAAATGGATAAGTAAGCTAATTAGAATTCTTAAACTGTTTTCATTAGTGTCAATAAAAACTTAGATTATAATAATTTTGACTTCTATTATTTTCAGAATCACAATTGGTGATGCATCATTCTGTGAAAATGGCTGCCAAGCTATTGCTGATACTGGAACCTCACTTATTGCAGGACCAGTTGATGAAATTGCAGGGATTAATAAGAAAATTGGTGCAACACCAATCGTTGCTGGTGAAGCTATGGTAAATATATGAAATATTAATTTATTGTTATATTTAATCTAACAATTGATTTTTCCCACTTTTCAGGTCAATTGTAATTCAGTCTCCAATCTGCCTACCATTGATTTCGTATTTAACGGTAAATTATTCAGTTTGAAAGGAGAGGATTACGTACTTAAGGTAACAATCAAAAAATTAATAAATAAATTTTTTAACGTGAAAATGCAACATTTTAAAAATACATCATTTTTAGGTTTCACAATTTGGCAAGACCATCTGTCTGAGTGGCTTTATGGGTATTGATATTCCGCCACCAAACGGTCCCTTATGGATTTTAGGTGATGTTTTCATTGGTCGCTATTATACTGAGTTTGATATGGGCAATGACCGTGTTGGATTTGCTGTTGCCAAATAAATATTTATTTTTTAAGCAAAAGTAGTTACTACTTATGTATTTTTTTATATTTTGATTTCATATTTTTGGAAAGTTTCCTGTGTTTTTATTAGTAAAAAAATCGTATGAATTAATGTTGAATAAAAAAAAGCTGTGATCAAGTAGGAAAATGTGAACCTATATGAAACATTCAATAAAAGTTGTACGATTTAAAATGTGTAATTAAAATTTTCTTATATACAAAAAATTCGACGAGAAAATTACACGGAAATTGAAACAATTTTTTTTTAATAATAAGCGGTTTCAAAACTTTTATTTACGATTTTTTACATATTAATCACATCAAAATTTATTTATAATAACCATAACTAACGTATTGTAAGCTTTTAAAAAAGGGCATGCAATCTTTGAAACTACACTCTATAAGAAACAAACTGCACTGTACACAAGACAATCATCTTTAATAATTAATTTATTTTAAAGTATCGTTTTACATAGATAAACATTGTTTATCATTAGTTTTGTCGCATTTGCGGTATAAAAACAAGAAAAAAAATCTTTGTAATCACATTGTTATCGACATTTCGATGTTAGATCATCATGCCTAGCTATACAAACAGTTTTTCAATTGAAAAAACTCGAATTGTGTAGGGTTATCAATCGTCATCGTAAACGACGCAATCCCTTAGTGTATATAACTTTATATTTTTTTCCTATTCACTTATATCGATTTCCCTCATTTTAAAGATAGATTCACTACAAAAAAATCGTGCGTTAGTTCACAACGTACATGGGTGTAAAATCAAAGATAATGGCAACCCAAAGAAAGAAAAAAAAATATTTACTTTATATATTTTTTTGTTTTTTTTCCAAGTGGTTTTTTACGTGATATAAATCATGGGCTCTCTGAAAAGGTATCGTTTATTACGTATTTTTTCTATCTTAAATCTGTAATTTCTAAACGAGAAATAAAGTAACAGCGAATCCGTGTGAAATTTCGATTACGATAATAACAAGTAGCCTTGTACTTGGATTGTTTTTAAATAAAAATTATTGCGCATTTAACTCAGTTCAATTATGTACATACAATACACATTGTTCGGCCGACGTTACACTTGTCGTGATACGATTCGCACACATTATTCGTTTCATAACGACACTTACCGCACGGCAAAGTTTTTCATTGTCAGTTTCATTTTTTTTGGGTACGATTTGACATCTACAATTGGTCTAACGCCTCGTTCTCGAGTATTAACTTCAGGCTTGTCCCATGAACCGATCAACCCCACATCTTTTTTCTGTGCATAAATAAAATAATATTTTTTTTATTCGGTTATTAAACTTTCTTAAAATTTATTTCGTACTTTTATATACTTGAAAAAATGAGGTTAAACTTACACAGATTTCACGTTATTTATCGTTCCCGCAGAACCTCCCATGAGTTTCTTTTTACTCCGGACTTTCTTCACGTAGGCCTCGATGAGTGCGGCGATTTTCTTCGGGTTAATTTCGCCCGACTTGTTGTGACAAATCTGGAAACAGACAAAAATATTGCATAAGGAGATGCAGAACACGCAGTAATATTAATAAAACAATAAAAATATTTATAAACCACCTTTGGAACAGCCTTCCGCATAATATCCTTGTACTCTTCTTTTGTTACGTGTTTCTTAGTATAATGCGGCTTTAATACTAGTTTAACTTCTTCAACGACCCTTTCTTGGCGGTTAAGTTTCTTCAAAAACTAAAGATATATATACATACATACAAATACATATGAATATAAAAAAATTAGCTCGATTCTTTAATTCCAATAGCATTTTAAGATAAATCATTATTAATACTTTACCTTATCCTTGACTTGCATCTCTACAGCACTACTTGGAAGATCATCCAAAATTTGTAGTTGATTCTCATCCATGCGCACTCCAATTTTAGAATGGGTACCTAAAAAATTACGAACATAAAAATTGCCCTCTCGCAATAACTATGCTTAATTTCTATTCACTAAAACTGAGCTTTCTAATTGTGATAGTCTTCAAGATGTGTGACAAAAAATTGTAAACTGCCAACGCCTTAACGATTAGGTTACATGTCACAAGTTTTTAAGTTTTCTCAATATTTTACAATTTGAAATGAATATTTGATCAAAGCTATGTAATAAAATGAAATGATGTATTAACTGAAATTATATAATTTATAGATGATAAAATTTGTAAAATCAAGTACTATTTAAAAATGGACGATCTTCAATCATTCTATAAACTCAACCTGCAAATCAAATAGGAAAATGAAAATACATAAATCATGAAACTATTACCCTTTCTCTTCTTATCTTTCTCTTGCTGTTTCTTTACATTCTTGGACCTAGTAGAGCTTCTGTGTACAATGGGAGAGGCATCAAAGAGAGAATCAAAATCATCCTTCTTCTGTCGATTCTTCTGTATTTTGGTTGACAATGCGACGTTGGGTGAGCTAATGAATGCAGGACTCGGTGGATCGAATAATCCATCGCTAAGACTTGAACCAGGAGAATATGGCGAAGACATGTCGATGTTATCAGTAGTGATTTCGAGATTAGCATCACTACCATTCTGACCAAGCATAGATATATTCTTCGACTGTATCTTGTTTGGTAGAGTACGAGTTGGTGGTGGCTTTGGTACTGAGTTGGCGAAGATATTAGGCAAGGTTGGTCGAGGTAGCTGCTTCTGTGTGTTTTGCAGGAGCGTGTTAGTCTGTAGTATATAGGAAATGCATATTTTTGGTTGACAATTGGATATAATATTATAAAGAAAATAGCAATGAAATTTTAAGTAAGAGTATAAGGCAAGTATCACTTTTAAATATGTAAATTATGTTTATATTGCATCAATTTATTTCCGTCAAACAAACACGATTAGAAGAATTGCTTGAACCTTTTCGTCAAATATTACTAGTGCTAAAAATAAATTATTCGAATGAAATTAGCCATTCGATGATTGGTCCAAATAAATGAATGAAAATCGAAAGAAATAACTTAGAAAAGATAAACCGAGCACTAATAAATGTGCCGCGATCGTTGTACAAACATTTACTCTTTTCACATTTTATCTCGAGAACGTCTTGTCCGTAGCCTTCAAGACGTAGCCTTACAAAAAAATCAGACTAAGATAAAGAAAGAAATGATTAAAAGGTAAAGATGTTATTCTCACCGTCAGCAAATTCCTTGGTGTGACAAGTTGCGTAGCGGTATTGAACATATTTCTCTGCACAGCAGCAGCAACAGTGGCCAGCACGGGATTCATATTCTGCGGGAATGGATTGATCTGCGAGGTAGGCACCGTTTGCGTGGTTGTCTGAGTGATGGTCGTCTGCGCGGCAATGATAATCGTATCGTCTTTCTTGTCTTGATCGTTCGAGTCGTTTAGCGGCGGAGTATTGGTGACGGGCGAGGGTTTCTTAATGGTAACCATCGAGATGATCTTAGGTTTGTCGGAAACAACTTTGGCAGTCTCTTGTGGCTGCGTCTGATCTTCCTGCGAGGCACCTTCGGATGTGACTTGATCAGTCGGTGGTTCGAGTGGTGAACTACCGGCCTGTTTCCCCGTATTGGCATCCTCTTGGCTGATGGGTTCGGGTGTTGGTGAACGTGATTTGGTTGGGTCGAACGGATCGTAGGCATCGGGCGAAGTAGGCGGCGAGGTGGGTGGCTCTGGCGGAGTGTTGGGTCCAACCTTCATACGATTCTCCAGTTCTTCTTGTGCCCTCAACTCCAATTCTTCTTCTGCTTGCTCGTCCATGAGTTCAGCCATCTCGGCTGTCATGCTCATATTAGCAGGCTCTAGATCCTCTTCTTCGTCCTCGAGCAGTGGATTGACCAAGGTCGTCCTCAAACTGCTCTGTTTATTCGCAATCGAGAACTTGACCTGTGGTTCCGGCGGAGTTTTGGGTCCCTGCTGGAATGTAGGATCAGGTCTGGCAGGTGTATGCGACTCTTGCGGTTGCTCGGGTGTGCCGATCTCCATAGCAGCAGCGGCAGCGCGCGCCTGTTTCTCCAGCTCGTCCTCGTCGCTGTCGAGTACGATGACGTCGCGTGGCGAGGGAGTCTGTTCGCGGAAGGGCGACTGGTCGAGATCGATCACCGCCATTGGCTTTTTCGAGGCGGCTATTTCGGCGGCCTTGGACTTTTTCTTTTCTTTCTTTTTCGATACCTTGACGACGGCCGGAGACTTTGCTCTCGCTATCGCGGCTGACGCAGCCTTCTCCTTGGATTTGTCTTTCTTGGACTTCTTCGCTGGCGGCTGAACCACTGGCGGTTCCAACTGCAAAGGTTCCCTTCGCCTGCGTTTTAATTGTGGCAAGAGTGGTATAGTCTCAGGTAGCTCGGGAGTCACCTGTTGCACCTCGTTGTCCTTGTTAAAGCACACGCTGACAAGGATATTGTCACCACTGGTAAATACTTCTTTGGTGGGCGGTGGACTGCGGCCCTTCTTGTTTTTTCTCTTTTTCTCCAGTTCCTTTTTCTTGCCCTCTTTGCGCTTCTCCTTCTTTTTCTTCTTGATCGCATCTTTATTTTGAAGGATCACTTTAAGATTCTTTGACGGCACACTGCTAACATTGAGCAGTCCCGGAGGAGACCAATTCCTCGCTCTTCCGATTTCCGGCATAAGGGCGAGCGGCGGAGTCTTCGATCTTGATCTTGACCTCGACCACGACGGTGCCCAGTGAACTTGATTTGCGCCCCAATTGGCCTCTCTGATGAACTGCTCGGCCGCCTCATACTCTCGCGATCTAGATCTGGATCTACGCTTCGCGTGCTTTTTCCTGCTCTTCGAGCGTTTGCGACTCTTAGACCTCGAGCGTTTGCGAACTCTTGAACGTGATCTCTCGACGTGCTGCTTTTTCCTGTCCTTCCGTCTGGAGTGTGACCTGGAGCTAGAGCGCGATCGCGACCTCGTTCTCGATCTGTGTTTTCTTTTCGCAGATCTGCCACGAGTCTTCTTGCGTGGACTGAGCGATCGCCGCCTGGGAGTGCGACTTCTCGCTCTGCCTCTCGACAGTGACCTTCGCCGAACTGTTTTCTCGGCACGTCTACCTCTCGGTGACAATGATCTGCGTCGCGACACCGAGCGATACTCTCGACTGCGCGAGCGTCTGCCTCGTTCTCGCGAATACGATCTCGATCTGCTTCTCGAGATCACCCTGCGACGCGGAGTTATCGATCGAGTTCGTCTCTCGTAGGACAGTGATCGATCGCGCGAAAGGCTTAGCGACCGACTACGAGAACTACTTCGAGGTCGAATGTCACGACCGTACTCGTCTTTGCGATCCCTTGGCTTCTCGGCAACCAGTTTTCTCACGTCGTAGCGCGGTAACTCCTTACGTTTTTCTTTCTTTTTTGAAGCATCCTTGTCCTTCTTCTTTTTCGTCTTGGCATCCTTCGACTTTGAACGTTTTTCTCTGTATTGTCGTTCCTTGGCAACCGTTTTCGTAGTCTTCTTCCACGAGCTTGCCTGTAAATTATTTTCCGAGTCGATATTCTCTTTCTCGGCTTCTTTATTGCTATCTTTTTTCTTCTCCTTCTTCTTCTTACGTTTGCCTTCCTCCTCTGCTCTTGCTTTGGCAGCCAGTAACAGGGCTCGCTTTCTAGGTCCAAGCTCGGGAATTTCGCCTTCCTCGACGTCTGTCCTCGACAGCCCTCCACGTATAGACAGCAGAGCCAATTCGTCTTCGAAATTCATAGTCTCGTCAGTCTCAGAAATTGCTTCTGTGCCTAGACCAGCGTATCCAGCTGGTGTGCGTATGCCGTCAAGGCCATCGGCCATACGTTTAGCGATAGGCGTGATTGGCTCCAAATCATTCGCCAAGAGGGCAGCACGTTTGTCTTGAGTCATTTCGTCTTGACAAGGAGTGTACATACCCTCGGTCTCCCAGTCACGAGCGCGCTCTTCAGTTGCCAATCGACGAATCCTTATTGGACTTGTTCGTCTGCGAGGTTGAGGTTCCTCGTCGTCCTCTTCGTCGAGTACGATGGAAACTAAGGGCGCAACCGTCTCTTTAGGCGGCTCAGGTTCTGGATCTTTTTTCTTTTCGTTATCTTTCTCTTTTTTCTTCTCGTCGATTTTCTTCTCGAGTTCTTTTTGAATCAGCTCTTGCTCCTCTTTCGCCACTTCTGCTTCATCTTCATCTTCATCCTCCTCCTCCTCTTCTTCTTCTTCTTCTTCTTCTTCTTCTTTTTCGTCATCTACTTTTCTCGTTTTAGTAGTTTCTTCCGTGACTTGAGCAACAAGCTCTTCCTCTAATTCTCGCTCAGCATCTTTCATTTGTTCTAGCATCATATCCATCGATTCCATCGACTTTTCCATGGACTTGATCATCTCGGCGCTCTCCAAATCGTCGTCATCTTCTTCATCCTCCTTTTCCCCGTCAGAAATACTCATGGCATCGTCATCTTTCTCCGATTCTATAATCTTTTCTTCGGGTTCTCTTTCGACGATCGGTGTTGGTGGTTCTTCAATAGGACTTGGTTTCATCATTAGTTGAACCTCGCAGGTCTTCTCAATTTCTTCAAGAAGACTATTCACTTTTGGAAGAATTTTCGCAGATTCTTTCTCTTTTTCTTGCTCCCTCTCCTTTTCTCGTTCCTTTTCTTTCTCTCGTTCCTTTTCTTTTTCTCGTTCCTTCTCTTTTTCTCGATCCCTTTCCTTCTCTCGCTCCTTTTCCTTCTCTCGCTCCTTCTCCTTCTCTCGCTCTTTTTCCTTCTCTCGCTCCTTCTCCTTCTCTCGCTCCTTTTCCTTTTCTCGATCTTCTTTTTGTACATACACGTTAACAATTTCCAAATCATCGTCTTTCGTTTTACTGTATTCCGTGTCGTCCTGGATTGTCACAATTTCGACATCCTGCGGTTTTTTGGCTTCGTCCAATTCGCCGAGTTTCTTGCCTAGAGTCTTTTCTAACTCTGATAAGTCGATTCTCACGGCTTTCGAATCAATAATAGCAGGTTTCTTTGTAGCGGTACTACTTTTGCGAGCTAGACTTTCGTCCTCTGATTCGCTGCTCGATCCGCTGCGAGAAACAGAGGCAGACGAAGACGAGGATACATAAGCTGGCTTAATGTCCCATCCTGAAGTTATGCCAGTAGTAGTCTTTTTGATTTCTTGTCGTTTGGGCGACTTACGACTACTGCGAGACTTTTTGTCGTCACGGTCTCGATCGCGGCGTGAACGAGAATCTTTCTCATGACGATACTTGTCTTTATCTGGTGATCTTCTTTTATCCCTATCCTTATCTCGATCCTTGTCTCTGTCTTTATCTCTGTCTTTGTCCTTTTCTTTGTCTCTATCCTTGTCTTTGTCTCTGTCCTTTTCTTTCTCTCTGTCTTTTTCTTTATCTCTATCCTTCTCTTTATCCCTACTTTTGTCTTTGTCCCTGACTTTCTCCTTATCCCTGTCTTTTACCTTCTCTCTGTCTCTTTCTTTATCTTTATCCTTATCTTTGTCCTTGTCCTTGTCTTTATCTTTGTCTTTATCCTTGGTTTTATCTTTTTTCTCCTTTTCCTGTTCCCGCTCCAATTCTCGCTCCCTTTCCATCTCGGCAATGTCAAGTTTCATGTGCGACACTTCGCTCTCATCAACGTCATCATACAAATTCACCTTATTCAACCTACTGACATTACCTATCTTAAAAGTGATCTTGCCTCTGGTATCCAATTGAATTTTACCCTTGTTCATATTTTGCCTCTCTTTCTGCAGGGCATCGAGATATTCCTCCTTGTGCTCTTCCTCCTCGCCATCTTCGCCTTCAGTCGCAGCAGGCGCAGCTTCTTCCTCCTTCTTTTTAGACGTTGATTTCTTTCGCTGACGATTCTTGGGTCCAATCACCGGACCGCCTTCGTCGATAGTCTCTTCTTCGATTTCTTCACCCGACTCATCGCTCTCGTCAGCGCTACTTCTCACAGACATTCCATCCTCGTCGTCACCGAGAATACTCGGTGGAGCTGGTGGTGGTTCAAGAGGACTGTCCTCATCAACTTCAAGGGACAATTCGTCTATTGGCGGAATTGGTGGCGGCATCAATGGCGTAGTCAAAGTTGTCACTGATGGAGCTACGATAGGTTGTACAACCGGCGGAGGTGCGATAGGTTGTACGACTGGCGGAGGCATGAGAGATTGGACAATCGGCGGAGCAATCAGGGGTTGTATAACCGGGAGAGTTGACGTAGCTGGCAGAGGCATAGCGACACTCGGTGGAGGTATAGAGACATTCGGCGGAGGCATAGTGACATTCGGCGGAGGCATAGTGACATTCGGTGGAGGCATAGTGATGTTTGGTGGAGGCATAGACATAGATGGTGGAGGTAACATCGACGTGGTTGGCGGTGGCATTGTTGGATCGAATGCCTGAACTGGTGGGGGAGTTGGCGGTGGTTCCAATGGCGCTACCGGCGGCGTAGGCGGTGGCACAAGTGGCTTTATTTGGGGAAGAATTTTGATTTTCGGAGCCGACTCGGTCATAGCGAGTGAAGGCCTTGATGGGTGCTCCAGTTCTTTATCGCCCAAGTCGTCGTCAATCATTGGCATTAGAGGCGGTTCGAAAGGTGGCGGACTACCAGCTTTACTCGCCAAGTCGTCTTCCATGCCGAAAGGCATTGGAGGTGGTTCGAGCGGTGGAGGACTTCCAGCCTTACTTGCCATATCCTCTTCCATGCCGAAGGGCATCGGCGGTGGTTCTAGCGGAGGCGGACTACCAGCTTTACTCGCCAAGTCGTCTTCCATGCCGAAAGGCATTGGAGGAGGTTCGAGCGGTGGCGGACTACCAGCCTTACTTGCCATATCCTCTTCCATGCCAAAGGGCATCGGCGGTGGTTCCAGCGGAGGCGGACTTCCAGCTTTGCTCGCCAACTCGTCTTCCATGCCAAAGGGCATCGGCGGCGGTTCCAACGGAGGTGGGCTTCCAGCCTTACTTTGCAACTCGTCGAGTTCGAATGGCATCGGCGGTGGCTCGAGCGGCGGCGGACTGCCAGCTTTGCTTTGCATCTCGTCTTCCATATCGAACATCGGCGGCGGCTCGAGAGGTGGCGGACTACCAGCTCTGCTTCTCAAATCGTCCTCGGACATGCCAAAAGGCATCGGAGGTGGCTCGAGCGGCGCCACCTGTGACGCCATCTCTTTCTCAGTGTTTCTGGCAACGACCATAGTTTCCGACGAGTAAATTGAGAAGTTGGGACAACCATCGTCCGAATCTTCGTCCTCTTCGTCGTCGTCATCGTCGTAAGCTGTCAGTCGAATCCTCGGTTGCTCAGTCTTGCGTGCTGGCTCTTCCTTTTTTTTGCTACTCTTTTTGTTTTCCTCATCGGGAAAGTCGAACATTCCTGGTGGTGGCTGCAGCGGTCGACTATTGCGGAAGTCCTCGTCGTCGGCCACAGAGACGTTGTCGCCTATGATCGAGGCACCGTCGCCCATCATCGACGCGCTATCGCCGATCATCGACGCATTATCGCCCATCATCGACGCGCTATCTCCCATCATGGATGCGCCATCGCCGAGCATCGACTCGTTGTCGTCGCCCTTGAGATCGGGGAAACTCGAGAATCCTGGAGGCGGCATGAGCGGCGGTACACTCGTGCTCGCCTTTTTCGCCGCCTGTGCAGCAGCATTACCGCCTTCGTCGTCGCTGTCGCTGTCCATGTCAGCGAAAGGATCGTACTTGTCAGCGCTGACTTGACCGCCGCCACTGGCAGGTTGCTCTTTTGGCGTATCGTCGATCACCAGATCCTCCTCTCTGTCACTGTCGTTACCACGCTCGCTCTCGTCAAAATCCATGAGGCCCTCCGGTGGCTCGGGCGGTGGGCAAAGACCAACGTCATCGTCGTTGTTCGACCTTTCGGGCAGGTCGTCGTACATGCCATCGTCCTCTTCGTGAAATTTTTGCGACGATCTGTGCATGTCGAGCGGCTGCTGCATCGGCGGTGGACCTGGCATTCTGTGCGATAATGGCGGCGGAGGTGGCGGCCTTATAAACCCTTGCGACTGCTGCTGATTGCCAAATCTGCGTTGATCGTTGCCTTGCTGCTGCTGATTTCTCTCGTCTCTGCCGTCTCTGTTATCTCTGCGGTACGGAGGCTGCTGTTGGCGCATCATCGGTGGTGGGTGCTGGAAGTGCGGACCAGTTTGCGAGTAGTCCTGAGGAAGGTTACTTGTACCGCCGAAGCTGTGTCGAGAGTACGAATCTCTTCCTCCCCCGGAACCGTAGTTCCCACCGCCACCGCCACCACCACTAGAGTTGTAGTTTCCGCCAGCTCCTCCGTGACTGTGACGCGTGCTCTCGCGATAGTTACCACCAGGACCTCCGCGGTAATTGCCACCGCCGCCCCGATTACCACCGCGGGGATTGTTGTACATGGGTGCTTGCTGAATGAGATTGTTGGGATCGACGTTGTTCAAATTCAACGGCTTGTCGTCTTTCTTGATGGGGCTCTTGCTGCTGTTGTTATTGACTTCGGGCTTGACGACTTTAATGCTACCGTCGTTCTTCAGTTCAATCTTGGATCTGTTGGAATGCCAGATTTCTTGACTGCTGAGAATGTCACCTAGTAGGTCAGTTGTTGTTGGTGAACTACCGATGAGACCGGCTTTGATGACGGCGCGACGACGAATACTCATTGGTCGACGTACAACTCGAGACAACAGGCCTACTCCGTCCGTTGATTGGTCTTCGTACTCGTTGTCTGACCTGTTTGTGTGGGTCAAAATATGTTTTTCGTGATATTTTGCAGACTCTTGGCTGCTATTTATTTATATATTTATGTTTTTTATGGTCGCGAAAAGAGGTGACTTTTCCAAAAAATTTATTTACAAATCCAAATTACTGCACTATCGTTTGGATAAGAGAACAAAACAGCTTTGAAAAATTGTAGCCAGAACTTTTATTCGTACGTGTCCAGGGATATTTAGCAAGTGGCTGACCATCACGTAAAACACGATTTTGAACCTTTTACAATACTGTACGTATTTATAATTTTCAATTTTTCAAAGCTGATATTTTCTTTGATCAAATGTTACACCCAGAAAAATGTTGCAGATAACAAAACGTCAATTCGTATAGCCTCTTACAAAGTATACGTTCACGCTCGTAGAAAACTCATTAAAATATATCAATTAAAATGACTGAGTGATATTAAAACACGTGTAATCATTTTTTTATTTAGAAAACTAAGGTGCAATTCTTGCTGCGTATCAATTTTCGTTATCGTGACAATTAAAGGCAAAATACACCTCTTTTCGCGCGACAATATGGATTATATTAATTATAATTGCATATATGATAAAATTAGCATTGTCATTATAAAAAATAATTATATAATATAGTTGGTTAAACAATAAATTATTGAGCTTCATGTACCATCCAGAACAATGTGTATTGTGCGCAAACATCATCCCTAATCGCGATTTTTTATCATGACTACATATCCGTACTGTCCTTTCTAGCAATGACAGTCGATACTTATTAGAGTTAATCTAGCTAACGTACCGAGTTATTTGTTGCCTTTTACTACAATCTAGTCTAATTTTTTTCTTATTAAAGCCTAACATTCAACTGTTGAATATACTTTGATACAAGACTTTATTATATATAGATCCTGCAATTTTCCTTTAATTATAATGTGCAGATTATATTTACTCTGCTGCAGGAAATGTGCTTTTAGATATTCATAGATTTTTATAAAATATGCATGCAATAAGGTAAACACAGTTCACAATAGATTCTATGGAAATGCAACTTTTTCCACAAAATAAGCAATTTGCAAATAGGAAAAGAAAGTGAGAGAGAGAGAGAGAGAGAGAGAGAGATGGAGACAGAAAGAGTGAAAGAGAGCGAGAGAGAGTAAAGAAGCTGCTTCCATAACATTCGATCGCCAATTGAGCAATTCGTTATTCGTGCACTTAAACTGCTAAGAAAAGCCTTAAAAGCGCCATTTATTAAACAAACTAAATATTACTTGGTTAAAGCTTGAAAGTAGAAGGTGCGTTTGAAATTAGTAAGATTGTAAGATTACGCGTAATAATTCTAAGTGAAAGTCTTCATTTGTATCGGCAGCAGGGTCACATTCGAACTTTGGATCAACTAATCAAACCACAATACAATAAATGGTAATAATTAATCAGATTTACTGAAAAAATCCAGCAGATTAACTTTTATATAAATCCGATTGTTGATATGGTCTGAAACAACGATCCCGACGTTCTATTCTTTACGATCAACGTGACAAAAGTTATAAAAGTATAATCGCACTAAATGAACTTTTGTTATAAATCAGCAGCCTCTTAATAAACTGCGCACTTTCGTAGAGCAATAAAAAAGTTGATCTCAGACGTCACTTCGAAAGCTCTCTAACAACTCATCAAAATGTACCTCGGAAGCAGCCTCATTACAGCATGAAACGAAATGAATGTTGAAAAAATAACAATAAAAAGTTGAATTGAAAAACTCACCCCGGTGGACTGTAGTCAAGTCCAAGTCCCGAGCCAAACAGGCTGAGTGGTGCGATACCAGCGTTATTTCGAGAGATACGCAACGCAACATTGGGATTTGGACGCTCGGGCTCGTTTTTCAACGTTGGCGACAACTGCGTAGCAGTGCCGACCCGAGCGATACCCAGCTTGGTGACCAAACGCCTTTTTGTCGTCTTCATTGAAGCTACGGTCCGACAACGAGACTGCTTCTTCCTCTTCTGTAAAGTTCAAATTCCGTCTTAGTATTTTTACGCAACATATTCAATGTGTACTTTTTCCATAGATTATTTCACTTCAATGTACCCTTAACTAATTACTCTTGTTCTAGCTCATTATGCTGTTTATGTAATTCGACCAATGTAACATTACTTATTAATAACTTTAACTAATATTAGCCATTTTGTAACGGACTAAATCTTCCGATCTAACAAAACTTTTAATCAAACCAACTTCTTTAGTGCTTTGTGCACGAATTTGAAGCGTAATATTCATTTCTTTTTCAAGTAGCAGTTTCGAAACTAATTGCGCTTTGACGATAATACTTTGAGATAATAAAAAAAGCCAAATGCATATAAAGAAATAATTTATTTATTTAAATTAATTACAAAAGATTTAAAAACAAACTGAAACTGATCAATCGCTAATATATAAATAATGTATAATTCACTAAGAACCATAATGTGAAAAGGAACACTGGATCATATTTAATAAATAATAAATGATTTAAATAAGATAGCATTTGGCGTATCCACGAAGTAATATTTCAATATAGTATAGAATATTTTATGGTACAACTAAAAAGAAAATGATTTCTAATTTTACTCTTTTTACTATTTCATGAATCATAAATTTTGAAATTAACAAAACAAGCTCCGATCCTCAATCGTCACAATCATCACAATCATCACGTCTTCGTACCTTACGCTTCTTTTTTCTGCATCTGGTAGCAGCAGCCTCGTTATTACCAGCCCTCACATAAGTGACAATTTCCTCGATTTCACCGTCAGTATTGATTTCTTCTATCTTCACTTTGCGCATTTCTTTACTGTATCGAGACGTCACTGATCTTTTACTCTTTCTTCCAGTCTTTTTCTTACTCGTAGTTCGTCGTGGTTTCGCGGCACGGACGCGCGACGGCCCTGGTCCCAAATATTCGCTTATCGAATTAAAATCTGACGACAACGGCTGCGGATTTGACAACAACGACGCGGCGACTGCTCGACGCGTACGTACAGTCTCGCGAACACGTTCACTTTGACGGGTACGCGGTATGAGATGACGTCTGAGACGATCTACCGCAGTCGACAGGGCGTATGTATGGGAACGTCCGTATGACAGACCAAGACTACGAGCCTCTTCCATAAGGTCTGGCACTTCATTAAGATCGATTTCAATCTGCAAATTAAACAGAAAAAATATTTTTATTAGCACTTCGTTCATTGGTTGTAGAAAAATTTAATAAGTTCAATTTTTGTTGGTAACTTTGTAATCTATCATTCAACGGTTATAATATAATATGTATTTACTTTACATATTTTAACGTATTAATATATATCCCTAGGATTTTCAATTTTCAGAAAACTTAGTTGACATAACAATCATGTGTATATAGTAAAAAATAAAAGCTGAATATCATATTAAATAGATTATAGAAAAGTTCTGTTTCTTCCTTTGCTCTCAAAATTTTTGAATATAAAAAAAGGAAATTCAAATATTTAAAAACTATACTTTTAAAACTTACTACTTCCGCCTCGTCTTGTGTATTATGAGCACACTCGGGGCAAAACCAGTAATCATCCATAGGAACTTCTTCCATTGGTGGATCTAAGCATTCGAGGTGATAGCCACCGTCACAGCCGTCGCAGAGAAGCATTCTGTCTTCTCGATCGCATCTCTGACACACCTCGCAATATGTTGGATCTTCGTGAACTATTTCTTCAGTTGAACTTCTAACTTGGACTGGCACATGTCGTATAATCTGTAACAAGAGCAATAACGTTAATACAAACTCCTTGTGAAACTTGAAAAAAAAAACAATTAAAAAATTAACTTACACTTCCATCAACTCTTGTCCGTACATTGATGACATCAAAAGCTATGCGATCGACAGGACAAGTATTGACATTTTTGCTCCATTCGACGAGGCACTCCAAGCAAAAGCAATGCTCGCAGACGGCGGGATTGCCGATCTCCTGTTTACGAAAGCTGAGCAAACAAATTGGACATTTGGCAGTATTCTCGTCACTAGAATCGGAATCACTTGATGTGTTTATAGTTGCTTTCTTGCGCTTGCTCTTGTTTCTGTTGATTACTTCTGACTCAGACTCTTCCATACTTTCCCAATCAGACTGCCACTCTGAACTTGTACTGCCACTATCTAAAATTTGATTAATTTGTACAATAGACAAATTGAATATGTCAGAGAATGATTTTGCTTAATAATTTTTATAAAAGACTTACCAAAATTGTGAGCCTCATTCACACCAGCTGTTAAGCTGTCAGATGTAGAGTCTTCATCACTGACAAGCTTGTTATGGAAAATCAAAGAATTAATACGGCTACATCAGAATCGCAATAGGAATCAAAATTTGAAACTTACCTTTTTCATCACCTTTCTCACAGGTCTCATAGGGATATCACTGTCGTCATCACTGCTTTCCCTCTCACTTATTACTCTCTGCATCAGAAAAAAACATTGGTAAGCAACTAAGGTCGTGAAAAATTTTAAACTAAATACTTGGAATAAAAATTAGAAACTCACACGAACTCGTCTCTTACTACGGTTTCTGTTTATAAAAGAACTATCACTGCTATCACTATCATAGAGAATAGGCTTCAGCCTTTTGGAAGGTTTGAGCAGTTTTTCGCTGTCACTTGACATAATTTTGATTGAATCTATTTGCTAATTGCACAGCACCATTAAGAGTTTTGTGTATCTACAACAAAAAATAATTCATTACAAACATTCATATCTCGCTTATCATCGAAATCAGTTTACGCGTTACAGCGCAACGTGATCGCATATTTCTTCGAAATCTACACTTCCTGGTGCGAGATAGCCTGAATGCTATAAGTACAAATACTTGCTACAAGGGGCACCGAATACTCGAACAGAGAGCGAAAGCGAACGAACGAGAGTGAGAGAGACGGGAGACGTCATTGAAATGCAACCCCAAGCTCGAAAGTTTAACGGCCGCGTCACGCCATTATTAGCGTCCCTCGTTTTCCAACAAGCCATCATAATTTCGCTTGACGTCTTACTACTGTACAAACATGCAACCTTCGACGCTCGCAGACGATATCCTGGCGGGCGTCGTCATAGCGGAGACATCTTGCCTTTGCGCGCAGACGCTCGCGGTAACCTCGGACGCAATCATACTCCAGGATGTCGCGCTTTTATAAAATTAATACTCAACCCGCGACATGGAACGATCGTAGCCTAAGGATAAGTTTACCTAGTGGATTGGAACAACGTCGTTGCTGACGAAGTTCATCGTCCCCGACGCGATATTTTCGATGCTCAAGGCAGGATACTGATACTCTGCTCTCTCACGACGGGTTCTTCCACCACTACTAGCGCCAACGAGCCATCCAAGATGGTTTCCGGCGCTCGAATGATGTGTTGTTCGGAGGGTAGGGGGGTACAGGCGAAGGGTGCTAGTAAAGCTAACTATTACACTCTACACGTAATTTCTATATACTATGAATGCTGATAGTTCTAAAAACGATGAAGATTTTAATCATATTACCTACCTTTCTGCCTCTATTATTAAATGCAAGTTTCCGTACTAATCTTCTCAAAAACTATGCATAATTTTTCCATTTAACAAAATTTATTTCTTGAGGATGAGATTAAACTTAAAGTTTGCTGGCTTTTCGATTGTTAATAATGTGACAATTGTTTATCTTGCATTGTCATACAAGAAAAAATAATAAAATAGTTGAATGCCGAGAGCGATATTCGATAATAATCGAGAAAAACGACTTCAAGAGGTCGCTCGCGTCGACAATCGCTTGTGTGTGCCGTGTATGTGGTTCTTTTGGTGAAGAAATCCGCCAACATGGGTCGTATGCACGCTCCTGGGTAAGCTATTTTCACGATTTTCGCAACTTTTCACTTGGATTTTTACATTTCCGTATGCATAAACGTTTAATGGATTTTTCTAGCTTTACAACAAATCATCTTTTATGTTGATACTCCAATTTTTCGATAGTTTTTTAACCTAAAATATCCAAGTTGATACGCGGCCATGTGTACAGCATTTTTTGTCTAATTGAGCAAATTTATTTACAATTATATATTTAATGCATAGTGTTTCACTATTTGCAATGAATACATTTTTTTTATAATTATTATGTTTGTAAGTTTCTTTACGAATGGAAACTCCCTAATTACATAAAATCCAATATGAAGTCATTGCAATTTATGAAATTATTGTGAGGTTAGGTGTACACAACCAATATTTCACATATTCAGAGAAATTCAGAAATTCACTTATGATTTGTTTCAGTAAGGGTATTTCCCAGTCAGCTCTTCCCTACAGAAGAAGCGTACCAACCTGGCTCAAGCTTACACCAGAAGATTGTAAAGAGCTGATCTACAAACTAGCAAAGAAGGGTCATACTCCATCACAAATTGGTAAGTTTCTGTGTTTTTTTTTTCAAATCTTGAATACATGCAAGCTAGCAGCTGAGATCTGACAGCTTCAAGTCTATTCTCTTCCTAAATGTTTGCTAGAATAAAGTTATTGATATTGAGGTGAATTTGTGCCTACAGTAGCTAAATTCATTTAGGTAATCAATAAACAAAGTACATAATAAATAATTTCTGTGATATTTCAATTTTAATAACGAATATGTACTGATGTTTTGTATTTTCTTATGAATTACAGGTGTTATCCTAAGAGACTCGCATGGAGTTGCACAGGTGCGTTTCCGTACAGGAAATAAGATCTTAAGAATTGTCAAGAGCATGGGACTGGCTCCTGATCTACCTGAGGATTTATACTATCTTATCAAGAAGGCAGTGGCCATCCGTAAACATCTGGAGCGTAACCGCAAAGATAAGGACAATAAATTCCGTCTTATCTTAGTTGAGTCCAGGATCCACAGGCTTGCAAGGTATTACAAGACAAAGGGTTCTCTGCCACCCAACTGGAAATACGAAAGCTCCACAGCCAGTGCTCTTGTGGCTTAATTTTATATCATTATAATTCAATAAAATATTATATTTAAAAAAAAATTGAAAATTAGTAGTTTTTCAATATTCCTATAATTTTTTTAATATTCCAAAAAAAGATGTTTTTTATTATAATGAATAGAATTTATATTTTGTACTGATAGGAAATTTATTAAAAGTAAATTATTCATGACAGACTCATTTGAAATAACTGTATGCACAAAATTTATTAATATTATGCTTACTTATTTTACAAGTCTTAGTTTTATAGTGAAATTTACAGAGGTAAAATTAAATTGCTTACGTTACAAGTCTTACAAGAAGTAGTTGAAAAATAGTTAAATTACATCGTTTGTACTCATATTTACAGTATTTAAAAATTATCCACATACTGAATGGGCCAGCAACTACTTATTAATGTCCTTCCTTGTAATTAAGCTGAGCTCTCTGCCACTTTGCCACCATACTCGACATTTCTTTCTGCTTTTTGCCGATTCCAGTTTTAAGCTGAAAAAACAACATAAATTAAATAAATATCAGTCTGAATAACAAAACGCGAAAATAATTTTAACTAAGTTTTTCTTCGCTAAAGACAAACAATGAACAATGGACAAAAATGAATAAATAATTAAGCAAACCAGCTTGAAAATATGTACCTTTTTCTTTTTCTTCTCTTTGGTCTCAGTAACCTCACCTTCCATCGACACAGCTTGCATCATCACCGGCTGCTGTTGAATGTCGGTAGTCAGCCTCATGTGTTCAGCTTGCAACCTTTCTTTTTCAGCAGCCTCAGCTACAGCATTAGACTTTTCCATGGACGCAATATCGCTGTAGAACGAATTGAGAGCCGAACCTAGGGAAGCTTCGTGCGGCATTTTAACCGGTGGTTTGGCA
Organism: Phymastichus coffea; assembly: GCF_024137745.1. NCBI lineage: Eukaryota > Metazoa > Arthropoda > Insecta > Hymenoptera > Eulophidae > Phymastichus > Phymastichus coffea. The sequence goes on along the minus strand of NW_026706874.1, from coordinate 1,460,659 downwards.
ATCACTTGATTATTCTGGTCGTAAACCCTTGCGTACTCAGCGACCATAAATTGAGCGACTGCCTCTTGGCCCGACAACCTTGCCACCAATGCTTGCTATAAAATTGAATCAATCGTTAAGAAATCTGAGGGTGTCTATTTTGAAGTAAAGAATGGCTTACGTTATGGAGGTGCTGATGATAAGCTGGAGTATAGTGCATAAGTTGTCCCTGCATCAGAGCTGTGTGAGGATGCGAGAGAAGAGGAATTCCAGCTGCACCAGCCAGGGTCGCCGCGTAGATCGGATTGGTTTGCTGAGCGCCGTAGAGTACGCCGGCTTCTAAGGCTGAGGTGGGTAGTGTGTATGCTATTTCTGCTGGCTCAACTTCTGCAAGCGATACTTCGTTGGGCTTTGCCTCAGTTGACGTTTCGTCTGTGAACGCACGAATGGCAATATTTCATTTGCATAAATTACTTGCCATGTATTGGTAATTGGCAGTATCGGATGAGAATGCAAACCTTTGGACGTAGAACCATCGACGTCAGGACTACCTTTCCGTTTCCTTCCGCGTTTAAGATCCTCCGCATTAATACGCGGAGGTGGCGGTGGACTTGGTGGGCCCGAAATCGTTGGCGGTGGTGGTGCTTCCGTTGGCGGTTCTTGTTTCGATTGTGGATCAACATTGTTCTCTGGCTTGCAGCTGTCGTTACTCATAGTCGTTGTCTGCGCGCTCATTTCTGTGAAATACGAAGAAAACCTCCTTGTACAACGGTAACGCGTTAAATTTGATTTGGAAAATAAAGAACTCACCAATGATCGGGGGCTCTTCGTGTTCAGGAGGCGGTGGAGTAGTGCAAAGTTCCATTTCCTCGGCGCCACCAGCTATACCAGTCTGCGGGTATGTCCATTGTGCCTCGCCAGTAGAGGTGTTACGGTAATAGTAGCGCTTATGCGACCTATACAACGTGTGCGACCCAACAGAGAAAATTAAAAAATATATGAGAGCAACTGATATTTACTAAATGCAATATTCGTTTTTTTTTTTTTTTTATTTCGTTTGGTTTTTTTGCTAATCGATGAGAAATGCATCGTTTTTTTATTATTATTATTATGTGTGTGTGGATAAATATTTGCAATCTTAAGCTAGTTACCCTACCTGTCTTGCCCATCGTCTTCGATCCCTTCTGCAAAGAAATATTAAGATTGTTTTGGATTTCAAGGATATAAGCAATGTTTGTTTCTTGGGTTTTCCTCCATAGACGCTTGCGGAACTGTCTTTATGCAACATTATTCTTCACAGCAACATTAGAGGGGCATCGTTAGTTTTTTTTTTCGTTTTTTTTTCGTTTTAGACACCAGAAGAGTTATATGCAGTAAATAAACGATTTATTTTTGTTTTTCAACATTACAAGTGGTTGGTATAAAGTAGTATGTAAAAATAGGAACTTGAGTTCATTGCTATCACTGGTATTGTATGAAAAAATCAGAATCGAAGAGATTGCTAAATTACTATTAAAGTCTTTCAAATTGTATCACAGTTCTACATAAAATTAAAAAAAAAAGCTCCAAGCCATAATTAGCTATTCGGAATGAAAAGTTCCTCATAGCTACACTTGTAAAAATGACGGTGTTCACGAAAGTATGTGTTCCATGCTTGATAGTCTCTAACAGTCTACAAAATTCACGCAAAATGTAGAAAAACTTATGAAATAATAATTAGTATGATGAGTAAACCATCAGTTTTCTTCATACACGAAACAACAGAACATTTTGCACAATTAATCAATAGCAAACAAGAAATACAAAAAACGACCAATTCATAGCTATATTATATGTAATGCAAAATATTCTGTTACAGGATATATCCGTGACCTGCCGCGTGAATTCGGGGAAGAACCTATAACAGCCAAGACAAATTATAAATCACGAAAAGTCACTTACGCTGGATATTTTTTTCACACATGCGTCCATCTACTTATCCTATTATCACATAATCTCTATGTACACGTAGACACTCCTGATTTCTTTCATTATTGATACGTACACCTTATATACCCAATCCAGATAGCTGCTCCGATCCACATAGCTCGGTTTCAAAGTTCTTTTTTGTTTTTCGTTTTTAACGAACGATTGTATTTAAAGAAACAGTGAAAAATGAGCGTGCAGATATGACACTTTGCTTATTGTTGGAGAAAAATGTAAAAAAAATAATAGAAAAGAAGCAAAGAACGTTCACATATCGAAGAGAGGAAAATTAAAAGGAAATTATTCGCGCGAAAGGTGTCTTATAAGACATGAATGATAAGCTCGCGCACACGAGAATAATTAATTGAAAAAATTGTTTTGGTCGGTGAGTTTTTTAGAGGAGATTGTCGTAGATTACCGTACCTATCCCATTGACACTCCCAGCCTGGCGGAGCGGCCGTCTGCTCGAGGCGTGTTAACTCGCAGCCTGTACCTGTCAGCCAGTTGCGTAAATACGACTCGCTTAAACTTCCGGACTCCCACGCTGCCAGCAGTGTCTGCAAAAAATATTTTTTTATTAATTTTATTTCAAATCGTTCACTTTAATTAGGAAAAAGCTTAAAAAATTAGTAACTCACCTGTATTTGTATAGCCATAATTTGAACAGCGGATGCAGCAGGACTGCCCTCCGACAAAAACTTGAGTTTTTCCATGATAGGTCCAGTTTGTTCTCTCATAGCTATCTTATCCGCTTCGGTAATTTCTTTGGTTTTAGCAACGCTATTGCTATTGTTGTAGTTGGTGTCTTCTGTAGGCGCTGAGCTTTTAATAAATGTTATTCCCATCGGTTTCTTACTCGTCGTTTCACTATCAATTTTGCTATTCTCTTCGTCGGGTGAGTTTTCTTTGGAAAATCCAAAACCTCGACGCTCAACACCGTCCGTCATGTGAACTGGTGGAGAATCTTCTTTGGTTCTAGTTGACTCTGGCGCTTTGTTCTTCGTTGGAGCCACTAAAAATTGATAAATTAAAAAAATATATATTTCTTATCAAAAGAGTACTTTTAATCAAAATATTTACCATCAAAAGCAATACGCTTTTTTCTCTGGAAAGCTTTTGAAGGGGCGTCGATACTTTCCAGAAATTTATTCGCTTTTGACTCGAGATCAATTTTCTCATCTTCTGGCTTATCTCCTGTAGCTTCATTACTCTTAGTATCTTCATCATTTTTTTCTTCATCATCATTCGACTCGGAATTCTTGTATTCATATATCCTAATCTTGCCTGTGTTCGTTTCGATATTTTTTGCAACTTTTCCAGAATTTGAATTATGAGAATGCGAAGTTTCGGCAATAGGAAACAAGGGCTTAATTGTGCTGCTCTTTCGTGTATCTTCCTCACCTTCTGAATCATCATCATAGCCTGGTACCAAAGACATTTTTACATCTTTCTGAGAGTCATCTTTATCGTTAGATGTACTCGATTCGTTTTCAACCTTAGAATTCTGTTTCTGTAGAAGTTTTGCTTGATTTTTCAGTCTTGTCAGAATGTCCTCTTCGCTAGAGCTCATGACTGAACTAGTTTTCTTTTCCCTGTTCACGTTCTATAAAAAATATTAGAAAATAAACATAAAAATAAAATTCACTTAAAAAGAGATGATTAACCTATTATATTTACCTGAGCTAATTTTTCGCTCAAAGACTCCCTGTTTTGCGGTCCATAATGCACAGGAGGTAACGCTTGGCCAATTGTAATATTTGGTTCGCGTGGTTTGCTCGGCACATCAGCTGGTTTAGAAGCTTTTAAGGCAGACTTTCTAGGCATTGGAGCTTGTTTCTTCTGCTTCTCTTCTTGTTCGCTTTCTTCAGACTCACTTTCGTCATTACCAAATGATGTTATCATTTCAATTTTTCTGTAAAACATTCATTTGTCAAATGGAGTAGTCGAGATAATATTGGAAATTGCTAATAACAATGCCTACCCTTCATCATCATCGCTCATCTTAAATCCTGGAGATTTGGTTATATTTGGCTTACTTGAAGGTTTTTCAGGTATTGTTTTGATACCAGCTTGCCTATTTCTATTTCTCTGCACTACCTCTTTTGGAATCATGCCATCAGGAATATTACTAGATGAAACTGCAACATTTGATATCAAATTAAACATCTTTTATCAAATATTTAAACACTTGCCTAGCAATAATATTTACACTTATTGGCAGGTATATTTGACCACTGTGGGACATGTGAACCATGTGGAGCTGCGGTACCTTTCTCTTTAATAGCCTTCAACTCTGTTGGTATTTCCCATGTTACCTGGTTTGTCTCTGTATGCCAATAATACGGGTAGCCAGTTTGCTCATCATAACACTCTTGCCAAACTAAAATAATCAACATAGATATGTTCATGAGAATTGAAAAATCAAGTCATAGCTGTAATAAAATTATAGATAATTACATGAACTTGGATGTGACATAATGGAACCTTGATTAGACTTGTCAGAGTTTTCAGGAGCAATCGACTGAATTTCCTATGAATTGCAAAACAAATATTAAAATCATTCAAGTATTACAAATACATACGATATCACAATTCATGGATTAATCATACATAATTATTTCATACCTTTAAAAAATCGTTAACTTGATCATTCAATTTGTGTGCTCTTGGTTTTGATTCATAGTCTCCCTCGCTATCTGAATTGTACTGAGTAATTAAATTTGAAAGAGGATTGCTTGGTGATCCATTTTGTGATTGACCTGCAATAATAAGTATGAATGCCAAATAAATCAACTTTTTATTCAAGACAATAATACCAACGACTAATAAGAATATTGCTATGTTTACGTTCGCTCGGCCAGCGTCCTCTTGATGAGTCAGATTCTCCATTGATGTCGAGAACTGGCTTTCTATGTCGACGTTTCATTTTATATCACACAAATAAATGTTTATCATCAAACATCACTATTTTCCTTTTCAACTTTTTTTCCGTGCAAGTAAACTTTTGTTTCTATTTGGCAATTCTGACTAATCTAACCTTAACTTGATTCTTTTCGATTTTTAAGTAATTATCCTTTTTATCTTTCAACATTTACACCACAATCTTTGCATATTCAACTAATACGTTTAATTGTTGTGAAACACATGTCTAAACTTCTCTTTATCGTTAGTTTTATGACTTATGAGGGATTTTAAAAAGTGCGAAAAAGTTATACATGGTTGATGTCCAAACCAAACAGCTATATAAGCTTACTAATGCTAAACCGCAGCTAAACAGTATATTTTTTCCCAACCTAACGACTCAACATAACCTATTTAGAAGAATCGCGCCGCTGCGGATACCGTATGGTATGGTGCTATTAGCGGAATCTGCGGAACGGATTCTGCGTGTTCGTGGCCAACATGGCTGGTTTATAACAGAATTATTAACCCAGAATAAAATGACAATTATTGTAAGATGCGTTCGTTACGAAACTAATTTATTTATTTTTAGTTCACGTAGATGAAGTGATTGAATATTAATTATGATAAAAGTAACGTAATTTATTAGTAAGTGAAAAATCAGATTTCAAAACCTTTCAAAATTATTTCCTTGCTGTCAAATATGTTTACTATTATTCATATACATTTTTTTTCAATTTCTTATTACATTCCGTTGAATTTTTAAAACACTCGACTCTATAATCATTTATTTAAAGGAAAATAATTTATTTTAAAGAAAAGAAGCAGAATATTTGATAATTTAATTTTTAGAATGATAATTATTTCAAAGCAATTGAAAAAGAAATAACAATTTGCATGTACGATTGGAAGAGAGTTTTATTGTATAACAATGGCAGGCCCTGTAAGTGTACCAGATAATTTAGTCAAATGGGATTTAATAAATAATCCCTTAGCTCCTCTCACCATAAACTTGAAGACCCAACTGTCATCTCTGGAAGATGAAATTGTTAATTTAGATCCTGTTACTTTAAAAAAGTCATCATGTCAAACATTAAATTCAGAGGTATATGTTATATTTATATTTTTAATTATAAAACATAATATTTTTCAAATTTATCTCAATATATCAATTGAAATTTTAGCTAGCTTATACAGCACTCCTAGAAAGTCAAGATGACTATATAGAAAGCTATCAAAAGCTTCTTTTACATTACTCATCGCTAGAGCAAAAGCATATGTCTTCAGAAGACATCAAATATGTATCTTATCTTGCTCAGTTAAAATCTAGAAGAGAAGAATGTAATGACTTGTGCCTACAAATTCAGAGTGTGTTGGAAGACTTTTCGGCCTTAACTAGACAGTATACTGTTGTTTCTGAAAAAACTACTTCTTTACATGAAGCCAGTGAACAGCTGATCTCTGATCAAGAAAAATTAAATACATTTGTAGATAAAATAGCAGAGCATTTGAAATATTTTAAAGAAGTAGACTCAATTATGGATAAATTGGATGCTCCAACTTTGTCTATTAATAGTGACATTTTTTTCAATTTATTAGACAAGATTGATACCAATATGGATTTTATGCAAAATAATCCAACTTTTAAAGAAAGCAATACATATTTAGTCAAGTACAGGCACTGTCAATCCAAAGCTATAACACTCATTCAAAATTATGTTTTTAAATTATTCACCAAGGCGACTGAAAGCATTTTGAACCCCAAGGATAATGAAAATATACAGAAAAATCCAGATGCAGCACTGGCTTTATTTTATGGCAGGTTTCAGTCTATTTTACCTAAAACCAAGCCAGTTATTGAGCAAGTTGAGGCAAAGGCCAACAAACGCCAAGAGTATGATACTTTGCTTTTAGAGTGCCATGGGCATTTTTTGAGTTACAGAGGATTAGTATTAGGACCCAGTATACAGAAAAGTTTGCAGTCCATAAAAACCAAGTACAATGGAGATCACTGCAGTTTAGTTAGGCATTCATGCTCGCTACTACTACATGCTTCCATCGATGAGCACAGATTGTTTTATCAGTTCTTCAGCAAATCTTCACTAGCTCTGATGTCATACTCAGAAAATCTGTGCACATCTCTTTATGACACTCTTAGACCATTTATAATTCACATCAACCATTTAGAAACACTGGCTGAGATTTGCTGTATTTTAAGGATAGAGATGTTGGATGAACATGTGCAAAACAATAGCGAGCCTCTTCAAGGGTTCGGAAACATCTGCCTCCAATTGTTGCATGACGTTCAAGAGCGGCTAGTGTTTAGAGCGCACCTGTACTTGCAATCGGACGTGGTTGGATATAATCCGTCACCTGGAGACCTTGCGTACCCAGAAAAATTAAAAATGATGGAGGATATTGCAGAGTCTATCAGGGAAGAAAACCGGCAGTTTCGAATGAAGAAGATATCGCTTTCATCTATGGAAAGTGGGAGCAGTAGCAACGTCGTTGAGCCAATATCCAGGACTCATGTGATGGTATGTATACAAGTAATTGATAACCGAGTTTATTTATGGCATGTGTTGCTAAACCAGAATTTATAAATTTCTAGGGCATTGATCCAATGTATCAACGGGGCTCGCATATGGGTAACTCACCAGCAGATTTGCACGGTATGTGGTACCCAACAGTACGACGAACATTAGTTTGCCTATCAAGATTATACCGATGCCTTGATCGTCCAGTATTCCAGTCTCTCAGTCAAGAAGCTATAACATACTGCGTGCAAAGTATTGAAATAGCACGAGAGAAAATCCAATCGCGAGCAACACCTCTCGACGCCGAGCTATTTCAAGTGAAACATTTGCTGATTCTACGCGAGCAGATTGCACCATTTCAAGTGGATTTCACAGTCAAAGAGTACAGCCTGGACTTTTCTAAGGTCAAGAGTGCTGCTTTTGGATTGCTAGAGAAAAGGTCAAGACTGTTCACCTTGTCTAATAATGCGTTGCTGGAATTTTTGCTGGAAGGCGCACCTCAGATGAAAGAGCAGTTGATTGATTCGAGAAAGCACGTCGATGCTAAGTTGAAAAATTCTTGTCAGAGGCTCATTCAACATGTCACGAGACTGTTGATCGAGCCAGTTATTCAACTGTTGGAAAAGTCTAAGAACTCACAGCAGGTATGATTAATTTTTAAAATACGATCATGTAATATCTTCTGCTCACGTGGTTACTTTGTCACGCTTGTTGCAGACTGCAGCATTGAAATATTTGGGCACAGCCGAATCCATAGCAGCAGTAGTAGGTGAATCATTAAGGTCCATCCGCTTCAAACTACCAGTAGTTCAACAATCAATGCAGCTTTACTTAGCGAACCGTGAGACCGAATGTATTCTGTTTCGCCCAATAAAAAACAACATTGTTGCTGCATTTGCACAGCTTTCACAGCTGCTATCTCAACACTACACGGGCGAAGAGTTAATGTTAATTGCATGTCCGTTGCCTGAGCAAATTTCTATAATGCTGAGTTCGACGTCATTGGCACAACCTGCCAAACCTGAGGAACCGCCACCACAACCCACAGCGGTCATCGCTCAAGAGAACAGTAGTGTGGAGACTGTATAGTTTTTTATTGTTAATTTTTTCAGAGAATTTAGGGATATCGCGTATTTCTACGATATACAATGTGTATATCTTTTTCAACACTTTATAACCGAGGTTAGCTGTTTCAAAACATCAATTTACAGAATAAACCAAAATTTAGTAATATATTTCTGATATAAATTATTTATAAATCTCATTTTTAATTAACTATAAGAATTGATTGTGGATTAACGGCTTACTAAAGCTTAAAAGAATTCTATAAATAGGGTGCATGAAAATAAAAATAAAAGTTATTTACAAATAAATTTATTAGAAAAATTTTCTCAACTTACATACTGCGAATCTTGCGATAAATTTATTACATAAATAAACTTTTCAAACGCTTTGCTCTCGTGTAGCTACCTTTTCAAGCGTCATTTTATAAAATAAACCATATTTTGCAACATATCTTAAGCTGTACATTATTTACATTCTTAATTTAAATAACATCTTAAATTTAAAAGAGGCATATAAAAAATAATCCAAACGTTAGTTCAGATTTACCCTTGTGTAAAACATATGGAGTACATTGCTTATAGTAGAACCGATTTTTCTTTTCGATGATCCCGCTTCAATATCCGCTAACAAGTTTTTATCTCCGTTTCGGAATGCTTCCGCGAGAATCAGTGGTGTAGGATATAATTCCGTGATACCGATTGCTTTTTCTGCTGACATTCCTTTTAATTGGACGAGTTGTTTTATCAACATCTCTCGAACGGTAAATTGCTGTAAGAGATTTAATTAATACGACAAATGAAATCTTTCAATATATTCTAATTACCTTTGTCTTGAGAGCAGCTTTATTGAACTCGCTGAATTCCATCAGTTGTTCTGTATTTTTAGATATTTCTGCATCTGAATCTATGTTTTTTTTAGGACAGCTTACCAGTTTTTTACTCTGAAAAATAGTAATCTTTTTAAAATAAAATTCAAAGTTATGCATTTGATGCAGGAAAGAACATATTACTTACTTTGTACATTCGTATTAATTTTCTTGTAATAGCTGCCAAGTAGAAGATTGAATCTTTGTGATCCTTTGTAAATTTAGTAATAAAGCCATCTTGAACTGTAGTATTAATTCCTGCTTGTAATAAAGATGTTAATGGTAATGTACCATGGTAAGTTTTTCCAAAATGTTCAATCAAATAAATGACATTTTTTATTTCTGATTGCCTTAATCGATGCTAAATGGAAATGGAAAGACTTATAAAACATTTCTAAGGAATAGAATGAAAATTTATACAAAAATACAATACCTTTTGCTCATAATAACGCCCATCTATAATGCTTGCGCCAAGATCATCTATTCTCTTTCTCTCAATGATATATGGAAGAATAAGTTCTTTTTGCGTAAATCTACATCTTGCAATCCATGTGAAATCGCCCACTTTTAGATTTCTCACTTCATACAAAACTCCTACATCGTTCAATGTTGATATCGTTGTATCGTCTATTGATTTCTTTTTAGTTCTAAAAAGTGATAAACAGTATAAAAATAAAATTTTACTCACAAATACAAATTTTCTTCATGAAAATTTACCCGCCGGTTTCTTGTGTGTCAACAAGTAAAACAATATCAAAATTATTAGGCAATAAAGTAAAGGATTCGGAAGGTACGTCTTCTGGAATTTCCTTAGATTTTGTACTGGCTTTACTATTTCCTTTCTAAAAAAGAAATTCATTAATAATAACATGAGATTGATATACTACATTTTTAATTAACTTACGTCACTGACGTTCTTTAAAGACTTAAGTGGATTAACATTGATACTTTTCAATGCAATAGGTGAATAGTTAAATTCTGGAAATTCATATTCTTCTTGAGTTTTAACTGTAGCTTTAGAATTTTCTTTGTTCAGATTAACGATTTTTCTAGATGTTTTTACCGGACTTGCAAAAATTTCAGTTTTATTTACCTTGAAATAAAAAAATATATTTCTAGAGAATCATTCTAATGAATGAATGAATTATAAAAATCTTACAAGTATTTCATTGCGAACCTTTTCGTCGTCGTCACTTATCACAATTTCATCTGTAACATTTTTTTTAGAACTAATTTGTTTTCTTTTAGTAACCGACTGAAAATCCTTGTTATACATTCCTATTTCATTAGTAGACAAATCATGTTTTTCAAAACTTCGATTACTATTTGTTGGACTATCAAAATTTGTAGGTGAACTATATAAATCAGCATTTGTCTATAAATTAATGTGTAATAAAAAATAGATACTACTAGTCTATCGAATACATATTTTTATTAAATGACAACAGTTCTACTTACCGTGTCATTTTTTTGAGCAAACTCTGCATCTACGATGATTGGATCATTGTCGGTTGATGCAATATTAGTAAAGATAAAATGTTTACTTTTCTTTTTGACATGTAGACCTGATTCTGCATTTTCTTTACAAAATTCTATGTAACTATCATCATTTTCATTGTTACTGTCAATTTTTGACTGAAATAAAAAAAAAATTAACTGATAAATTGTTTTGGACTTCTAATAGCACAAATTAAATACAAGTCCCTACTTCAAAATTATTTGTCAGTGCTTTTTCAGATCTATCCTCCATCTCATCATCATCAAGACAAATAATTTCATCCACTTTCACATTTTCACTACAAAAACCTGGATCAGCATTAGACTTTTTTTTATTTGCACTATCATTAAATAGTCTTCTCATACTGACATGCATAAGATCAATTGCTATATCTTCATCCATTTCAGTACCACTATATTGTTCAATAATATCATCTATTTTTTTATCCTCAACTAAGTAATTAGCATCCAGTACACTCAAATCTATATAATCTTTTATTTTTGATTCATTTAATGAGATTGCTAACACTTTTTTAAGTTCTTCATCTTGATCAGTTTCATTTTGATCATTTTGATCATTGTATGCCATCCTATTTTTTGTTTTTATTTCAGCCAAAGACAATGATAAGGCCATTTCTACTTCATCTTTAGATCTAGCATCAACTTTGGATTTAGTTTTACTTAGTAAATTATTATGAGGTTTAGATGCTTTTGTTTCAGTCGATGATGCTAGTGCTGTTTCTAGCTCATCATCAGAGTTTTGTACCATAGATTGAGGCTTCTTTGTTTTGACATCATATGTCTCAAAATTGTTCCTATTATTTCTCTTGAAAGCATCATCATCTGAATCACTAAATCGATTTTCTAAAACTTTGTCTGAAGTAGATACCTTAGCAGAGTCAGATTCATCAGAGATTGATGAGTTGCTTTTAGGCTTCTTATTACTTTTACAACTTACCAGCTGTTTTTTATAACTAGCACCATCATCATCTTCATCTTCATTGTCAGAGTCTTGATGGTGTAATACTTTTCCTTCAATCAATGACAGAGCTAAAGCAACTCCTGAATCTGTAAGGCTATATTTAGCTGGATTACTCTTTTTTATAACATAATGTTTGGAAATCAGTGTTGACATTGCTGACCAGCCTGAGTAATGTTCAAAAGCATTGCTTTTCATTGGTGAATCACAATTACTTTTAGCCTGTAAAATTATGTCTTTCTTTAACATGTATCCTGAAACAGATTATTTTTATAAACTTATATTCTACCAATCAATGTTAATTTTTTCTTGTTTCTTACCTAGGTAGTTATGTTTTTGCATATTAGTATACATTGTAGTTAAAATGGCATAAGCACCAGAACCAACTTTAGGAATATAAAGCTTATTTTTTGGCACCTGTAATAATGATTTTTAAATTAAATACAAAGGGAAATAGAATTAACTATTGAGCATTATTTAAAATTACTTTGAATACTGATTTATCATTATCAAGGTCAACTTGATCAGGCATTTTATCATTAGATAAACTCTTCTTTCTACGTTTACCTACAACATTCTCATCTTCATTACCAAGAATATTATGAATAGCTGATGGTTGAGAGGTGGATGGCAGATTATTTGTTTTTTTATATGTCTCTAATTTTTTATCTAATATATCACAGATCTTCTTCCCAAAATGTTGCAAAATCAAACAATCTTTTCCAGTTTCCAACCTTATTGGACATTTTCTAAGAGAACTAAGCGCTTTGCCAAAAGAATATTGAATTGGATTGTCATTTGCTGCTGCTTGTTCTTTCATTTCAGTCAACCATTGTTCAAACAATGGATTTGGACAGCTTTTATAATTTCTTTTCATATTTATCACTGTTAAATAAAAAATAACAAGTGGAATTGTTAACCAGTACCAATTGTGATCACATAGGTTATGTATCAATTAACATGCTTTGTATAAAAATAGTGTTCGTGTGGATTACTATCCAATAAGTCATTTGACGCAAAGGTAAACCGAATCGAATGAGTTTCCTCTAATATATAGGTATATCAGTAGTATCAATGAACTGATTTAGACGCTTGAGCGTTTACATTCGTTTGTAGTATACTGTATAGTGATCACCTTTCAGCCAATCAGATCACGAACAAACTGGTTTCACTTTCAGATCTGTCTACTGCTTTTATTAGAAAGGAATTAAGAAGGATAACAAGGATAAAAAGGATAAGAATGATAATCAAATAACCAAATTCATATATTACTTATATATCCACCATAATGGTATCAACAATTATTTCCTCCCATTACAAAGCTTCTACTCAACAAGGATACTTTTGATCTTTACTGATAATTGGCGGGCTGTAACCATGAAGAGGTAGTATTGTTGTTAAAGTCAACTGTTAGTATAATGATTCAACCATTATTGTATATATAGGTCAGATGACAGTCAGTGATATTGGTATTTTTATTATTTAGTTAACTCCTAATCCCTGATTCCACGTCTGACGAGGTATCGATTGGCCTAATTATAATTAACAGTTAACCATGACTTAGCAATGGCTATTTCTAAATAAGTCGACATTTGCATTCTTATAAAATTCGTCAACGACCAGACACTTTTTTCTTAATTAAGTAATTAAAATAGTTTATTGAAATTAAAAAGAATTGAAACGTAGGGGAGCTAACTTCCAAGATTTTGGCGTCGACGAGTAAAATAAACTGTCTTTATCTCTACTTATAGTTTTACCTTAACTTACAACATTTAGTGAAAGATATACGATTTACCAATTTGAATATTGTCTTAGATTAATTATTATTTGACATAAGGGTTGAAAACTAGAAAAACAGAACATTTCATTTCTGTCTCAATAATAATTTTATTAAATAATCGTCATATCATTAACACAAATTATTCAAAAAAGATACTTATTCATGAGTGTCGATAAAGATATAAAACTATTTACTATAATACTAAATTACTATAATACAAATAACAATTTGCTTCAATTGAATTTTAGATACCTCTAAATTAAAAATTTTTTACAAAGTATTTGGAATCATTTAGTATATTTTAATACTATTTTGTAACGCTTTGGAATAATTTTAACAGATTTACTTTAATAAACTACTTAGTCATCATCCTTCCTATTCTTTAATCAAGGCCGCATCCATGTGCGGCTTAAATAGCTCATGATTGCCAGTGCGAATGGCCTGAGCTGCCATCACATCGTAAGCATATTTGAGTACCGACTTGTAGTTTTCCTCGCCCAGAATATCGATGTTTAAAGAGTATACTTCTTCGTTCGAATGATGTTCATTCGAAGAGCTGTTTAGCCAAAACGGAGTTAAGGAAGATTGCTGCTGTGATTTACACTTTTTTGCTCTCCGTTTCCTCGAGCTCCCTTGTATGCGGTATTCGTCGCGCTGCCTGTCACGCTGTGGAAGCGCGCAAATTTTTACCTGAAAAGGGAAACAACAGCGTTATTCGCGCGTGAAACAATATCTGAAGATATATATGACGATACTAATATTTATTGCTAATACTAACAAACAGAGATCGTTTAGCAATAACAACTCCCATTAAATTTTCAAGTAGGAAAAGCATCTTGATAGACCTTCTGTTAGCTCCAGTCAAACAATTGCTTTTACAGAAAAATTTATAACAAAGCCAAACTTTGACATTCTCTGGTTTCAACGAAGTCCTGGTAGTAAGTATCCCGCTAAGATCAGCTCCATAGTTCGATACACTCGAATTAACAGGATTCGAAATTTTGAATACGTGTCGAAATTTATGGCCATCGATTCCAATATTCTGTGACGATGGCCAACACATATGTTCTAAGCATCGTTGGACGGGAATCGTTACATGACACTTTTCGTCGTAGATCATTGCTGAATTCAAGAACAAATATTCGTACGTCGAGATCCAATAGAATTTAATTTCTAGTGGATAACACATACGTAAGTAAACGCTTTGCAGTTTCTGTGAGTACTAGAAATAGAAAGATTGCATATTGATATCTAGTATCATATACAATTGCGTGTTATCTATATACTTACGACATAATTACTGTTTGCGCTGTCAACATTAAACTTAAAGCGAAAGTCCATTGGACCAGTGACATCATCCTCATATTCCGGTCCTTGAAGATATCTTTTTCCCTTTACAATCTTCTTTTGCATTTCTTGACACTTGTTTGGTACAGAACAAGATATTGATCTGTACGAAAAATAATCATTGGCTTTTAATGCACTGGAGCCACGCCAAATTATTTAAAAGAAACTCATGCAACACTTACATGAGAGGCGGAATCTCTAATGGCGAGTTCCTGTTCGTGTTCATTTTCGAATGCTTTATTTTATGATTGAACAATCAGAATCGTGTGTATAGTTTTTTTCGTCGCTCACTGGATATCGTTTAAGCTAGACTGATTGAGAGTTCAACTCTACATTCAATGCCATTCAAACTTATACCGAAAGTTATTTACATTAATCCCATTGTAAATTATAGAAATAATACTGTATCATAAATATTGTGTGTAACTTCAAATTCAATTTCAAATGAGTAATTCAAACGATTTTTTCCTTCGATATGTTTGTCTAAAAAAATTATTTAAATAAAAATATTCATAGACAGTCAAAGGAAAAAATAATCAGTAACATCTTCAATTTTATAAACGTATAATAATAATAATAATAATAATAATAATAATAATAATAATAATAATAATAATAATAATAATAATAATAATAATAATAATAATAATAATAATAATAATAATAGTAATAATAATAATTATTATTATTATTAAGTGTTTGCAATGAAAACTCGATAACTACATACATAATTACGTATTGTATGTATTGAAATGTATTATAAAAATTGTGTACAATCCGCATAAAAATCACTATACATTAAAGCATATATAATTAATACTTTCATCAAATATTGTCGAATTTTTACTTTCTGCCTCTAACGTTAAGCTGCATTTTCTTAAGTTTTCTCAGTGCACACTTGGCAGCAGTACACTTAGCAATCCTATAATTCCTGCCGATTCCCTTGAATAATCCTTTGTTAAATACATCGACAGTAACTCGTACTCTACGTCCATCTGCCAATTTTTCTGGTTTGCCGAATTTCGCTGTTTCCGGTTCTAGCTCTAATAATTCTCGAATTGGCGATTTCGGCACATTGGAGCTGAATAGTTCTATCTCGCTTTTCATGATTTCGAAATAAACTTTCCAAACGGCATCTAACGACATATTACTATCGAGGTAAATTGCACCAGCAAGTGATTCAAAAACGTCACCTAAAGCTTTGGGTACTTCCACGTCTTCGGCTTCCTCGGCTTCGTCCAATTCGTCGATTAAATAGAACTCTTCGCTGATCGAATGGCCATTTTCCTCTTGAATACGAACAAAACGATCGATAACCGTATTTAGGCCTGGAGACAAATGACGAAAATACTTGTGAAAGCCGCAACGTACAGCCAGCGATGCAAATATCGTATTGTTCACCAAAGCTGAACGTAAATCTGTAAGTGCTCCTGGCGAATGTTGCCTGGGGTCTTCGTACAAGTGCCTTGTTATTAAATAGTCTAGTACAGCATCGCCTAAAAATTCCAGTCGCTGATAACAGTCTGTGAGCTTATTAGGCTGATAAGATGCATGTGTGAAAGCTTGTAACAAGTAGCTACGATTTCGAAAATGATAGCCAATGGATTCCTCGAGTTGAGTATATCCGTCGAGCATGATTTCCAATTCGATTTCCGGCTTTGATACATTGTAAAACAAAGGACTAGGTGGATTAGGTAGTTTTTTGTATCTGACATGTGTCCATTTTTTCTTTCCATCTTCGTTAATACTTTCCACGTATATGGTACTACCAGTTGGTCTTTCCTTGGGCATTTCTTCTTGAATTACGGATACCTGCTCCGTTGGTAATACGCGGATACCTAACCATGTCATGAATAATAGAGCTCCTCGAGGTCCACAGGCAATCAAATAAGCGCCGATCAGTGCCTCTACGCAATCAGCAATACTTTTGTCTGGAATACTGTGCTGAGTTATCAGATTATACGGGATGAATGAACGTAGAGGATCATTGATAGCAGCATCGAGCTCGCTTTTCATTATTTCCAGTCTCTCAGCTAAGTCACCGATTTCTCGGAAAGGTGCGATGTTCCACATACCTACAGGTATTCCAGACTCGATAAGCACTTGTTCGAGCTCCTTTGGCACGTAGTAACAAGGTGGTAACCAGTTATCGTGTGGTTCGAATTTAGTGGCAATCATACTTTCACCGAGCATTTTTTGTCGACCAAGACGATAGAGATTGAGATTGCTCACTTGTTTCGAGCGGAGATGGCTAAGTTTACCCTCGTGGATATTATTGTACGAGCAGAACAAGTAAGTCGTGATGGCATACTTGAGAAAAGAGTCGCCGATGGTTTCCAGACGCTCGAGATTGATACCGTCGTTTGCGTTCGACATTGTAAGCGCTTGCAGAATTAGACTTGGACTTGGACCCGAGTGACCTTTCAGTTCTGGCTGATAGTCGAAACTGAAAGTACCATCAGTATACGAATGCAATGCGGAAAAATGCAACGCTGGTACTTGTTTGTTGTACGTTTGACGTGGAGAATTCACGACTTCATGAATAAAACATTCAGCAATGACGCTGACGTATTCCTCGTGTTTTCTACTAATCTCGCGAATATTTTGCACTTTTGTAGCTTTTCGTTTGAATGTAACGGGAGTATCGCTTGTGATAAACACACCTTCATTCACGATTCTTTCTTCATTCTGCTTTACGTTCTCCATGTGAGCTTGTTCGTGCTTGTGGTATAAAGCGTCCTTATCGTCATCTTTTAAGTTCCACTGCATGATTGCTGACTTTTCCTGCATCTTAATGCAATTTAACTTGTCCAACTCAATTAAGCCTTTCTTGTCAATTGCTTCGGCTACATTGTCACCCGTGTACTCGATAAGCAGACCTTCATCAGAACTATCGCTCATGCTATCATCGAAGTCATCGCTGCAATCGGAATCATCATCGTCGAACTCCGAGTCGTATGTTGGTGAACCGTAACGTACGTTACCCCAATTATACACGCTGTCACCATTGATCGGTGCGGTATTTAACATCTCATTCGACCACGTCCCGATTTCTAATTCGTCCAAATTATCATCAATTTTTTCGATTTTGTCCTTTTTTTCTTTCATTTCCACGAAATCTTCTTTTTCATCACAGTCGCCTGTTCTGTCATCCTAAAAATAATAAAATCTAGTTAAAAATTTCTACGAATTCATTCCAATAAATCAATATAATACAATAAATCAGCATAATGAATCAAGCTTTACAATTTCACGATTCACAGTCTTCTCCATCTCTTTTGTCTTTTCCTCTTCCTTCATTTTTTCTGCCTCCTTAGCTTTCTCATTCTCTTTCGATTTCTTCAAAACATCCGCTAAACTCCAACCAAAATCCAGAGGAGGCCATTCAAAATCTTCAGCTAAATTTTCCATACCAAGATTGATCGCAGAAGCTACTTGTCGGCGAATTTGATCTGCCAACAATAATGCATTTATCCTATAGAGTATACACGGTAGACATACTGCCTGTCGCCAGAGAGAAGCTGGGAATGGATGAATAGCACAAAGTTCTGCAACGAGGATCTGCTTTTGTTCGAGATTTTCACGTTTTGCGCGTTTTGTTTCTTCGCTACTCGTTGGTAATGCTACTCCTTTGCGATTTACATACCTACAAAAAATAGTGATTAAAATAAAATAAAAATAATAATGTAATATTGTAATATAAAATCAGGCAAAAAAAACCTTGGTGTCAAAAAATTAAGTCTTGCAGACGTATGATCAACGTCAAGCAATGGTTGCTCCAAATTTTGTATTTGAATACAATATTTTTTTAAATAATACTCCTCGAAAGTACTGTAATCAGCTCCCGGGAAACTCGATTTAGGATTCAGATGATTGCATATTTCTGCGACGTAGAAATACTGAGGTTGGTCTTGATTACGATACCAGGGCATAATCACAGCGTCGTGATATTTATTGGCGTCAAAAGTGAAATTACGTCGCTCTTCTTCGGATACTAGATTTGGCATACTTTTACGATTTGCGTAGATACACTCAAGGAAGCCCCAATCGACACACATGTCCGTAGAACCATCGAGCTTTTTGACTGGCACTATCATATAGGAATTCTCCGAGACATTTGGGTCGAACAGCATCAAATACTTTTGCAACCTAAAAATAGAAAAATTGAATTGTCAATGAATTACACCAGACAAATAATAATCATTAAAAATTTAATAACTTCACCTTAAAACATTGGTAAAAGTATAATTGAGAAACGACACGACTTTATCATTCTGCGTCTCGTCCAGTACAACAGTTTCCTTACTAAGCTTTAGTTCCACACGCACCTCGCCAGACCTAGTGTAAATTGGAAAAGGACAGACTTTCGGTATCTTTTTGTAAGTCAAAATACCAAAGCCAATAGCCGAATCCTCTGGTGGATAAATCTTTCTTCCCCTAGTATTCTGCTCTTCTGGCAATGGGCAACTGAGCATCATGTGAATATGATAAAGATAACACGGTTTCCTGAACTCAGGTTTACAATCGGTCAGAGCGCCAGCGATCTTCTTGTAATAGTACTGTCTTCGCTTTGTGGTACCTGGCCTTGCGTCTGACAAATCCATCTTCTCATCACCTGGTAGTGCTGGCACTTCTGTATCTTCTGGATTGGCTTTGAAGTTCTCCTTACCTACTGGTATTAAGTAATCATCGATTTCGTTCTCCTTGTGCAGACGAATGCAAAGTTGTAATGCCGCTATTCGTTTTGCTAGTGATTTATTTGGCATGGGGTAAGAGGAAATCAAATACTTTAGAGGCGAGTTTATGGGAAGCCGAAGAGAACAGATGTACATTTGATTGTCTTGTACTTTAATAGGATTGATTTTCCATTCAGGTGTGAGCTTTGTAAATGTATCGCTTGGCAATTTTGCACAATACCTGAAAAAAACCAAATAAATTTTTATCACATACAAGAATTGCGTTTAAATTCAAATGTAAAAAAATTACCTGTTTATTAAAGTTATGGCACTGTTGAGTGTAACTTTAGGAGATTCATCCTCATCCAAAGGCTTGTACTCTGGTAGAAGAGAGCAAAAAGCATCAGCCTCTAATTCCTCTAACTCATTATTTTCCTTATTGGAACACTTAGCTAATAAAATTTTTTCTATGTAATGGTAGTGGGCCAATTGTTGCACATATGTTTGTGGCTCATCATCTGGCACCAATAAAATATGCAAAGCATCTGTTGCACGAGCTCTGCTCTTACATTGCACATAAGACTGATAATTCTTAGGAAAATCAAACCGCATCACAAAGTTGCATTTAGGAATGTCGATACCTTCTTCTAAAACTGAAGTAGAAATTAACAAATTGCACTCGTGAATACGAAATTTCTTTAACACTTCCTCCTGCTTTCTGTGCTCCATCTCTATGTCCCGCCCACCTAAGATGTCATCATTTGTTTTCTCACTTGTATAGAGAGGAGATAAAAAATGATATGCATCTTCACATTTGCTTAATTCGTTTAATAAATAAAATAACACTTTAGCAGTGATCGTATTGTCGACAAAAATCACACCACACATTAAGTCTGGATCTGTTAATCCACGAAAGCGAAAAGGCCTTTGTTTCTTGAAACCTGGTTCCATTTTTTTGATTGGACTTTGTGCTGGCTTTTCTTGATTATTTTGATCCTTAATAATAGTTTTTTCATGATTATTTATGAGGTTTTCTTCTTTTGCAGGAGGAGTAAAAGTTCTGAGGACTTCTAGCATTCTATGAACTTTTGGAGTAGAAAATTTTTTGATTTTTTCTGTCTCTGACAAGCCATTAAATGCGTGATCACAGTAAGCTCTAATTTTTAAAAACAAAGTTGCTATTATGCCTAATAAGAGATAATGCCTATCATAAGGAGTTTTGATTTTAAGCTTCTCTATAAGCATTAACAATATTAAAGCTGCTCTATCGGCTGCCCATAAACCCAATGTTTCTAGAATATATAAAAATTCTTGGATCAACTCCAGGGGCTTTTTCCTTGGATCTGGAATCTTTTTAATTTCTTCTAAAAATTCTTCGCTATAAATCTCGGTAGGATCATAACGATGATCCTGTAAAAAATTTCTACATTCCTGAAGATAGTTTTCTATATCTTTCCTACATTCAGTTTTATAAGCTAACATGTATTCCTTTGGCTTTGGACTATACCTTAGAATAGATAATAAATCACTAGCTGTTTCAATTTTACACCTCAACAGAGACTCGATTCTTTCTATTGCAAAACTTAATTGCCCTGGTTCCTTGGTTAAACTATAAAGTGGTACAGCAAAACCAATAATTTTTATATCATTATCACAGGATCTGAAAGTCTCTAAAATGAACCTAAGTTCATTATTCGTGACTAAATTATGGCACTTATCAATAATAAGTAAATTTATTTGACTTGGAATAATCTTCTTTGTGTTGAGCAACTTGCAACATATTTCCACAGTCAAAACTAATACTTGAGTATTTAAATTAAATTGATCTATGTTAAAATCATCTACGTCACTACAAAGCAAAACTTTCAAGTCGGTAAGTTGTTCGATGTGAAAAGCAGTCTCATTGCAAGACTGTTCATTTTCCAGTAAATATATTGTCCGTTTGCCATTGTCATGCAAACTTTTCCTATTGTTTATGGCAAGTTCTTGAATCAACTTATTTGTAATAAACGTTTGCTCGGCGATTTTTCCTAAACATATTATAATATTTCTTTCCTTAGCCGAGTAAAGCAATTCAACTTGGTGTTCTCTTGGAGTGAACGAGTTCGTATGGATTTGATCGTTGAAGAAAAAAGCCATTGAAATGGGAAAGAATTATTAGTTTATCTTTACACTAAAAACCTTTCACACGTAACAATATATTCAATTGTTATTGTTGCTTTCACTATCAATCCATTATTTTCAAAAGTTGACGCTGACCACTCGACTTGCGGCTTAAATTCCGCAGACTTAGGCTTTGTAAACAGGTAAACTAAAAACATGGCGTCTAATGCTCATCAGCGCCATCAGCGCCATCAGCGGAGTCTGATTGAACCATCTCCTATGCTGAAGGCTGAACTGAAGCATTTAGCATTCGAATATCCGATTAGCCCTGTGGCGCATCGGAGTCCTCAGGTACCCACAGCCATTAAAACGAAACGATTAGCCCTGGCTGAACTGCCAAAATCATAAATTGCTAGTAGTCAATGGAACCAACTTACTAGTTTTGATCACTTGCAGCATTCTATGAACTTTGGAAGTAGAAAATATTTTAACTTTACTTTCGTTGATGAGCCATTGAATGCGTGATCATAATAAGCTCTAATTTTGAAAAGCAAAGTTGCTATTATACTTTTTGAAAAGAATTTTTTAGTAATAAAATTTAGAGTGAAAGTTTGATGTTTTTCATTGTTATTTATTAAATAAACTTACTTATGCATTGGCGACAGAGGCATTGTATGAACTCACGTATAATACAAAATAACACAAAAAAAGTAGTTTTCGTTCCTGCCGAGACTCGCAAACTTAATGCCGCAACTCTTGAAAATGAGCGAAGAATCGTTCTGGAAGCCCGTCCTCGTCGGTGATTCCCTAGCGGCGGTGGGAAGCGGGACTTCACAATTAATAATAATATTGTGGCATGCTCTTGTATGAATAATCACGGTACTTGTTTCGACTGCGCAATGGATTCTCTCAAGTGTATCATTTCATTATCGCGCGTGCACTTCAAAACTCTCCGTGCGCATATAAATAGCTTCATTCGTGGCTGACCTATCACCTCGTACAAGCGACCGCGCCGATTTATTTCCGTTCCATACCTGCATCCAAATCTACGGAGCCATGTCTCGGCCGATCGTTCTAACAATCGTAAGTATTTTTCGTCGACGCGTCGTCACGCGCCAGACCGAAGGATCAAGTTAATTGACAATTCCGTGCAGATTCTCAGCTTGGTGTTCAGTGGCGATGCGGCTGTTCTCAAAAACTTGGCCAACAAGTTTGACTTTCCCTCGCACATCGCCGGGACGAATCGTAGTGCCGCGTGAGTTCACTCGACGACAGTCCAAAGCCGGACAGCGCGTAATCGTTGCGTTTGCCCTTCAGGAACGAGCTGCAGCCGTTCGCGGCGGAGTATAGTCCCGTGGACTTGGGCATCGACTACCTCGACGACGAAGCGCCTGCGAAGATCCAACACGCACTGGCGAACGCGACCCTGTTCGGTGGTCCGGCTGCCAATCAAGTGTCCGTTAGCGACGTAAGCCCCCGATGCAATCTCACCGACATATTCGAACGTGCCAGAGCCCTCATTGTTATTTTCTCGGCAAAGGGACTGCTGAGGCTGAGGCGCGCGATCAGCACCTTGTACTCGCGGCTGATCGGTCGCGAGCTCGACGCGCAGGAGAACGTCGTGATCACGGCTGGCGCGACCGAGGCAGTCAATTCCGCTTTCTCGGGACACACGTCTCCCGGCGATGAGTGGGTGGTCATCGAGCCTGCCTACACCATGTATCTGCCCATGATCAAAATGGCCAGGGGCGTTCCGAGATTCACCTCCCTGAAATTAGTGAGTGACACGGTTGTACCGCAAACTTCAAGTTAAAGTGCACATTCCGACGGAATTCGATGCTATCGGCCATTCAGAGAAAGCACCGCGGCAGGATCGACGGAGAGGACTGGGTGTTGGACAAGGCGGAAATGGAGAGCTTGTTTAGCGAAAAGACCAAGGGTATCCTGTTGAACAATCCGCTGAACCCGATCGGCAAGGTGTACACGCGCGAGGAGCTCGAGTTCATCGGCAGCCTGGCGGTCAAGTACAACACCATCGTCGTGTGCGACGAGGCGCACGAGTGGGTCACTCACAAGCCGCACATCAGAATCGGTAAGCGCGCCTCCCACGCGGTCGCGCGTTCGCAACGAGATCGCTGAACATCCTCCTCACGGGGAACTTGCAGCGTCGCTGCCGGGAATGTTCGAGCGCACGATCACCGTCGGCTCGTCGAGCAAGTCCTTCAGCGTGTCGGGCTGGAGAATCGGTTGGGCCTACGGACCGAAGGAAATCCTGAACCACGTGAAAACTGTCCACGCGAATACGCTCGACAGTGCCCCAACGCCGCAGCAGGTGCGTGCGAACCTCTCGCTCGAATTCAACTCGATCTTTCGATTGAACGCCCACGAATTTTCGGATTTTCCATCAGCAAGCCGTAGCGTCCGCGTTCGAGGACGAGATACGCGACTTTGGCTCCCCGGACTCGTACTTCGTTAGCCACAGACGACACGTTCAATGGCAGCGCAACTTCTTGACCAAGGCGTTCGCCGACGTCGGCATGAGACCCGTCGTGTCGGACGGCGGCTACTGCATGCTCGTCGACTGGACGCCGCTGAGGCGCAGGTTCGGCGGCAAAGTCAACGGCGCCATGGATTTCGTCAAGTGGATGATTCGGAACGTCGGAGTCTTGGGATTGCCGATGTCGTCCTATTACGGGGACGCGCACAAACACATGGGCGAGAACTTTGCGAGATACTGTTTTCACAAGGTGAGAGGCATTGAGGCTTGCGGCGAATGTTCCGCGATGCATATTCATTCTTCGTTTTTGACCTTCCAGAAAAACGATACTCTCATAGAAGCCGCGCGAAGACTGAAGAAACTCAATAAGTGATAAACTAGACTAGTCTGTTACATAATTAATGCGCATACTTGGTCAGAGCCCTGGATCCCTGGACCCCTGGAGGAAGTTGTATATATTCGATAGCTGGGTGAACGAAGAATCGACGAATCCAAGCTGTACTACTACTTCAAACGACGGATCCACTGCCCTCGAGATTTCGTTCGAAATCGAATGATTTACGCGACAACTGTATATATTAAATATAAATAATTTATCTATTCGAGTCTGACGGCTTCCTAGTGAAATTATTATCTTATTTGTTTTACAAATTTGTCGATCAGCGTGATCACTCAAAAACACGAAAGTCTTTGTTAAGCTATCAATGTAATAACAAGTTATACTGTATCGCTTATCGGTAGGCCGAAAAGCCTCAAAGATCGCTATCAAATTTATTGATTCCAAAATGTCAGTCTGAATTGTTATTGCTATAAACGTTGCTAAAGGTTAGAATATCTTTTACGTCGTGAATTTTTTGTTTGATTCCGGAATGTTATAAAATTTTATAAATTCTCCGCAATTATTTGGATTCCAATTTCCACAAATGACTCTGAACAGTGCTTAAAGGAGTTTGAATGACAAAGTCAATCTAAAAGATAGAGTCAACAATAAGAAGTGAATAAGAAAGCATACTTGACGTACAACAGATGTTTGGCTTTTATCAATTAATAAATCGTTCATACATAATAATCGAAGTGAATTCCCTGACAAATTTGTCCTTGAATTTAAGCACATAGGAAAAAAATTGTCGAGTGGTCGTGTGAAAAGTACAACTTTGCCACTTGCTCGGTGAAAAAAGGTGCGCTCAAAAGCTCTTTCTTTTAAGAGTGTCCCGAGAAAGCAGAGTTTATGTAAAAAGTTAAATATTTCATTTCGGAATCACATTTGATCAGTTATGCCAAACATTAGCCAAACTTTACAATTGAAAGTAAAAAAAACACATTTCTCATCTATTTCTCCCTCTTGAATCGTCACATTTATAATTAAATCCTAATTATGGAGGAAAATATACTATCCTTGGATGGGTAAAAAAACGTATATGTTATTTAGATTCGGTTAATATTTTACCGAACTTTATTAAACATTGTAATTGAAAAGAGAAAAATTACTGTTTTAAATTATATTGAAATAAGGTTTGTCAAAAGTTTTTCCAAACTTCATACAAAGAAGCAAGTTAGGGATCAAAGTTTTGTATCGTACCATGGCACAATAGCCCATTGTAAAAAATATTTACAAGTATTTATATTCCAATGTGGGTAATAACACGATTAACTAGAGATCTGTTTTCTTTGAGATTGAAAGATTTCACAAAAATTGCATCGATTAAAAATCAATAAAAAGTGAATTATTACAATTGCGCTTAATGACTTTCCTTGACAAATAAAATATTTAAAATTAATTTTTTATTTTTATAAATCCTCATTAGGAATATTTTTCAAAGTGCCAATAACATAGATAGTGAAACTAAAGTTAAAAAAAGGAAAATTAGTTGGAAGAGGTTATTAAAAAGGTCGATTATTTCATTAAAAATGTATTTTGTAGACGTAAAAATAGTCTTGTGGTTATCTACTTTTAGACGAACCACTTAACTTTGTGATACCGTGCATAACATTACATAGAGTCAGAAAATCTTCCGTTTCAAGTGCTCTGGGTGAGTTTCTTATCTTTGTGACATCACTCTCTATCATACATAATAAATCACATAATAAATCATTATGCAAAGGTGATAGGTATGACAAATCACGTAATGTTTTAATCTGTAGGATGCCCTGCGTGAATTAACCTTTCCTCTAAAATTTAACGAATGGCAATGCAGTCGTAAACGAATCATGATATTAACCTTGCTAATAATGAATTGAAAATTAAAATGATAAATATGTAGCAGGTTTAGATCAGTCATTAGCTTTTAATCGGAGATACTCATTAATATGACTGTAATTGTGTATATAGCACATGAGTTTTCCTTAATATGTTGACTAATTCATTTTTTATCGCGTGCATTCGATTAATTTCCAAGAACCTATGCCGATTGACGATGTAACATAACAGTAAATATTCCAGCACTCTCAGGCTCTCAGGAAGAAATACCGTTCGATTTTGCATAATTTATTTAGTTCAGTCCGCCCCGAAACATCAATTTCTCGATTGTTCCGCATCTAAATAAAGAATAGTCCAAAGAAGTGGCTTAATAAAAAAAACAAGAAATTAATATTTACGTGACGCACACTCCAACTGATTCCAACCCACGTGTGATCACTATAAAGCGCTAGTACAAGCGTCGAAAAGTTTTATTCCTCGTCACAGTGGAGCGCATCATGATTTCGAAAATTATCATTCATTTAGCGGTAAGTTTGGTCGCGTCGTACTTTGCCGCACTGTGCGCCGCGGCTACGATAAATCGCCCGTCGACGTTCGCCTTTCCACGACACCTCGTAGGCTTGAACGAGTCCATCGAGTAAGTCACCAAGCCAGCGTCGTTAGAGCGACGGCGAATCATTACCAAGTGAATCTTTTCAGAGAGGAGCTGCGAGCCTACCAGCAAAAGTACAGGCCCGTCGATTTGGGTATAGATTTGCTCGACGACGACGCGCCGATGTTTATCAGGCGGGCAATGGCGAACGCCACCCTGTCCGACGACCCGTACGCCAATCAGCTGACTCATCCCAATGTAAGAACCGTTGGCTCGATAGTGGCAAAGCGAGCCTATACCATTTTCCACTTACCGCTGCGATTCAGGGCATCCTCAGGCTCCGCAAAGCGATCGCCGAGATGTACTCGCCTCTGGTCGGCCGCCGACTCGAGCCGGAAGACCACGTTGTGGTGACGCAGGGGGCAACGGAAGCCGTTTACGCGGCGTTCACGGGGCACACTTCACCGGGCGACGAGTGGATCGTCATCGAACCGGCTTACCTCATGTACGTGCCGATGATTAAAATCTCCAAAGGTGTGCCCAGATACACCAGTTTGAAATTGGTACGCCGACGCTTGTTTTCCTGCCTGTGCACTCGGAGATTTTCACGCGGTTAGAACACGATAACGGCCGTGGAACCTTGCAGATGAAGGCAAATGGAACGATCAACGGAGACGATTGGGTGCTGAATAAGGCAGAAATGGAAAGTTTATTCAATGAGAAAACCAAGGGAATACTGTTGAACAACCCACTGAATCCCATCGGCAAAGTTTACAAGCGCGAGGAGCTTGAATTCATCGCTGGTCTGGCGATAAAATACAACGCGATCGTCATCTGTGACGAAGCACACGAGTGGATAACTCACAAGCCTCACGTTAGAATCGGTAAGTTTCACGTTTTCGCGCAAGGCATCCGTCTCGAAACCTGGTTCGTTGCAGCCTCTTTGCCGGGAATGTTCGAGAGGACCATCACCATTGGCACGTCGAGCAAGACTTTCAGCGTAGCCGGTTTCAGAATTGGTTGGGCGTATGGTCACGCAAACGTTTTGAATCACCTGAAAACTGCTCACGAAGTAGCCGTTTATTCCTCTCCCGCACCGCAACAGGTGACACCACGTTTGGAGACACCGGTGCCCGACTGTCCGACGACGCGCTTACCATGAAATCTGCTGGCCAAACAGGTAGCCGTGGCCTACGCCTTCGAGCGAGAACTGTGCAATTTCGGCGCTCCGGATTCCTACTTGATATCCCACCTGCGGACCGTCAAGCAACAGCGCGACGCAATGATCGAGGCGCTGGCCGGAACGGGCATAACACCTGTTATCGCCGACGGCGGTTTCTGCATGCTAGCTAACTGGTCTGCACTTGGAGCCAAAATCACCAACGTTTACGGATCCATGCAGTTTATTATATGGATGATCAAAAATGTCGGGGTGCTGGGCCTTCCTTTGCCGGCCTTTTACGGCCCCGAGCACAAGCACATTGGCGAAGACTTCGTGCGGTTTTGCTTTCACAAGGTTGGCGAGATCATCCGGATGCTCCTCTGACAAGAGTCTTTTAATTTTTGAAATTCCTTTACAGAAAATGGCGACTCTCCACGAGGCAGCTCGAAGATTCAAAAAACTGCGAGATTCATTTTTTCCTTGATAACTATTAGCTTCTACTTGTTATTATTTATTAAATTGAAGATCTTTGCTTTGACTGCACGGATAATGACTATTGTTCTTTCTTTACTGTTTGCTTTATAAGTAACCGACGTCTTTTGTTCATGAGCATTCTTCAGTCCGTGATGAACCAAGTAATAGTTTAATTTCTCATGGCTTAGTCTTCACAGAGAAAATATCTCGGTAGCTTACTGCTGAAAGATTGCCTTCGCTAAGTCTTTTATTATTTTTATTATTTTCCACTGACAACTTTGTAACCAATATATCAGCAGATAACAAACGAGCAGTATCAGGCTCATTAACTCTTTGCGCGCGCGCAACTCTACGCCATTCGTAATCCGATCTTAATTGCAGATAATATTATGCTCTCAAAAATTTTAATAAATAAATAACGCATTCAGTAACGTTCTGTTAGCACTTAATCGTTGCGATTCCCTCGATCGTTGTATGCCTTGTGCAAATAATTTCGATTCTACATCTGTTTCGGGCATTGGTCGTACGGAGCATGGAGCTGAAAAATTTCCTCGGTATGCGAAGTGTTGCACTACTAACGGTAATTATTTTTCAATACTAATTTTCGAGCTTTTTATTGGTGAGATATAAGTCGCATAAATAATCCAATCAGCCGACGTGAACAATTAGGTGTGCACTTTCGTCGCCTTATGCGCTGCTGCTAGCACGAAAAAATTTTCCAGAGGTTTTCCATTCCCACCTCACCTGATCGGCACCAATTACTCGGCAATGTGCGTTGACATTTCCCTTTGACTGTCGCGATGGCTAATCGAAAGTTATTGTTCCGCAACGCAGGAACGATTTACAAGCGTACAAGGAGAAGTACGATCCCGTGGATCTTGGAATCGATTTGCTCGACGACCACGCGCCCGAGTACATCAGGAGAGCGCTGGGAGAGGCCAGTCTCTCCGATCCCGCTTACAATCAATACACACCCAATGATGTAATGGCGATAGTCGTATAGAAAATGCATCGGCTGCT
This sequence comes from Phymastichus coffea, assembly GCF_024137745.1. NCBI lineage: Eukaryota > Metazoa > Arthropoda > Insecta > Hymenoptera > Eulophidae > Phymastichus > Phymastichus coffea. Next base: position 1,431,023 of record NW_026706874.1, on the reverse strand, counting down.
TTGTATATTCAATCGTCTTTACCAAAATTTAACAATACGAAGAACGGCAAAGTTGCAATAATTTCGCAGGGTACAGTGCGGCTACGAACCGCAATCGCGGATTTATACTCGCCCTTGGTCGGCCAACCACTGAACCCCGCGGAAAACGTGTTGGTAACGATTGGCGCGACCGAGGCTATGCACTCGGCCATCGTCGGCCACACCTTCGCCGACGACGAATGGATCCTCATCGAGCCTGCGTACAGCATGTATTTGCCGATGATCAGGATGGCTGGAGGTGTGCCGCGATTCACCGCCTTGAAACTGGTTGGTTCGGTCGTGTTTGCACCACCCGAGCCGCGTGCTCTCCCAGCTGAAAACCCGTTGTTGTCCGAAACAGAACGCGACCGGGGCTCCGGCCAGCGGTGACGACTGGAAATTGGACCAAGAAGAGCTGCAGAGTTTGTTCAACGAGAGGACGAAGGGTATTATCCTGAACAATCCGGTGAACCCGGTCGGCAAGGTTTACACGGCGGAGGAGCTGGAGTTCATCGCGGAGCTGGCTCGGGAGCGCGACGTGCTCGTGATCAGCGACGAGGCACACGAGTGGATAACCCACAAGCCGCATCGCAGAATAGGTAGACGGAGTGGAGGGCGGAGTGGAGAGCGGAGTGGAGGGGGCGGCCCATTGACGGCGCTTTGGCGTTGCAGCTTCGTTACCCGGGATGTACGAGCGAACGATAACCGTGGGCTCGGCTAGCAAGTCGTTCAGCTTGGCCGGCTGGCGGATCGGCTGGGCATACGGCCATCGGGACGTTCTCAACCACGTCAAGACGGTCCACATGAACAGCGTGGATTGCGCGCCTGCGCCCCAGCAGGTAATGCCAAAGGCGGCCGCTGGACCTCCTAGAGACGAGCGGTGAAGCGATTGTAACGTCGACGTGCCGTTAGGAAGCCTTGGCCTTCGCCTTCGAGGAGGAAATTCGTCATTTCGGATCGGCGCACTCCTACTTCGCGACGCATCGGGAACACGTGAGACGCCTTCGCGACATGCTCGTCGAAGCTTTCGCGGACGTCGGCTTGAAGCCCGTCGTCGCGAGCGGCGGATTTTGCATGCTGGTCGATTGGACCCCTATCAAGAGTCGAGTACCTCGGCTCGCCGGCTCTATGGACTTCGCGATGTGGTTCATCAAGCACATCGGGGTACTGGGCCTACCCGCAACTTCCTACTTTGGAGAAGAGCACAAATCTATTGGACAGGACTACGCGCGATTCTGCTATCACAAGGCAAGCGACGGATACTTTGAGGCATCGCGGACGAAAAGATTGTCGTGCGATATTACGCGTCTTTTTCTTTTGATTTTGCAGAAGGTCGATACGCTCGAGGAAGCGGCACGGAAATTGAGCAAACTGAAAGGTCTCTTGTGAAGCGTCGGTCGCTATTTGTCGAATTATCTTCGCAATACGCTTACATAGTTTTCAATGTACCGCTTTTATCTATCAAAATCTTTATAAAAATGACAATAAATTAGTTGTCTCTTGATGTATTGTGATTCCCTGATTACATCGTATTTATTCAATTTCTAAAGAGTAAATCAAGCTGAAAGAGAAATATCGAACATTTTCCTTGATCGATCATAGTCGACGGAATATATAACACTATTGAGTAACGATCAACACACCTATCAAATGCCAAGTGAAAACGGAGATAACGTTGAGCTCCCGTGCGCATCGATCAAACCGAAAACGGTATTACATTCTCTCGGGCAGATTCCGCTTTTATACTGTACTATTATATACTCGTGAATTATTTCACTTCAAATAATATGTTTTCAAAATAAAATTGTTAGACGGAACGGCATTGTAGACGCAGCTGCAGAAATAAAAGCTGAGCATTAGTCTCGCAACGAAGGCACTTTATTTAGCACATAGCACACACACGCTGTCACTTCGGTGAGAGAACGAGAGACAAGCGTGTCGCAGGACACAACGTGGGTAGTGAGTGACGCGACCGACGCATGCGTCGCCCCCATACGAGCATACGTGCATATACCTACCTATATACAAGCCATTCAACAAAAGTTATTTCAAAATTAAATATCTAATTATCGATTAAAAAATGACAAATCCGAAAATTTGATCAGATCGGGAAAGCGATGCCAAGGTGTTTCGCGTAAGGGGCGTTTCTTTGTTCGATTTAATTAATATTTAGATTATTCACTGTAGATTGTATTTTTGGAAGTGATACAAAACCAGCAAACAAAAATTAAATTAAGAAAAAGAGTTAATTTATTAAAATTGTGAATCTGCATGTAGAACTATGGGCCAGAGATGTTAGTATCAATTTAAAAAAGATATCTGTTGGAATTAAGAACACAAGAAACAATTGATGATAACGCCATGCCAATTTAAAGATAATATGCACTTCCGTATCAATGAACTATGCTTAATTTTTCCACTCGATCATTACAGATCTTTGCAGTCTTAATTATCACGACAAATTGATTAATATTATAACTTTTGGTTTAAGACCATAATCGCCCCTGCTATATAAACTCACGGACACTGGATTAATAGCAGCCTTGCAAATAAATTGTAAGCAGTCGGTCTACCGTAAAATATCATGGATAGGCGCTATGCATTTGAGAGATGCTCTGGCGAACGCGACACACGCGACTACGACGTGAGAAAGTCATATCTTTGAGCACGTGGGAAAAGAGAGCAGGATTTGCAATTAGGAACGTCAGCGATGGAGCGACAAAAGAATTAGTTAAATGCGTATTCGGCCGCAGGGATTACCGAGGGAGGCTGAGGCACGCCATCGCGGCAATGTACTCGGTGCTAGTCGGCCATCGATCAAGTCCTGACGATAGCGTGCTGGTACCTGACCATCGGCGCGACCAAGGCTGTACATGTGACTGTCACAGGGCGAGTGGCCGATCGTCGAACCGGCTAATTACAGCATTTATTCACCGATCATCCAATAAGCCAAATTGATCGGTGTTGCCAAATTGATGGCTGCAACATGGCTGAGTTGTTCGATGATCGCGAGTTTTGGAGCAATAGACGAGCAATCGTCCAACGTAGAATGGCTCGTAGAATGGCTCGGAGGTACAAACATGCTAATAATCAGCGACGAGGCGCACCACCGGCTCACCTTCAAACCGTGCATCAAAATAAATACACCCCGAAAATGCCGCTTTCATGATTAATCTTAATCCATTGATTGCAATCACCTCGAGTTCAGCATCGTTGCCAGGACTGTACGAGCGCACGATGACCATCGTCTCGGATCGTCTCATCGTGTTAATCAATATCACAATAAGAAATGAAAATTAAGATAAGAGAGTGCAAAGCTCGTCTGGCGTCACTAGTATTGACGGATTGAAAAATGCATTGAACTTTTGTAGATGGTGAACGTTGCAAATCTTATCTTATTGGATCAGATAAAGTGAATTTTAGATCACAAAAATTAATGATAGGCAAGGTGGATTTGAACGATGCCCTCCGATTTTAAAGCACTAATACAAAAGAACTTGTGCGACGATTGATGAGATCATTGGTTGGAAAAGGAAATTTGAAACGTATAGTCCCTATTAGAAATCGATACAAAGCAGGTATTTGTAAAGCTATTAGATATGCAGTTTATAGTACTTTATTAGACAATTTTATTGTATATAAAGGAAAACCCTACAAGTTCATTAATAAATCTGTTTGTGTCACTTTTAGCATTTTCTAAAAAGAAGCACGGCAATCCTGACAGTTCGACTATCGATAAATACAACGCAATACTGTCACATCCAATTACTACTCTTCGTAATACATACAGCAATTGTGCAGTAAAAAATTTTATGTATAAAAGGACCACACCGAGTCCTTTGACAAAATCTTGCAACAACTCAAGAGATTAGAATTAGAAAAACGAGCGGTGGTGGCCTGATGGTTCAGTGAGTAAGTACGAGTTCTGGCTTCCGTGCAAAAGATCACAGGTATGTAAAAATGTTGAAAAATATGAAATTTTCATGTGTTTGTTACTGTGATTTCGATGGTTCAGATTCTACCTTGAAAAAAACTTCTCTCTTATATCTTTCCAAAAGTGATAGGAGAAGTCAGTCTACGTGCGAATGACTATAGAGAACCAAGGCACCTAGTGTACCTTTGCAGCGTTCCACGTGAATGTATTCTTGAAGTAATAATAACAACAAATAAGACAACAATCGCCGACAAAACTGGGTATCGCTTTCGGTTCTGCTTTCACTCTCGCTTTTTTCTATATCTAGTTCTTTCAGTTTTCCGTTCCTTCAACGTTAATATCAGACAATTCTTAATCATCCATTCATTTTCTCAATGTTCAAAGGAATTGTTAACATTCACTTTTAATATTAATTTTAACAAACAAATGAAATATACAAAATTTATTGAAAAATAAGAAAAAATCATTTATAAATATTGCATGGAAAAAACGGGACACATTTTTCATTTATTTAAATTTTTTACTGTTTTTAAAAGTCTTCGTTGGCTTAAAAAATCATGGTTGGAAAAAATTTTTTACAGTTACTCTAGAAATATTCCAATTCCGAATGTTTTTGGAAAATCTATGGAAAAAAACAAATTACACGCGATATAACGTACTAAACGTACCAATACAATACAATATTTCTAAATTAAACATGAGAAAATTTTTCCAACTGTTATGCCATGATCTTTTTGGTAAGCCAAGATTTTTTTATGATTATACTTTTTATGAGATAAAAATGGCTTCAAAGCGTAGGCCATAACGATATGATATACTTGCAACAAACATACCTTTTGATGCAAAAAATACAAAACATAAAATTTTCCAAGGCTTAAAAGAGCCATGGAAAATCTTTGACTCAGGCGATATAGGTGAATCCCAACATAATAATTAAAAGTCGTGCAATATTGATACAAGTGTTAGTGTTACTAATTGTAAGTGATACATTTGTCAGAACAGCAGTTAAATTAGTGTTACTCCGATGCTATAAAACAATGCTTAAGACCGTCTTGTCATACAGTTCTATCGAAATCTCACTTTAGAATTGTCGTGCATTTGATTTTGGTGATAAATTCTCTAATATCTAGTTTAAAATGAGGTTCCAGCAATTTTTTATCTTTGTCACGATTAATCCGGTGAGTCGAGCAGTTGAAATCTTAAAATTTGACTTGCTATACGAGGGATACACAGAAGCGATAATTGACTGAAAGTGTTTTCAGCTGCTCATCATATCGATCGATGCTGCAGTTGTGAAAAGATCGCTGAAGCACAAGTTTCCAGAACACCTCCTTAACATCAACTCAACAGCCGCGTAAGCTTTCACGCTCGATTGTTGGATAATCGTCGATCGATCGACAGCTCATTTTCGATGTTTGTTTCTTTGCAGTGACGAGGTAGTGGCTTTCGCAATGGGACACGATTACGTGGACATGGGCGTAGACATGCTCGACGATTTCGTGCCGCTGAATTTACGAATGGCCTTAGCTAACGCTACTCTTGCCAACGATCCCATGACCAATCAAGTCACACAGAGTCATTACGTGAGAAATATGCCAAGTCACCGTCTGAAATTGCGCTTCGACGAACGAATGCCTATTTGGATTTGATTTGTGCAGGGACTGTTGAGGCTCCGAGCCGCAATTGCTAAAATGTACTCGCCGCTAATCGGCCAAGACCTGGATCCAGAAGCAAACACGCTGATAACCCTAGGCGCTACCGAAGCCATCTACGCCGCGTTCTTCGGCCACACGTCGAGCGGCGACGAATGGATCGTCATCGAGCCCGCATACTCCATTTACTTACCGATTATCAAGATGTGCCGCGGTGTCGCCAAAGTCACATCCTTAAAGCTGGTTCGACTCCTTTCCTTCTTTCTCGATTTATTCCCCGCCGAAGGAACGTTAATCGCGATTCACGCCAAACTCGCAGGGGAAACACAAAGGCGAAGTTCATGGAAACGATTGGGTACTGGATAAACGAGAGCTGGCAAGTTTGTTCAACGCGAGAACCAAGGGTATTCTAGTGAACAACCCACTGAATCCAGTCGGCAAAGTTTACACGCGCGAGGAGTTGCAGTTCATTGCCGATCTGGCCGTCAAATACGACGCACTCGTCATCACGGACGAGGCGCACGAGTGGGTCGCTTACAAGCCGCACGTGAGAATCGGTGGGTAGAAGAGCGACCTTCGCAGTAATTATTCTTTCAATCGATTCGATCGCTGCGAATCTCGTCAGGCTCGCTGCCGGGAATGTTCGACCGAACCATCACCATCGGCTCAGCGACCAAGTCGTTCTCCGTGTCTGGATGGAGAATCGGCTGGGCCTACGGACCGAAGGACTTGATCAACAATTTGAAAACGGTGCACAGGGGATCGGTTTACTACACTCCCACGCTGCAGCAGGTACCGCGCGAGACACCCTTGTACATCCAGAATGCGCAGCAAACGTTCACTATTCATTGGCATCCTTTAGATAGCTCTGGCGTACGGGTTCGAGGAGGAAATTCGCAACTATGGACTGCCAACTTCGTATTTTGTATCACATCGCGAACAGGTCAAAGTAAATCGCGACCTCGTGGTCAAGGCGTTTTTGGATGCCGGCATGAACCTAACCATTGCTGACGGCGGCTCTTGCATGCTCGTCGATTGGTCACCATTGAAAACTCGATTGCCGAACGTTCACGGAGCCACCGATTTTGCTAAATGGCTTGTCGCTAATATCGGTATATTGGGTTTGCCCGCAACTTCGTATTACAGCGAGAAACATCAAAGTATGGGTGAAGATTATTTGAGATTTTGTTATAATAAGGTGAGACAGCTGATTTTACGAGTTCTCGCGCTTTACCAAATTCGCTATAATTAGAATAACAAATTTAATGCCTTGCTCTTGATTTGTTCGAGCAGAAATACTATAACCTCGTGGAAGCGGCGCGAAGACTAAAGAAGATCAAATATGGAATCTCACAATAGCGATATTAACCAACAGATTTTCATTGGTTCTAGCATAATTTGTCTGTTATATTTTGGTTGTGCTATGAAATAATAGTATTTGAATAAAAAGAACTTTTGTAGGTTGTATGCTCTTCAATAAGCTTAGCGAAAAATATTAATGAGCGTTGAGTATTCGGAACATTAAGAATGTTTGTTGGCTGGATAAAAGGGAACAAGAAAGGGTAACCGATAGTATGCTAAAGCTTTGCTAGCCAGATACGGCGGAATAAAATCTGCTCTTCTATTTAGGAAATCTATCTACGATAGCCGTATAACATTATCTTATAGATCTTTCGTAAAGTCGCTTGATCCTTTCTGGCGAAACTTATCATCGCGGCATAGACAGCTAGGTTTATTTACTTGCAGTGGTCGGTAACAAACTGCCAGACATAAACAGAAACTAATAAGTGTAATTGAATGAAAAAATCACGTGCAAGTGCGAATCTACGTTTGTTAGATTGTTTGTGTATTGATATTATTAATAAATAGTCGATCGGCTATTATTTATAATAAATAAGGCTGTATCTTGATAAATTCTAGCATAATTTATTGCATATATAAACATTTTGATACACTTTTTTTTTCTTCTTTAAACGTTCGTTAAATTCACGTAGAGCTTAATGCTTTGTGTCAGTGGAATCGTTATATGATAATTAGATAAGACGTTTTTGTTTTCTACAGAGACAGAACTGATAGACAATGTAAATCGCTTTCTCTCCGATAGTCGAGTAGGCGTCGTTCAATGTAATTATCAAAAAAGAGACTGGACTGGAAAAAGTCGAAGGAGAGGGGGGCAGCAGGACATTTCTACGAGTTCCCACGCGATTTGGCATGACGCAATTGACAATGACGCTACGTGCACGTATTGCACTAAAAAGAAAAATTCCGTGCAGTCGCGCTAGCGAGAAGTAGAGGGGGAGAGAGTGAGAGAGGGTGACAATGAAGGTGAAAGAACAATCGGCGGTCGTCGATTGGCCTTGCTTCTGTACACGTTACGATGTGGGCCGGGTGAATAGGTGGTTGGAAGGAGGACACACAAAAACTGCTTCGCGAACTGTGTAAACGTTCTCGCTCGTACCAACGTGCCGCGCTGTATCCCTTAGTTCGTTCAGGTCCGTCGATATGCACAAGAAGAGTTAGGAAGAATCAAGAGCGTGTGGCGAACGGGAGCGAGCAATTTTATCACAGTCTAAAGCGATAATGACGAACAAGAAGAAGAGGAAGAAGAAGAGGAAGAAGAAGAAGATTGAGATTGTGAAAAGAGCTAATTAAATTCAATATACTACGTCTAAATTCGCATCGTACGAAGGACTAGATTCGAGTACTTATCGTTATAGCTATAACGTAATAATACAATTGGATTTATCCACGGAGGACTCAAGACGAAAGAGAAAGAGAGAGAATCAAAGAATTTGTATTTGTTTTTTCTTCATTACGCGTGTCTCGGAATGGACTTACTTGTATACGAGTGTAACGACGTCACGTTTTCATCCGTATTGTACATCGACTTTATCGTCACACACACGCTTTGTCCGCAAGAGAGACAGCTTTGAGCTCTATATATATGTATCCCTAAATATATATAATATTTATATATATAAATTACATTTACATTATACATTTACAATGGAATGTCTCGCTCTTTGTGTAACGTTTGCGTGTATATAATGTGTACACGTCTCGCAAAGGCTGGGACGCGGCGTGGAAAAGAATTTAGTTCCTAGCTCGACTATAAATATATAAATGCACACGACGGTCGAAATACCGAGCGACGATGCGCGAATTTAAGTACATGAAACGAAAAGGGAAAGACATCGAAAAGTTGACGACACACTAATAAAGGCCGGAGAGAAGAGAGAGAGAGAGAGAGAGAGAGAGTGAGATACGCTCGTGTGTTCAATGTACGTGTGTAGGATATGATGATGTGATGATGATTGACGTTGCCAACACCAAATTTGTCAGCGCGCCATCGTACTTTCGCTTTCCACGGTTTTACAAAAAGAATTAGCTAACACATATCACAGAATGCGTATTTTTCTTTCGTTTTTGTCGCGCTTCGAGAGACAGAGATTACATAAGGTTTTCGTGGATTTTTTTTTTGTTCTACAAATTAGGAGAAGAAGGATTCTTAGGAGGTTACGCGTATGTTTAATGTTGCTGCGGTGGCTGGCGTTCGTCGAATGATGCGGCTACGTGGTAGTTGCGACGACCAAAGGAAGAATGGTGAGGAGACGGCCAACGCGCCCGCCTCTTTCGGGGCTAAGGTCGTCGTACCTGCGCACAACGCCCATCGATTAATTTCATCGTAAGAAAACAGAAGAGAAATAGAAAATTGAGCGCAGTGACGAGAACGCTCGCGCCAAAGGATGACGTTCGCCCGCGCGCGTCGCAACCCCCGCCAACGGTCGCCTCCAAATTGAAAATCCCATCAGCGCCAGCCGTCGCAGCGAGGAACTTCAATCAAACGTGCCCCCCCCCCCTTTCTCATGATTTCCCGAATGTAACGGCGTGCGCGCCCCACCCATGAGGCGATCGTTCTCGTCAGCTTTCGGCCCTTTAATAACAGGCCTCGCGCAGCAGACACACGCACCAGTTGGAAGCGAGTCCGGCAGCTGCGGCCTAATCAAGTAAAAAAAGGAAAGAGGCGAGAGCGGCCTTCTGTTTTAGCGTCCAGCTGGTTCACTGGTTGAGGAGAGTGTTGGTCACCTCAGTGATGGACAGCAGAGGACTCCCGGCGTCCGGCTTGGCATGCTGCTGCTCTGCTGCTGCTGCTGCTGCGGCTGCTGCTGCGGCTGCTGCTGCTGCTGCTGCTGTTGCTCCGATTGGTCCAGCAGAGCCGGGCAGTACGACGACTCGGTGGCGCTGCGCACACACGTTGTCCGTGTGAATTTTCGAATGAAAGACAATTGGATAATGAGAGCTCTGCGCGCCCGGCGCAGCGGACACCGCGAAGTGAGTCCGTGCGCAGAGCGCAACAGAGAGAAGAGCAACAGCGCGAAAAGAATTCGACCTGAGAGAGAAAGAGAAGAGTGTGAGAGCGACACTCACTGAGACGCGTGGCGTGGTGCAGTGGGGTGATGGTGGTGGTAGGGATAGTACTGGTAGTGCTGAAGCCCCTGCCATACCTCGGAGTCCTGCTGGTGCGGCGGCGGCGGCGGCGGCTGCTGGTGCGGCTGCGGGGGGTAGGCCGCGGGCGCGTACTGCGCGGACGTGACGACCGGGTAGTGCGACTGTTGCGCGGGCACCACGACCGCCGGGGCCGGCGGGGCCTTGCGCGGCGGACTCGCCGCCGGCGACGCGCGCTTCCACTTGCAGTCGCCGTTCAGCGAGTTCATCTCCTGCAGGCTCTTGAGCGGGTCCGGCCGCGCTGCAAGCAGACCGAGATAGGGCGCTGCTGGCGCGCGACGGCCGCCCGCGCGGCGCGACACTCACCGTCGAGCTGCGCCCTGGCCGCCGGGGGACTGTAGCTGCCGTTGCTCCGCGGCGGCGTCCGGGCGGGCGGCGCGCCCCACATCAGCACCGTCTCCCGCGGCAGCTCGCCCCGGTAGGCCTGCACCTCGGGCTTCACGTCCTCGCTCTTGGGCGTGAGCAGCCCGTTGTTGTTGTTGTGGCTGCTGCTGTTGTTGTTGTTGTGGCTGCTGCTGTTGTTGTTGTTGGCGCAGGCGGGCGAGCTGCCCGCCGAGTTGGACGAGGCCGAGGCGGCCTCCAGCGAGTGGCGGCTGCCCGCCCGAGCCAGGCTCGGCGGCTCGGCCGCGTAGCCGGCGTACTGCTGGTGGGCGTTTTCGTAGGTCGGCGGCAGGTCGATGAAGCCGTTGTAGCCGCCGGGCGCCGAGTGGTACTCGGGGTAGTAGGAGCCGAGCGGCCGGTACTGGAAGAGGTTGTCGCTGGCGGCGAAGCCGCCGGGGTAGAGCGTCTGCGGGTGGTGCGGGTAGCCGTAGCCCGCGAGGCTCGGCTCCGCCACGGCCGAGCTCGGGTACGTGGCCGTCGCGGGGTACATGTTCAGGTTGCCGTAGGCCGCGACTACCGCCGCCGCGCTGTCCGACAGGTAGTCCACCGGCGCGACGCCGACGCCGCCCACCGAGGCTGGCGTCGACGCCGGGGACAGCGGCGACAGTTGCTGGGCCTGCTGCTGCTGCTGCTGCTGCTGCTGCTGCTGCTGCTGGTGCTGTTGCAGCTGCTGCTGCAGCTGCTGTTGCTGCTGCTGCTGCTGCTGTTGTTGCTGTTGCTGCTGCTGCTGCTGCTGCTGCTGCTGACTCGCTGCCGAGTGGCGTTCGCAATTAGGCCTCGCCGCGCCTCTCCCTCGACTCGAGCGTGCGCCCTTACCCATCTTGCTGGCTCGCTTGCTGCGGCACGTCGACAGGAAGTCCCTCAGCTGCGTCTTGTAGCGGCGATTGACGCGCTGGGCCGGCGGAGGCTGCGGCGCGGGACCCGGCGCCGCGACCGCCGGCGACTGCTGTGCCTGCGACGGCGCCGCTTGGCCGGTCGTCGGGCCGGCCAGCTGGACGCCCATGCAGGCGCCGCTGCCGGCCGCGCCCACCGTGGCGCCGAGGCTCTCGCTGTCCGAGAAGTAGCTGTTGGTCAGGCCGGCGTCCAGGTAGCTCACCTTGAAGTCCATCGTCCGCTTGCCCAGCAGGTCGCGACCCTCCTCTTCCCTGCACACACAGGTACGCGCGCATTAACGCCGATCGGCCGCCGGTGTTGCCGAGCAGTGTGCCTCGCTCGTCTCACATGAGAGGCCGGTGCGTGCACGTGATGTAGTCGGGCTTGGAGTTCTTGTACTGCAGGCGCGAGCTCGTCTGCAGCCACTGCCAGCCGCTGTCCTTGGTCTGGTACCTGTAGGCGATCATGCCGCTCGCCCCGGTCTTGAGCACTGCAAGCAATCGTCGCCTTCGCTTTAGTCCGTCGTCGTCGTCGTCGGCGCCGGATGCGCGGAGAGAGCAAACAAGGGGAACCGACACTCCTGGTGGGCGCTCGCGACGTAGGCCAGGTCGTCGAAGTGGACCAAGTCGTAGCCGCCGAGGTTGGCCAGCTCGGCCTCGTCGTAGCCGAGCAGGGTACGGCCGCGCTGGTCCATGGAGACCAGGCCCAGGTCGAGCTTGTGCCGGCTCTTGAACATGACCTCCTTCTGCGGCACCTCGAGCAGCGAGGGCGGCCCGAACGGCGTGCACAGGGCGAACAGCGCCAGGGGCGGCTCCTCCGTCTTGGTGTTCTGGCCGTGCAGCACCTTTACTCGGCCCCTGATGTCCAGGCGCTGGAAGCAAGTACGGACGCCGAGGCCGCGGCCACGTTTAACCAGCGCAATCTCGTGCGCGCGGGTTTTGCTCGTTTGACTTCTCATTGACGGGGCCGAGCGCGCCAACGTTTTCGCCGCGCGCGCGCGCGAGCAAAAACTAATTAGCTCCCGCGACTAATGAGATGGAGTCGGTTTTTTGGGCAGGCCGCGCTGGACGCCCCGAGATTATTAATTACGCGGTGCCCCTTTGAGCGAGCCACGCTGAAAAAGCAAACAGAGCTCGGAGCGACTACTTATATGCCTTCTTCTCCGACTTTCCGCCTCTTTCTATTCGCACCTCCAGGGCTCGCATGCGGCGCCGCGCCGATGGTTTTGCGCGAGCGCGCCAAATTGACTGCGGCCATCTGTTTTATGGCTCGGCTTAGAAGTGCAATGTTTCTCTCTTTTTGTCTCTTTTCCTTTCTTCTTCTGCGGGTGCTTTGATAATTGCGAAGCCCCTCCGAAGCCAGATTAAACTCCGTCCGACAGCATCGACGTTCGTTCGACAGTCGAATTGCGGGCCGCGCGAGCAAACGAAAACCGGCAAGACGTGGAAGCGCGCGACGCCGATGTTTCCGCTGTTTGGACTTGTCGCGGCGCTTCGACGCTCCTCGAAGCGCTCTGTCCGGGAAATTCGCTGCCGCGACGCGGAACGTTCGGCTGAAACGCGTCCTTTGCTTTGGGACGTCGTCGGGCAGCGTCGGACAGCGTCGGGCAGCGTCGGGCAGCGTCGGGCCGCGCGAATCGATTCCGCGCCGCGCGGCCGGGGAACGAGAGGCAAGCCGACCATCCGAGCGACGGCTCGGCTGGGTGACTCCGCAAGCGCGCAAGCTACGAGCGCGATGGGCAGCGTAATGCAGATACTCACGAGAAATCCGGACGTATTGTCGAGCAGACACCGGAACCTGACGGTGAAGCTCCTCTCCAGCAGGTGAGCGTGCTGCGGCGCGAGCGCCTCGTGCAGCGGCAGACTGGCGCTCTCCGCCGGTAAGAACGAGTTCCACATGAGCTGTCGCTGCAGCTCCTCGCGATCCTCGCTGTGCACCAGCTCGTACACGCTCTGGTGAACTATGTCCGACTGCAAGAGCAGCGTGGCCGGTCAATTTATGAAGCGCACTTTGTCTGGTTATCGGCAATTTCGCGGGCCGACGTGTATGCGATCGGTCATCCGCGCAGGGACAATGCCCCCCGCCGAAACGCCCAAGTAAAGAGCGGAGTGGCGCAGTGGAAGCGCGCTGGCGTGCTGGGCCCATAACCCAGAGGTTCGTGGATCGAAACCCCGCTCTGCTGGTGTTTTTTTCTCTCTCTCTCTCTCTCTCGTCTGCTCAGTGTGAGATCTCATTTTTCATGCGGTGCCGAGTTTTTTATGGCTCTTTCGGGGCCTTTACTTTTGCGCCAAATTCCTCCTTTTTCCCCTCCCGGACTCCTCTTGTTGGGTACCGTTAATTTATATCGGACTGCGCGCTGATTAAAAAAAATTGATTGCTAACGAGATTAAACTATATATTGGCCGCGTGTGCCTGGCGAAAAAATACAGAGAGAAAAAGGAAGGACGTTGCGTTATTATAGTGACACACGAGTTTCAACAGTCGTCTGCGGCGCAGCAGCGTTAATTTAAAGAGCAGCAACGAAAAAAAGCAGCGCGCAGCGTAGCGCCGACGGTGCACTCGATAGAAAACTCTGCGTATAACCGCGCACTTGAAAATTCAAATCATTCAGGAGAGAATTACAAGCGCACTCGAACATATTATTAAATGACTTACGGTGGAACGATACCCATCTTATGGCGCGTTTACACACACACACACACACACACACATTTATATATTAATACTTATGCGCCGGGATGCGCGCGTGAATTTATAAGTTGGTTGAATGCCAAGTGCGTATCACACAATCGCCTCTCGATCTCGGTGCGCGCGCGCCTTTCACCGCATCTAGCCTAGCGTTCATTTCGAGCTTAAATTTATAAAGCGAAAGAAATAATCAGCTAATTATATTCGCGCTGATAATTTTACAGAATTGGAAGAAGTTCCGCATAAATCATTATAGCTTTTAGCTTTCAACTGTACACACACGAGCGCGCGCGCGCGCGCACAGCGGCCTTTTCTCAAGCTGCAAAAAAAGAAAAACATCGCGTTAATTATATTATTTTCTAGTTCCTGCTAAACCATTTGAAAAGTAGTCCGGCTAATAATCAGCGATAATTAGGTGCGTATGCATTGCGTTTTTGCTCGCATTGCTTATTAGTAAAGGGGAATCCTCTCGAAAAACGCAGTTGAGTTTGATTGTAAGCGCGCAGGCATCGCTTCAAAAGTGATGCAGGACATTGAGTCGCAATCAAGAGAGCATTTCGAGGATTTATCAAGCCTAGAATTGGTCGGAAGCTACAGTTACTCGCGGCCTGTACGCAGCTCGGCCGTAGCTCGGGTCGCGGGTGGCTGCTCGCTAAGGCCAGCAATAAAATGCGATGCAAAATAAAAAACAATGAATCGTAATTGAATCGTCGCGCGTTGTTCAAACAGCAAAAGTCTCGTTAGGAGGCACACGCGCGGCCATACGTCAATGAATTTTTAAAGCGGCGCATTACGGAGTCAATCGCTGCGCGCGATTACCCGGAAATCAGAAAGGAAGAAGCCCGCGCGACTATAGAGTCGTGCATTTATAATGGACAAGTCGCATAAACAAGAGAGGAGGTTGACTCTGTCTCTCACGAGACAGAGAGAGAGAGAGAGAGAGAGAGAGAGAGAGGGAGAAAACTAGACCTGTCCGTCCCTCCCGCTATCGCGATCTATTATTATTCGAGAGGCTCGCTCCGTCGTCGGGCTCTATGCCTTGTTTACACGCCAACCTGCTATCAGTCGCGCGGCTGCTCTCCCATGCCCCGTGCCCATGCCAGACTTCGCGCCTCCGCACGCGGATGTGTCGGGTGTGCGCGGAGCTCGCCTGCGCTCGCGCCCGCAAAAAGCCCGAGGAATCGGCCGCGGTCGTCGAGACTGCGCGGGCCCCCGCTTCAATTAGGACGCCGGCGCCGCGGCAACATGAAAGCGGCCGCGGCCAGCTCTTCCTCTCCGGCGATAATTAATCCGCGCGCTCTCAATTAGCGATGCTCCCATGCCCGACTCGCGCGCCGAGCCCGCGATCGAAGTGGCGTGACCGACACGTGTTGAACTCGGCGCTCGGCGAGATGCGCGCGCGCGCGTTGTCGCTGACCCCGGCCGGGGGAGGGAGAGCCCGCACGCCATCCATTGACGGGCGGCCGGGCGGCCGGGCGACCACCGCTCACCTGGTGGAAGCCGAGGTAGCTCTCGATGCTGTGCGTGGCGAAGAAGACCTCGCCGTCGCAGGTGAGGATGAGCAGGAAGCCGTTGAGCGCCTGCGTGGCAGAAGCGAACACGCGTCAGTCGAGGGCTCGTCGTCGCCGTCGCCGTCGCCGTCGCCGTGGGCGTTGGTTGGCCTCCGCGGCGCCCCTAGGCTCCACCCTCCCGCGCGCGAAAATCCGCGCCCGAGAGCTTTCACCTTGACTCGGCTGGTAACCAAGGCGGTAGCCAAGGCTCGCTCGGAGCTCGCGCGATCAATACCGCGTCCCTTCCTTCGGCGGAACAACCAACGCCCACGGCGCCTCGGGGCAGGCCTGGGGAGGGGATGGCGCTCATACCTGCAGGAACGTCTCGCCGTCCAGGTGCTGCTGGTGGTGCTCGTAGGCGCCGCGGTAGTGCGGGTTGTCCTCCTTGTCCTTGTGCATGACCACTGCAACAGAGCGCCGGGCGCGCCAGGCCGGCCGATAAGCCATCTGCGCCGGCCGACCTCGCGCAGCTGTCGCTCGCGAGGAAATGTCACTCGCGCGCGGACGCCCGTTGGCCCGCCGACTGCGCCCGATACACCGCTAATTTTCGAGGCCGGCCCCGCGCTCCGACTTCCGGGCGACCCCTAAGCCGACCACCGCTCGGCCCAATTGAGACTTCAAGAGCCGAGAGCTCGTAACTGAATTATGAACTCGTGACTCGTATCAGCGAGAGAGTGTTTGATTAAGCCGCGCTCGTGAATCACGCGCACAACTGCGCGCGCCTCTAAAGGCCAATCAGGCCCCGCGCGCTCCTCGTCCCTCGCCCGCTCTTTTTCTTGTTTTCGAGCATTATTTACGACCCATAAAGGCCGGACTTTAATATCCCTTTCTCGCGCAATGCTTTCTTCGGCTGCGTGTGCGTCTAATTATAATGTTGGATTGTTATCGGCGCCGCGTTCCGGGGAGAAGTCGAGGCAGCGGTTACGGAATGCCGCGATTACGCGCGCAAAACTCTGTGCCCCCATGCCTCGCCGCCCACACCGCCGCCGACCGAGGCAAAAAATCCCTTTACTCAATTACGCTCGGCTATAGCTCGAGAGAAGTCTCGTTTTGCTTTCCGCTCGCGCCCCCTCTCGCGGATCTACGGCCGGTCTTTCGCGCGAATCCATAAAGCGAGCGGCTCGCCTCGCTGGGCGCGTGCCGAGCGCCTATCGCGCGCCCAGCCACAACAAACAACAATGACTGGCGCGCATCCCTTAATTGAGCGATCGGCGCGCGAGCTCTCTTTCTCTCGGTCTGTTTTTTGCGCCCGCGTCGAACGGATGATTAATGGATCGTCGAGTCACGAGCGCGCGAGCTCGGCTCGGAATCGGGCCGGCGCTCGGGAACGCGCCTCGCCGCCGATTTTTCGGGGCGACAAAGGCCCGGAGATCTGGTAACGAGGCGCTCATTAATCTCGCCGCGGGCGCGCTAATTGTTATTTACGAGGGGACATAAACCAGCGCCGCGGCTTCATTACCTCGCCGGGGCCGTGCGTCGCGCCGATGCCCCGCGATGCCCGAGGGCGCGCGACCGATACTGCTAAGCCGATCAGCCCGCGAGAAATAATCATCGGCCGTCCGCGTGTGTATAAAACAGGCCGCAGAGCCGGGCGACCGGGGGGGGGGGGGGGGGTCGAGAGAGAGGATTAGCCCGTGAGCGCGGCGCTGCCTTGCCCTTCCGAGAGCGATACGGCAAGAAGAGGACGCGCGAATTAGCCTCTTCCTTTTGCCCCGCTTGGCGAACAGCTGCCGCTGCCCGACGCCAGGCGGAAATTATTTTCGAAACTGTAGCCTGGAATTTCACGACGCGCGATTAATTTTTTCTCTCTTGCTGTCGTGCGAGACCAGCTCCAAGTCGACTCGACGAACAACGAGAACGGAATTATTACGTATCCTAACGAGAGCTCGTTCCGGCAAACCGGCAACGATTGGCCGTTCGGACCTCGAGATGAGCCGAGCGAGCGCATTGGAAGCGCGCGTGAAAAAGGGGTCAGAAAAGAGAGGCAAGGCAAACAGGCCTTCTGCCCCGGCGACCCCCGGCGCGCACATGCACACGGCCAATTCCGAACGCCAGCTCGCGAGTGAGGCCCTCCGCGCCCCTCCGGTGCGCCGCGCGAGCGTGACGGATCGATGCGAGCGCGGCCGAAACCTACGATTTCTCTCTCCCTCTCGAGGCGGCGATCGATGGCCGAGAGCGCGCGCGCGCGCGCGCCCGCCAAATCAGAGGAATATAATTGCTCGGCTCGAGGGGGTGGCGCGGCCGGGAGGGGCCGCGAGGGGCCGCGCGGGGCCGCGAGGGGCAGGGAGCGCGTATGCTAATGCGAGAGCGCTCCGCGGCGATATCCCAGCCAGATAAACAAAGCAATTACGCGAGGGCGTACCAGCCGCGGCGGCGCCCGATCGAGAAACCGACGCATGCGCACTAATTAATAAAGGCAACCCCTTTCGCGGGATCCGCTCGTCTGCCGGGCCTTTTCGCGTTCTGGGGCGCTCCAGTCCTGGCGTTCGGGCCAAATTGTATACGGACCCCTCCGGACCCGCCGGCCTCGCCGGCCTCGCCGGCCCCGCGGACGGCTCGACGAGCAGGGGACGAGAGCGGCGAATGCGCGCCGGGCGCTCTCTCGCGGAAAAAACTGGGTAAACTACGCGCGAGCCACGGCTCCTCCGCGCCTACGTGTGTGCGTGTGTGCGCGCGGGAGCAGCTGGCTTTCATCGAACGATCGTTAAGGAGGTGTAAAATCCGTGAAAGAGTCAGCGCAGCGTGACGCCGAACGAAACGAAAGGAAAAGAAACCGAAAAACACAACCCACGCGCGCACGGACACGTAAGCCGCGGCGAAGGAGGAAAAGCGAAGGAAAAGGGAGCGTTTGATTTATGTATAATGGGAATCTATATATCCACCAGGTGAGCGCGGAGCCTCTAGATTTACAGCTAATCACTTTCGGCCCCCTGCGCGCCCAAGGGCTTTTGAGTTATCGGCGGGGGCGAGAAATCGAATTAATATCGAGCCCGTCGTGACGAGGCGCGCGCACATTGTTTTTCGCCGGGGACGCGCCCGCGCGCCCGCGCGCCCGATTACTTCGTCAACGCGCGTCCGCCCGTAATCGTGATCGACAGCGCGGCCCCGCGGCTCGTTAACGTCGATGGAAATTCACGCGCCGTGCGCGCAATTAGCCTGCGAGAAGCGGAAGCGAGCGTCGAACGTTCACCTCCCGACCGCGCGGCGAGGAGTTCGCCGTCCAGCGCGCCGATCGATCCCGCGGACGAGGAAGCGCCGGCGCTCGGCCCGAGAGAGAGGAGGGTCCCTCCTCGGCTCCTCGGCTCCTCGGCTCCTCGGCTTCTCGGGCGCGCGCCTTCCCGCTGGCGTGCTCTCCGCGGCGGCGCACGTATACGCGCCACGGGTCAGGGTTGACGTTCAGTAGGTCAGGAGCCTGCGGGCTCGCGAGCTTGCGTGCGCCACGCGAGCCGATCGCGACGTTAAAGGCTATTAATTAGCTCCTTCCGCGATTCCGAAAAACGCAACTGGCGCGCGCGCGATAAAGCATGTGTGCCGATGCACCGACGCGCCCGACACGGCTCGCAGCTTCGAAGACGCGCGGCCGTCGGACGGCTCGCGTCGCGGCTCGCGGCTCGCGGCTCGGCAAGAGGACGCGCCGAGATCCGGTCGTCGACCGGCTTACCTTGGAAGTAGCTCTTGGTTCTGAGGTAGCTCACGCTCAGCCTGAGTATGCTCAGCCGGTCGAGCTTGCTCAGTATGTTCTGCTCGAAGGGCAGCAGCGACGCCAGGGTGTCCAGCTCGGCGTTCAGCCGCTCCCGGTGCCTCTTGCTCGGATTCGACTTGGTCACTCCGTCCTTCTGCGCCGGCTTCAGGCTGCAATTAATCACGCTCTCTGAGCCTCGCCGGCATTTTAATTACGACATTCCCCCTCCCCCGCGCACGCACGCGCGCGCGCACTCGCGCAGCCCGGCTGCGAGAATGATAACGTTTTTCCATTAATTACTCGCGCGGTAATTAACCGTATGCGCGCTTTTCTTGCGCCGCGTTTTTTCCTCGCGCTCGGCTCGCTTTCGTCGTGGCGCTGCGCTATTTTAACGAGCGGCAGTCGCGCGTCCCTCTCTCTCCGTCGCGCTCTCGTTTTCGGCGTCCGCGTTGCTCGTGGAAAGCCGATCATCGATCAGCTCGGGCCACCGAGGCTGTGCGTGTCTCGCGCGAGCGCGCCTCGATTGAGACGCAACGCGCGCGCGCCCGGCGACTCATCAATTCCCCGAGCGGCCGAGCGAGCGAGCGAGCGAGCGAGCCAAGTCGGCTTTCGCGTCGGCCCCCGCTGCCGACCACCACATGGTCCGGGGAGAAGGCCTCCTCGGCCGGCCGGCCGGCCGGCCGTTAATAAGACAATGAGCGATGGCCTCTATCTCTCGATTGTTTCATAAAGGCGAGCGCGGGGGGAAGGCGCCCGTGCGCCAGGTGATATCTGTTCTGCGGCGATGGCTATCGCGTGAATCACCCTGCCCGGCTCTCGCGCCATTTTGAGCGCGCGGGGAGAGCATGATATTCCGCCCTTATTCGCCGGGCGGAAGAGGGAGGGGGACCACGACGACGAGGGAAAAAAGCGGCGGCGGCCGAGGAAAGGCGAGCGCGCGCACGCGCCCGACGCGGCGACAGCGAGCCCAACAGCAGCCGCACAGCAGCTCTCCCGTGCACTCGCGGGTTATGGATTTTTTCGCCACTCGATCTGGCGTCGAACGGAGTCGCGCGATTCGGTCATTTATGCGCGCGATGCCTCGGCGCTCTGCCTTCAACTGGACTGAAAATTGCTCGGTACGCAGTTTCATTATCCTATGGACTTCGCTCCCCAAGCCGCGCACTCCCCCACTGTCTCCGCGCGCCGTAACGAGCTTACGGCCCGTGACTAGTTTTCTGCGGTTTGACGTCGCGGCGCGAGCTTTGCCCTTCGCCTCGCCGAGCGATTCGAATCGCGATCGCGCAGATCCGTCGAACTCGCGAAGGGTGGCGCGCCGCGTTGAGCGCTTTTCGCCCGGAAAATCGAATATGCAAATACAAGAGAGACTCCAGGTGAGTCAGTGAAAAGAGAGAGAGAGAGAGAGAGAGAGACACGTTATCGCGGCGCGAGGCATTTACATTTCGGCGACTATTACCCACCCATCCAACCCATATATACCTACCTAATTAAAGAGTCGTCGGGGGAAAAAAAAAGACGAAATTTGTTTTTTCGGGTGGGGTTCGCTCTATATAGGGTGCCAAGTGTGCTGCTGCCGTAATTTATGGATATACGACTTTCGTCGACTTTATAACATTTTATGTACGTGTGTGTGTGTGTGTGTGTGCGGAGAGTATCGAGAATGGAATAATTTTAGTAATTGCCACTGCCCTCGATACATTATTCATATGGAGAGCGCGCGCGCGCGAGAGAGAGAGAGGGCGAGAGGGGGAGAGAGAGGTGTGTTTATCATAAAAATGTTTTATGAATTTCTTTCTCTGCGCACTGCGGGGGTATCAGAATGCCAAGATAGCAGTCGTTTCTTTTTCCTTGTTTTCACGAGCAGGTAAACGCCACGATTACCGCGTTGCTCGCTTCGGCCTTGTTTACCGTTGCCCGCGCGCGCACCCGAGCCGAGCGAGCGTTGGAGGATTGGGCTCGAGCGTCCTCTCGCCTGCGCGCTGGAAGTCGAGCGCTCGAGAGACAATGGCTGATACGAGAGAGGCGATAGCGCGCGGAAGGCTGGAAAGCCCACGATAGTAATTACGCGGACTCGCTGTCCGGAAGCTGCAGCAGCAGCAGCAGCAGCACCAGCACCAGCAGTCCGGGCGAGATCCCTTTTCTCTCGGAAATCGCGCAATCGCATCTGGCTCGTGGAATCCTTCTCGCAATTAACGCGTCCCACGCCTCCCCCCTCCCGCACTCACGCGCGCGCCTTTTTTCTCCCTCCTCGCGGTACGATACGATCGCGCGCCACCACGGACTAGTTCGCTCCTCTCTCACTCTATATGCGTATAAATCCGGCGATCGGCTCGTAAATCGCCGAACTTTCGTATAAATCAGTGCCGAGGCCAATTAATTAGACGCGTAATTAGGAGCCCGACGCCATATGCCGAAGCTATATATGCAAATGCGCTCGCTCCTCGCGATTGAGACGTTCGCTCCTCTCTCGCTCTCTCTCTCTTGCTTGTTTTCTTCTTCCCCTCGTGCCCCCCACCCCCCGTACGCGCGAGGCAATCGAATTAAAATGCACGCGGACGCATACGTCTCGCGATTTTTGCCCGGCCGAGCGGGGATTTAGGTGCGGCCGCGCTCGTTACTCGTCCCCGCGCTCTCCTTTCCATTGGTCGCTCCGCGCGACCAGCGAGAGAGCCTTCATTTCGCTTATTGCCCTTAATGTCCAAAGTGCTGCCTAAGTATACCCTTGGCGGTCGGCGCGTCCACTCGAATTTTGCACTGTTTGCTCGTATCGCGCCTCTGCTTCTGCACTCTTCGCATTGTCATTATTATCGAGCGATCGCAAAGGTCGGTGACGTTCGACGCGCCGTCCGGATGCGCCTAGGAGTCGGCCTAGAGCTCGGAGTGAGTCGCCATCATTAAATCGCTGTAATTGACAGTGGTACATCCAAAAAAGCCCGCATTCCAGCGGCAGCAACAAGAAGGAGGGGAAAAAGAAGGACACGGGATGCGCGACAGGCAGCAGCGGCAGCAGCGACCGGCCAATCAGATTTAACACCTCACGAAATAAGAGTGCAGCAGCGCAGCGAATTTGCATCAGCCATCAGATAAATCCCTCGTTTTAAACGTTTTCGCTGGCTCGGCGCGCTCCGCCGACTAGTGTAATTGATAATTAGGCGGCCGAGAAACGGCAGCAGCACCGGCAGAGGCTAGCAGCAGCAGCGCAGCAGCAACACGGGAGCGCAATTAATCGGCCGTGGCTTTCTCGCTGCGAACGACGACCGACTCCTCGGCGATGATTCGAATCTCTCGAGAGAGTGTAGGAGCTCTCGGTTGGGCGCGGACAGGGCATAAATAACCCGCGGTAGCACGTGTGCCGAGAGAGAGAGAGAGAGAGAGAGAGAGAGAGAGAGAGACTTTGTTCTCCGGAGCGCGAGCAAAAAGGAAGGTGCGATCGTGCCGGCGTAATGGGACGCGCTGCGACGAGGGGAGGACGGGGAGCGCCGAGAGGGGGCTACCGAAACCAACTGCGATTTGGCGAGAGAGAGAGAGTGGCTTTTGGCTTTTCGCAATTATCGCTAATGGAGGCGCGCGACGCGGCAGCGCGTACGTGGGCGAGATCGATTGAAACGCGAGGCACACACGATCTCCTCTCTGCCGCGCAGCCTCGCGGCATTTGCATATTTCGACCGCATTCTCGCCCCCGGCGCGTATCGATTCGCCGCGGACGTGTACGCGATCGAGACGCGCGCGCAAGACGCACGACCGCATGCAGAAACCCGATGCCCCGCCGATAGCGCGTCGCGTTATACGCGTCTTAATTCGCTGCCGCCGCTGCCGCCGCTGCCGCCGCTGCTGCCGCTGGCGTCGCGGCGCAACACGAGAAGTCGAGCGTAAGGGTCCGTAACAGGATACAGCTTTCTTCCGCCGGGATCCCGAGAGTTTTCGCCCGTCGAAACAATAGACGACGAGCCGAGCAGGCCAGTGGATCGGATTTTCGCGGGGGGTCGCCGAGTTGGCTGCGTCGGAACGCGCCGCGCTGAATTACGTAAAGAGGGAAAAATTGGCAGGCGAGAGGAAAAAGGTCGTCGCGCACTCGTCCAAGAGGAGTTGAAAGCCTTCAATAGCGGCGAGGAGATAATCTAGTTAAGCTCTAGAACTGCATCGCCGGGGGCCCAATGAGAAGCGATTTTTTATTGGATCGCGGTTAGGGGGCATCTATCGCGTATGCGCGTGCATACCGTGCGGCTCGGAAGGGGATCATTCCCGCTGTAATCTCGTTTGCGCGCTATAGCGATCAGCCTATCCTAGAGTCGTGCAGCTAAACCACGCCCTGGGAAAGCCGCCCCCGATTCCGCGCCTCGCTCGCCCCGCGGCCGCGTGCGCGCGTCATAACGCGAGCGGCCTGTCGCCGGCGTTCGTCGATTCGGCGAGCGCGACACTCGCCCGAGTCGGAAGGAGCGCAAGAGAGCCGCGGCCGAGGGAAAAACCGAGCCGAAGGAACGAAGAAAATCCATACGACGAGGAATTCGACAAAGTGCCTCGTGCACGCGCGCGGACGAGGCAAGCTGATCTCGTTAGCGTCCTGTGCGCCGCAAGCCCGGGATAAACCCTCCTCTTCCCCTTTGCGAACGCGCTGCGGATTCCGATGCAGGTGCGCGCGTGTACGCGGACGCGGCAACCCCCTTCGGACGGCGAAAACGAGCAAAACCAAACAAAAGCCTCAAGTTTCCGCGCTGATTTTTTCGAAACCCCGCTCCGTCGGAGTGTGGCTTTCACAGCAGTGGGTGACCGAGGCGCTAGTCTCCGTACACTCATGGCCTCTCGAGGAATAGTGGGTTACGACGGCTTTCGCTGGCTTCGATTTTCCGCGCTGTCGAAAAACCGAGACGGAGGGAGAAAGAAACGAGCGTGCAGCGCGACAGTCGCGAAAGGGCCGCCGTACTGGCACGCGAGACAGGCGCGTAACGAGCCGTGCCGGCGGCGCGCGAGGCTGAGCGTGCCGAGCGTCGGACGCGCGAGGCTGAGCGTCCTCGCGAGCCCGTATCAATCATCCGCGCTCGAAACTCGCCTTTAGTGCCCGCTGAAACGGCTTCAATCAAAAATCACTTTTCGCGCGGGGGCAAAAACAAACAAGCGGCGACGAGAGCGCGCAGCGGCGGAGAAAGAAAAGAAAGAAAAGAAAGAAAAGAAAGGGAAAAAAGGCGGCGGCAGGGGGGGGGCGGCGAGCGGCGCGGACCATTAGGCTCTCCGGCGGGGTTATACGACTCGCGGTCGTTTCGCGCGCGCCGCGGGCGCCGGTTCTTTGTTTATACTGGCGGGCCTTGTTAGAGCGGCTGCGAGCGAAAAACCGCTCGCGCGTCCGGCAATAAATGGCCCGCGGGCTTTCCGCGAAGCGGCGCGCCCCGTGGGAACGAGTTTGGAAAAGCCGCGCGGGCCGATTTATTGGGCGGGCAAAAAGCGTCGGCGCAATATCGGGGGGGCACGCCGTCGCGCCGGGCGTTTTTGCGCGCGCGGCGCTGCGGCCTCGGCTGGCCGTGCCTCGTCGCGATCGATGGCCAGTCGCCCGGCGAAATCGAAACAAGTCGATGCCGCGGAGAGATGAGGCTCGCCGGCGCGCGATCAATCGGAGCGGGGCGCCGTCGCGCGCGACGGTGTCAGCCGGCGCCGGTACCGGTCGGCACCGCCGCCGAGCGCCCGAGTATCTCCGCGGATGTGCGCGTCTCGCGGGCGCCGGAGCCGGTGCGCCAGTGGAGCGATCGATAGCGCGCCGCGCGTCGCGACGCCCAGGCCAATCTCGTTCGGCCGGGCGCGCTCCCCTGGGTCCATCCGCCGGCCTCCGCGATTGGACGGCGGCGCGCTCGCGTGCGCCGCTGCCGACGAGCGCCGACGGACGCGCGCCCCGCGACGGGTCGCGGCGACGCCGCCGGCCGCGTCGAAAACGGCCCGATTACAAGCCGCCAGCGCCGCGGCCAATTTCAGCGTCTGCCCCTGAAAAATATGCAAATGCGGCGCTCGCGGATAATGCCAGCGCGATATAAATAGCCGGTGCCGCGCGCGGTTTCCCCGACGGAGGAGAGCAGCTCTCGCTCGAGCATATCGGCGGCGGGAGCGTCGAGTTACCGCGCGCCGGAGAGCCCAGCGCAGACGTGTAATCTGGCCACTGGGCGGGGTAATCACACGCTCCTCCGGATCGATATAGTCGCTCGGGAGCGCAGCGGCGCGAATTCCTGCGACGAGCGGCAGTCCTCCCTCGGGCTCGGATCGCGCGTCCCGTCCGCGAGCTGCCTGGTGGTCGCGCTCCGCGAACCCGCCGCGACTGGCTTATCGCGGCGGCCGCGATCGGAGGGCACGGGGCTCGCCCGAGCGGATCGACGGTCGCCGCGACGCGCTTTCCTCTCTCTCTTCAAAGCCAACAGCAATTATGCAAATGTCCGTTCAGTCCGGCGAGCTAAAGCGACTTATAAAGTTCCAGATCGGCGCGGCGAACGAGATAACGCGCGCCTACGTGCGCGCGGCGTTCCTTGTCACCGCGATCTCCGCGTACACATGTTAAGCTCTCGCGCACGTCAGCTCGCTGCTCGCGCGCGCGCGCGTGTCGCGGAGAGAAAGAGCCGTACGCGGCTGTTTTGCGATACTATGGAAATACGCCGATAGCAGAAATTGTATATTCATTTTTCTAATCGTTTTCTCCCACCGCCAGACTTTTGTTCGCGAGCGAACTCGAGCTTTTATCGCCGCGCCGAAGGAGAGCGGGAGAGAGGGAGAGAGAACAGCCGCATCGGCCTCGGCGTAATCACGCTCCCCGCTGCAAATAACAGTGATCGCGGGAGACGCGGCGGAGGACTGTGCAATTCTCGGGCCCCGAAAGGCTGCCTCGCCGCCACGGCGGGGGGAGGAAGGGTATCGCGGGCAAGCCGCGGCGGCGAGATCGTCGCGGGACGCATCGATCTAACAGCGCTTCGGGGCGACACGTCGCGCGCACTGTTTACCGATGCACGCGCGCGGCTTTATCGCTCGGCCGACCCTCGCGGTCCGCTCGTAATAACCGCGCGGCGAGGGGCGCAGGATTATGCAGATATGCGGCGAGCGAGCACTTTATCGCGAGCCGCGCGGCGGCCCTATTGATTTTCGCCTCCGCCGGCGCCGCCCGCTGCACCCGCGCTCTCGGAGGCTCGCCTCGCCTCGGCCGAGCTCGCGGCCCCGCAGTCGCGCGGCCGAGCCGTCGCCGCGCCCGCCGCGGCCTCGAGGCGAGCGGCACGCCATCTTGGACGGGCGACGGCGATCGACCTGCGCCCGCGGAGGACGTCGGGCCGCGCGGCGTGTTTTGTCGATACGCCGGCGGGTCCGTCGCGCGACCCTCACTCGCGCCGCGGTCGCGCACTCGCGCGCGGCGGGCCCGGCCGCGTCACACACGCCCGGGAACACACCTCTTGCCGTTGCGCCGTCGCCTCTTGGTGGCGTAGACGGTGCCGAGCTGGCTCATGGCCACGGGGTTGTTGGGGCTGGCGGCGGCCACGGCCGGCGGCGGCGCGGACGTGGGCGTCATGACGAGCTGCAGCTGGCTGCCGGCGTCGCCGAGCACCGCCGAGGCGGCGGCGGCCGCGGCCGCGGCGGCGGCGGCGGCGGCGCTAAGCGCGGCGGCACTCGTGTGCTGGAGGGCCTGGGCAGGCTGCTGCTGCGGCCATCCCCGCTCGGCGCCGAGGAGCCCCAGGCCCCCGGCGGCCCTCTCCAGCGCGTACACGGCTCAGCCGCGCATCTGCGAGCCGCTGCACGAACGCCCTGCACCACTCGCTGGGACGGCGGCCGCTGGCGTGCGCTGCTGTGCGTGCTGGCTGCTCGCGAGCGGGGCGACGGTCCGGAGGCGCGGTGCGCGCGCGCCTGCAGCTCCAAGCCGACTGCCGGAGCGCCGGGCCGCGCCGGGCGCCCGACCGCCGCCGCCGAGCGCCGCCCACCGCGGCCGGCCGCCGACCAATCGCCGGGCCAGCATGGCGCGCGCGCGCGCGCGCGAGGCCGCGGCGCCGTCGTTGGCGGGCGTGGGGCCGCCGCCGCCGCCGCCGCCGGCGCGGCCGAGGCGAGCGCCGATCGAAGCCGAGGGCAGGATCGTCCCGCGGCCGGTCGATGCGCTCTCCGCGGCGATCCACGGGGGATGCGGGCAAACGGCCGTAACGGAACGACGTCCTTCCTCGCGGCGCGCCGACGGCCGACGAGAGTGCTGCCCGTCGGCGGCCACGTGCGGCACGCGCGCGCGCGCGACAAATCTCGCGACGCCCTTCCGCGACGCGCGGCCGCCTGTCATTGACCTTCGCCGATTCGGGAGAGGGTTGCCACAGCCTGCCGCCATCTGTCGGGCGCCGGCCAGGGTGGCGTCGCGGAGCGCTTACCTTGCGCGGCTCGTATCAGGCGAGGCTCGCTATTGACGCGCGGCCGTCGCGACGCTCGCCGCGCCGCCCGCCGGGTCGCCCGCGCGGCCCGTGGCCAGCGGAGCCGTCGCGGTGACCGAGTGCTCGGCCGGCCGTCGTCGGCGGAAAGCGCGCGAGCGCGGGGCAGGGCTTCGCCGGTGGATTCGGCGCTCTGGATGCCGTGGCTGCCAATTAGCCTATCAATCGGTGCCTCGCTCTGCTTTTCCCTCTCGTTTTCACGTGCGTATGCGCGCATAGCGGTACTTAAACGCGAGAGCTGTGCACGCGCGCGTGTCATTATGGAACTGGGGAGGCATTGTCTTGCATTGTTACGCAAACACACGCGCGCATTATTTTTATTTTTTTTTTCTTCTTTTTTCCGGCTCATTGTCTCGCGCAGCACAGATCCGCGAGCGAGTACGCGCCGCGGACACTTAATTTTATGTCATTGTTTAAATATTGGTGCCCGCGACATGGGTTATGGTTTCGCATGATGACGGGGCAGCGACGCGCGCTGCGCTCCGAGCACAAGCTGCTCTCCGCTGCAGCGCGGAGTTGTCGACCGATGAATCCGCCGCCGCCGAGTGACCAAGTTTCGCGTGGTTCTGCGAGATTCGGGCGCACTGTCGATCGCAGCTGCTGCTCGTTTCGTCTGCGCATTGACGGTTTGGTAAACCGATGGTAAGTCGACCGATAACCGACGTCGACTCCGGTGAGAAAAGAGTCACGCGTAGGCACGCCTGTACGCGTCAATCCTCGACAAGTCAATGCCGGACTCGTTTGTATCTTTGAGCGTTTCGCTTGTCCTCGCTATGGTTTTATTTCTTACCGTTATACTAATGCTTATGTACGTTATATCTCTATCATCATTGCAATTGCATTTCTTTATTTTTCTTGATTACGTTTTATCACTTGCCCTGTTAACAAACAGCCAATTGTTTATTACTGTTAACATTGTCAAACAAGCAGAATCGTCGTATTTGAGACTATTCTGACGTGTCTTTGTGAGAAAAATGACTTTTGATCTTACACAATGAGTGCTGTCCGCCCCAAAATTGGGCTTTAGCGCATAAAGTACAGTTTTCCAATCAATCTTCGCTGGAACAGTTGTATTGACTGGCAGGATTTGGATGGAAACAAGTTTTCCCCCTAGACCAACGGTGATAGGTCCTTGACCGCCGTAACGAACGATGTATTACCTTGATGAAAATACTTGTACTGTTTCAATTTATTAGCTACCTTTCGTTACTTGGCAATGTGCAACTCTATACTTAAGCGAGTCGCATCTTTCTTATTGCGATTACGTTAGACATGTACAGACTACGCTGCAGATTTGATTCTCTCTAGCCGTGGTAGATAAATAAGACGTTTTAGCTTGGCAGACGCTTTGGACGACGCGACGAATGCTCGCCGTCCCGTGCTTTCCGTCGGGCTTGAACAGCTCGTCAGTCGCGTTGGCGATACCGATAACGAACAAGGACTGGGGCACGGTCGCCTCGCATCCCGACAAGCCGTGTCCGAGCTCGGAGCGCGCGCGCGCGCGCGCAATGCAATTCAATTATCAGCGGCAGTGTGAATCGAGAGCGAGTCGTCGGAGTTGGCGCCGAATCCCAGAAGAGCCAGGCCGGACGAACCCTTTCCGTGGAGCGGCCGGTCCCCCAGCGGCCAGCGCGCGCGCCGCAATGTTTTGATCCTCGGGCTGGAAAGCGGCAATAAAAGGCCGAGCGAAGGGAGAGCCCAAATGGAATGAGATTGCTATTTGCGGGGCAGCGGCAGGTCGCGCGGGTGGCGGCCGAGCGAGAGAGAATCGTCACGGGATGTTGAGCGCTTCATCGGGGGATCCATCGGCCTAATGCTCCGGCAATATGCTCCGTCCATTTGTCACTGCGACTGGCTTTATTTCCTCGTCGCGCGGTTATTTACGAGCGCTCGATGGCCGATCGCGCTCGTGCCGCTCTCCCTCCGCCGCTTCCATTCCGAGGAGCGGACCTGGATTTCCGCGCGGACGACGAGCAGGCGAGATCCCGTTGGCCGACCCGCGAGCGAGAGAGCCGCCGAATCGGCCGACGCGGCGGGCGGCAGCTGCCCGGCCGCGGCGCAATAAAGCGCTTTACAGCGGCCTCGAGCGGCTCTCGAAGCCGGAAAGCGCGCAATAACGCTATAAGGCGCGCTCGCGCGGCCGCCGCCGCCGCCGCCGCCTGATGGAATTGACCCTGGCGTGCGTCTCTCTCGCTCTCGCTCTCGGTCGCTATCCCTCGGCTCCGTCGAAGGGCAATCATCGGATTACATCGCAGCAGCCGCTGTCAATCATCTCCGAGGCCCCGCTAGACACCGCTAATTTCACTCAATTTTCGATAATTTCTCCGAACGCGCCGCCACCGCCGCCGTCGCTGTTTTCCGTAATTGCGCGCGGCGCGCATTATAATAACAATGCGCGCGCGGCGCAATTACGCGCGGCCGCTCGCCCGGGATGCTAATCGCCGCGAGTTCTTTCTCCTTCGAGAGCTGGCCGGGCTTGCGCAACGCGCCGAGCGGCCCCGACATCGTGCCGAATCTGCGGCGCGACCGGCCGCGCCCCTCGAGGGCAGACCGCAAGGGCCGCCGCCGAGGGCGCGCCGCGGCGCGGCCCCGACGCCGGGGACTGCTCCCGGCCGAAAACTGCAGGCCCTTTCACGGCTGAGAATGCGCCCGAGTCCGCTCCTCCGCGCTCCGTCGCGCTCGGGAGGCCAATTACGCGCTCGGCTTTCGGCCATTGTCCGCGACGCCGCAAGCGAATTGGCGCGGCACAAAGGCAGCGCACAAAAAGCGCGCGCTCCGGCGACGGATGTTTCCCATGCGCTCGCTCGCGTGCGGTGCGCGTCTTGCGGCCGAGTGCACGGGCCGCGGCGCGTCGATGTCTCCGCCGGCGCCTTCCGTCTCGCCGCCCTCGCGCACCGCCATCTTGGCGAAAGCGCGCGCGGGACCCGTCGCTCCTCGGCGCTCTTTTCGCCGCCGTTCTCGCCGCTGCTTCCGCCGCTGCTTCCGCCGCTGCTTCCGGCGCTCCTGGCGGCGCTCCTGCCGCCGCGGAAAGCGCGACCGAGCGTTCGGCCGCGGATCAAACGGATCAAAGAGGCGCTGCGCGAGAGAGCGAGGCCCGCGCGGCGGCGCGCTTTGTCGGCAATTTAGACCGATGACGATCCGTCGCGTCCGTCCTTAACGCGCTCGCCGCGTCGGAATTGGCTCAAAAAGCTCGTTCGTCATCCATGGACAGGCAGGCGGCCCCGCGGACGCCGCGAAAAATCAGCTCGGCGCGTCAGCTGCCCGGCATTATCAGCTCTAATTAGCCGCACCTTGCGATCGATATCGCTCCTATCGAATGCAAATGCGGCTGCTGCCGCCGCCGCGCGATATCATCGCGGCGCGACCGCGGCAGATGCTCGCGCGCTGCCCTCCTCTCGCAGATCCGAATCGTTTAAACACTCTTAATTCGTCGGGCGCGAGCAACCGGCAAACGTGTTATTTCAAAGGTGCGCGAGGACGAGGAGAAAGAACGAGAAGCGCCAGAGAAGGGGGTCGTCGCTGCTTGCGCGCTCTCCCCGTTTTCGCCTCGCTGCAGCGTCAATTTCGGATGCTTTATGCACGCGCGCCGCCTTTACGCGGACGGCTAATTGCGATTGCAACGAGATTGAGTTGTCGCACGCGCGCCGCGCAGAAACGGATCGGCGACGCGAGTGCAGTGCTCGCGAAATTGCCGGCCGAATAGCGGCTCGCCGGCGAAAAGTGTCGGGCATGAAATATTCATGCGAAAAAAAGGAAAGTACGCCGGTCGTGATAAGCTCAACTTTATTGCTCTCCCCGCAGATGCTATCTGCGGCCGCGCGGCCGTTGCGCAATTTCGCAAAGTCAAGCTCGCGCGCGAGTAGCGAGTCGCGAGCTGCGAGCGGGTGAATTGCTTCATTATCTCGCAGCCGCCGATCGAAAAGCCGCGAGAGCGGCGAGGGAGCGCGGCGACGGCTCCTCTCCGGCTGCTGGCGCGCGGCTTGGGCGTGGTCGCGCGACAAAAGCGCCGAGTCGCGAACCCTCGCGGGGGGCGGCGAGCGCACTCGTCGCGGCCGGCGGCGGGCAGCGCCGCGATCCTAATTGTCGCGCGCGTCGCGCGCATGTCCGGCTAATTAACGGCAATTTACACGCGCGTCCGCTCGGGCGCAGGTGCGCCCCGCGGCATCTCCCGGCCGGTCCGCGCGAGGGCCTCTCCCGTGCCCCGCGCCTCTTTCCGCGCGCCGTGGCCCCTTTGCGCCGCCGCTGCCTCGCCGGCAACTCGATACCCGCGCGCCGGCAGCCGGGAGAGGATGACGCACGGCGAGCGGGGCGCGCAGCGGGCGGCCGAATAAATATTTGACTTACGGTTCGCGCGTCCTCGTAAAAACGTCGTCGACGAGTCGGCTTTAATTTCGCGCGCGCTCGTATTTCACCGGCGCGCGGAATCGGCAGCCGCGGGTCGCGCGAGGCCCGCGGGCTGCGTCGCCGTCGACGAGGCGCGCGCGACAGTCCCGCGACGCCGCGGCGATAAATCAGCGCCCGGCCTATCGCAAATAATTCGCGGCGGCGCGGTAAATCTCGCCGGCATGCGGGGCGCGGGCAGCGGATACCGGAGTAGGCCGCGTATCACGCAGAGAGAGAGAGAGGGGGAGAGGGAGGCGGAGGGCAGCCTCGCGTCGGGATAATTTGTTAATGATGCGCGGCCGCTGCGCCCCCGAAGAACGCGAGACGCCGCGATAAATCCGCGCTGTTTATTAACCTCCCCGCGCAACTTTATTCGCCCGCTGCTAGCTCCAATTTGACGCTCACTGATATTTGAATCCGGCCCCCGCGCGAGAGCTCGCCTCCCTGCTCCTCGCTCGCCCGCGAGGACGCGGACGGATTTACTCGGCGCGGGGACCGACCACGTGTGTGGGTCGTCGCGCGACGGCTTTACGAGGCCCGCGCGCAAAACGTACGGCGCGCGCCTTTCGGCGAGACAGGCGGCGGCGGCGGCGGCAACGGCGGCAACGGCGGCGGCAACGGCGGCAACGGCGGAAATCGGACGGGTCCGCTCGCGCGATCGCGCCGCACAAATTGCGACGCGCGCTCGGCGGCGGAGATCATTGCCGATCGAAACCGACGTCCGAATCGAGCGGCCCGGCCGCGCGCGGACGCGGCGAAGCGAGAGGAAGGAACGGCCTTGGCACGAGCGCGACCCGCGATCGCACGCACGTGACACGCTTGGGAGGAGTCGCGTGCTGCTGCGCGCTGCGGAGCGCCTCTGTGCCGAGGCGAGTGCACGAGCGATTGTCCTTGGCGAGAGTCGAGACGGAGATCGAGGCGAGCGCGTCCGACTTTGCGCCCGCCAAGTCGATTCGATAACGGAGTTATCGGCGACACTGGCTGGCACCGTCTAACCACGGCTACTGCGAGCATTCCGAGACGTTTCGTCTGTTCGAATTTTTTTTTTTTTTTTTTTATGTCAAAGCGTTCTCTCGTGCGCGTCGCTTGGCAATCGCACCAATCGTTTTGATTTGCTGGCGAGAACAACGGTCGAAAATATTAAGGTTCGAGCGATTGTTTTATTTCGGATCGAAAACACCTTCCGAGGATCGACTTCGCTGAGCGCAACAAAATGCTTTCTACAAGAGTTGAACATTCAAATGAACAGAACGTTTTTATTTCGCGAGCACAAAAGAAGCGCTCATCACGCGACGCAGCGACGCGCGTTCTCGAATAAATTTCTTGTCGAAGGACAAAAAAAAATGTTCACTTTGTAATCGAGTTAGGGCGCTACTACTTTTTTTCTCTCTTTCTTTCGTTCTTCGCTGCGTTAAAACGCTTTCAAAGAGCTGTTTTATAGAGCACAACCGAGATTTCAATTAGCAGTGCACGGCCGCTCGCCGACGCGCTGTATCAGATGATCTGCGCGATTCCGACGTGATTTACAATCGATCTGTGCGCAGCGCGCGACCGCGCGAGTTTACGACTGCGCCGCGAGAGTTCAGCGACACCGCGAGATAGAGGCAGAGCGAGAGAAAGAAGAAGCGAGGCAATTTTTCGTCGAGCGAGCGGCGCTTCGGCGCGGAGGGGCAACAAAGGGGAGAGAGAGCGCGTCTAGGATAACGCAAATCCGTCGCCGCGGCGATCGATAATTGATCGGACAGCCGCCGCTGCAGAGCCTCTACGAGGGCGATTAATCTCGCGATCGGCAGGAGCGCTCGTTTCGGGAACGAGCCAATTCGTCTCGCTGGACGCGCGACAGGTGCTTCGTTCGTTGCGCCTCGTCGCCCGAAACGATTCGATTATTCCCCCGGCGATTGAATAGTGGCTTCGAGCGAGTCCCCGTCCCCGTCGCCGAGCGCCGGCGGAAAAAGGCAAAAGCGCTGCACGTCAACCTGTTGAAAGTTAAACGCCCTCGCGCGGCGCAGTCATCCCGCTCGCGATGCACGCAGCACACATGTCCCCTGCCAGCCAATAACGCAAAGAGCCGGTCGATGCGCGATGAATAAATGAGCGGCCGGGCGCGCGCGTACACACAATGCGACGACCCCCGGAAGCCTCGTTCTTTTTTCATTTTTTTTTTTTTCTTTTTTCGTTCGGAAAGGCGGAGCTTCGACGCAGGACGAGAGACGCGATGATATCTCGGACTAATGACGGCCCTTCATTGTTTCGCGCGACAAAAGCGCTGCGAGCTTGTCATTAGCCCTCCTTTGTTTTTTATCTTGGCTCGCGCTCTCTCGGCCGTGCGCAGGTGAGTCGCGAAGACGAGGGAAGGATGCATTCTAATGAGCGGGATGCGCCGAGGACGAGCGGTAATGAATGGATTTTTTTTTTTTGGCGGACGAGCACTGCTTTTTTCTCTTGCCCTCTCGCGTCTCCCGCGTCTCCCGCGTCTCCCGCGTCTCCCGCGTCTCCCACGTGCGATTTTCCGTTCGGGAGGTGTTTTTCGACGACGGCGATAGCGGCTGCTCCAACGTTCGTCGCGGATAGCTCACCGACGCTCGCAGCCGCAGCGAGAACGAGGGAACAGCGCCGCGTGCATTGGAGCGCCGGCTAATTGGAGTGCGGCAAGCGGCCTTCGATAGCCCGGCGGTTCGGTAGAGCGGTGGACCGTAGTCGGCAGGAAAGAAGAAAGCAGCGCCAGAAATCCATAGGTCGCTGCTTGAAATCCGGCTCGGAGGAATTTTGTTGCTGTGCGCGAAAATTGGCCTGCTCTCGCGTGTACGGGTGTGTGCTGCCGTACGCACACTCAGTGTGTCAGCGGATATAGGCGTAATTACCGGCCGATCAAACTGTCAGTGGGCGAGACACGTGAGACTGCGGCCCCGTTCGCTCGAGACACTGTTTAGCCAAGTTTCGCCTACACGTGCTCGGGGGCGCCTGGCAGAGCCGAGTCAAAACAAACGAGCCCGCGCGCATGCCACGAGGGAGAGAGAGACTCGTGTTTGCGCGGACACGGGCTTCTCGTGCGCTGCGTCCATCTGGGCGCGCGCGCCGCGGAGCTTTTCGGCCCGGAAATTTATGCCTCATTAAGGGCCCGCGCGGCAGCTGCGGCGCTATCCCGCTTAGTCCGATAATGCCAAATTGGCCGGCGCGCGTAACGAGCCGCCGCATTATGCGGCAATTATATCGTAATCTCGGGAATCTGCGATTATTAAGCCGAATGCGCGCGCCCGGAGCCCCTTTCGCCGGGCCACGGCTGCAACTGCCGATGCCCAAGCGCGCGCGCGCTTCCTTCGCCGCGACCGGAGATCCTCGCCTCTCCCAGTCGCGCCTGTGCGTCGCTCGACCGTCCGAGGCGCTCGGGGAAATCTATTTCGATCGATGTCGCGCGTACGCGTACTTCCTCGGCAAACTTTTTCCACGGGCACGCTGTTCGACCGAGAAATTCGTTTGCCGTCGTGCAGACCTGTGAAACGACGATCGAGCGCGCTCTCTTGCTTTGGTATTTTGCCCGACCGGTCGCATAAAGTTTTCTCGTTGCCATACCGATTAGAAACTCCTCCGAGTCTTGCAAATCCTTGCGCTTTTGATTTATTCGTCGTTCATGCCGCGATAAATTGCCGCGCGCGATTACGATACACTCGCGCGGTTCTCAGAGCGAACAACGGGGCAGGTAGAAATAAGTCCGAGCACGCGCGTTTGAAAAAGCCACAAAGGCACGACAAAGTCGAGAAAACAGAGATAAAGGCACCAATTTCAATTCTTTCGCCGCCGGACAACTGCACACACGCGCGCGCGTTCGCAGCCCATTACGAATCCTGCCTTTTATTCGTTCTATCAAGGGGAACTTCGTTTCTCAAGGACTGCGCGTTCGCATCGTTTTCAAGCAAGCAGATATCGCGCAAATGCGAATATCTGGCGCGAAACGTGCAAAATTCGCGTTTCACGTTAATGCTGACCATTATGCATTTTAAGTTCGCACTGAAACGCGGGGATGGTAATTCGTCGGAAATTACAGGCTCGAGCGTCGAAGATGGCGGAGCAGCGACGAGTCGGAGTCGAGGGCGCGTTGCGAGTCGGTGCGAAGGCAGGCGTCGAAAGCTCGGCGAGAAAGCGTCTCCCGCTGGACAACAGCGGGGCGTCGGTAAAGCCGCGCGAGATATTCGGCGCTTTCGTTGAGAGCCTCTGCGCGTTGGGCTCGGGACGTCGGTTTTCATTCAGCAGAGCCACGGCATTCGCCTCTCTCTCGGACAGCACAATGAGACCAATTACTTTAATTGCAGCCGCGAGAGAGAGACGCGAAAGCTTCTTCTTCTTCTTCTTCTTCTTCTTCTACTTCTTCTCCGGGCAAAAAGAAGGCAACCAACCAGAGTCCAGCCGGAAGTTGGGGTAAACGCCGTAAGACAATCGCGCCCCAGTGCAGTTAATACGCGCCTTCCGCCGATTTCGACTTCTTTATTTTATTCCCATTTGGCCTTTCTTCTGCCGGCGAACCACACGTACACGTAGCTCGCAGTACTCGGCTATTCCCGCGCGCGCTCCTCTCTCCCGACGGGATCCCGTCGAGGAAGGTTCTCGTAGCGAGGTACCGCGACAACGATTCCCGCGAGCCTTCGGCGAGGAATCCGTGTGACTCGTTTGTGCGTCGCGCCGCTTGCCTCAGCGCCAGCCTTGCGCAAGCAACGCGAGATCGGCAATTACCGCAGACGTGCGCGATCGGCAGTCGTGTCGCGAGCGCGTTCCTCCCCGCGCGCTCGCCACTCGCTATCGGCGCACGCGAGTGGCGAAAATAAAACTTAATGCCCGGGCGATATGCAGTGCGCGCGCGCGCTATCGGCGGGCGCCATCCGTCATCATTAGCCCGCGCTTTTCCCCGAGCCGAGCGCGAGAGAGAGAGCGAGCGCGAGCGCGAGGGGGATGCGGCCGAAGTCGCGCTCTGCCGAGGGGCGTTGCGCCGGGTTCTGGTTGGCTCGGGCGACAGCCCCGCCCCGGCGCCCGACGCGACTCGCTGCCTATTATATTACTCCCACGCGACGGCGACGCCGAGCTGCAACGCGCCCCTACCGGCCGCGACGCGACAGGGAAGGGGACGCTGCGAGGCTCTGCTCTCGTTTTTCTCGTTTTTCTCGTTTTTCTCGTTTTTCTCGTTTTCCTTGCGATTGCCGGCGCCGCAGCTAGGTGCGAATTTAAGCGACGACCGGCCCGACTCGAGGACTTACGCAGCCGAGGCGGGCTGTCCCGGTGGACTTGCGCGCAAGCTTGAATTATCGCCTCTCCTTGTTTTCGCTGCAGCTTGCGCACCGGCGAAGCCTGCAGCCTCCCGATGAATAAATTTGATGCAACAATGCGAGGATTCTCGGAATGCTTCAAGTCTGATCTATCCGCTCGTTACTTTGCTACCTCTGCATTCATCAAGTTCTCGAGCGGCAAATTATATACTTGGACTGGAGGAAAAAAATGAACAACAACGAAGAAGGCGCTATTAGAACGCTCTCGATAAAAGGAGCAAGGCGCGCGAAAAGAATTACCGCGTGAAAAAACGGAAAAATAAAAGGAAAGAAGCGCGCGAGTTTTCAAATGCGAAGCGTGCATGTGTTTTTCCCGATAAAGGATGCAAATATAATTGCGGCAATCAAAGCATCAGCCGCGCGTCTCGGAACAAAGTCGAGATTCGCGTTTGCTCCGCGCGAGGCCCGGAGCGCGTACGGGAATAATCGCGCGTACGAAGCGGCACTCGGCGTCCGCGTGGAAAGAAAATGAAATCTAGCCCTCTCTCGAAGATCGAGGGTCTCCTTCTGGACTCTGGCAAGGTTTGCGCCTCGGCCATCAGTCAAACGAACTATTCCCCCCGCCGCATGCACACGCGCGTATGTGTATAGATAAAACTCCGAGAAGCAGAGGCAATTTACGTGTCAGTCGTGTGTCAGGCTGTAATTTCGCTAGAGCCGCGCGTACACAGAGAGAAAGAGACGGAGAGAGAGAGAGAGAGCGAGAGAGAGCGTAATTGCGCTCTTTCGTCCCGAAAAACCGCTCGATTTCAAAATACACGTCCGCGCGCCGCCATATCTCGCCTTCTTCTTTTTTTCTCTCTCCCTACGCTATCGATACGCGATCCTTATTATTGCCAATTATCCCCATTATCTATTCGGTGCGGTTGCCTCGGTCTCCTTCTCTCGCGTGTCTCCTTTCTCGCTTGCATGGGTGTTTCAGAAAACATGGAGAATTTTTTAATATTCCAAAGAATTTATTCGCACAAACATACGATGTGGGCTGCACAATATTACACACTTCTTGGCAAATTCAAATAAACCTGTTGCAGCCGTAAAGAACAACTATAATTTATACATCAATAAATCTAAATAACTTTTTATTATTTTTAAGTCAATGTAGAACAAACGATTGAGCTTCCATGGGATGCAACGATTCGTCGCTTTTCATCCGTTCTAGACGCACATTATAATTGCCCTGCGGTTTAGCGTTATATCAACGACATGCAACAAATACTTTTTCAAATATTAAATAAAGCTTTTTATGGTCGTAAAGACGATTTTCATGCATAAATCAACGTATGACATATCTCCAATGTGAACAGATCTATCAAAAGCTTTATGAATATGACTTTTACGCGAATGAAAAAGCTTTTATCCAAAGCAAACGTACAATTTGTTGACTGTTCTCTTGGAGACATCGAATGTACTTGGTCTGCACAGATGTCATTCGTCAACGAGTTAAACAAAAATATTCTTATTATATGTGATGTAAGTAAAAAAAATATTATAAATATGCTTTTCTACGATAAATTGCATGCAATCGACTTAAATCTATATAGATTCATTCAAATTCCTTAAAATTATTCTAAAACTTCGTCTTCTTTCGAAAAATAAACTCTGTAGTCATGAAAAGAAAAATTTTTTTTCGTCGCTAAATGAATTCTTGTACAAAACTAAAAAAATCGCTATTCTTATGACTATCAAGTCTTTAAGTATCACATTTTAAGTGTAGAAAAATAAGAATTACATTGTTTCTAGCTATGAAACTTACTGTTTCATTGGAGGAGAAAAAAGAGAGGTGAAGAACGAATCGTCTGTGTCTTCAATGGTACACTGCAGAGTGTCGTCGTCAATAATAGAATCAACCTCTATTTTGAGGTCATTTGAAACGTCATTAGCAATTGTTTTATTTTCCAACTGTTCACTCTGCAATGTATCATTCGAAATAGATGCAGTAGCACTCAATGTATTATCGGTAGTCATCAAATTATCAATAATGGAATCAACCTCTATATTAAGGTCATTTGATACATCGTTATCAATTTTTTTATTTTTCAATGTATCATTCGTAAGAGATGTAGTAGCACTCGATATATTATCAGTAGTCATCAAGTTGTCTTCGGCTGTTCTATCTTCTAACATTTCCAACAAACTATCTAAATTATGGTGATCTCTGGACCACATTCTCTCAGATTCTAACTCTGTAGAAGTATCAATCATTGTACTAATATCATATTGAGCATACAAATTGTCGCTAGATTCTTTCTTTAACAATTCCAATGCAACATTTTCAACTTTAACATTATAGTCTTCATTTGAAGTTTCAATCTGACTACTTGTATCAGATTTGTTTTTCTCTACTTCTATTTGGCTATTGACATCGGATTTATATACTGTTTTGTCCATTTTAATCACTTGTTTTATAGGTTCCAGTTTAATAACACTATTTTCAGTAGATTCTAGTTTGCATGCACTACCTAAATTATTAGTTTTTGATTTACTATTTACAAACAATATATCTCTTATTTCATTTGGCTTCATTTTATCTAAATCTATTTGTTTTTTTATGGTAATTTTAGCTTTGCATTGCTCATTTGTACTTTTAGCTTTCTTTATATCATCAAAGATATCAAACTGTTTCTTATAATTAAATGACTTAGACTTTTGTTTGCCTATTATTCGAAATTTTTTATGCTGTACATTGTCACTTATAACACTCCTTTCAGGCACAAAGCTTGGTTTTTCATTCTTAATAACTATAGACTTATTAACTGCTGAAACCTTTGCAAAAGTATCACCTAGTGATATGTCATTTCTAGAAAATGTTTCCATAACATTATCATTTTTTGTATTTAATAAATCAGACTTTAAACCTGACATTGATTCTAAACTAACAGTTTTGTCATCAAATATTGATGTATTGTAATGAGTACAATCAATAATTGGAATATCAAATGGTGTATTTTTGCCATCAAATATATTATTACTACTTAGATCAATAACTGGTATCTCAAAAGAAGATATACTTTTACTGGTAGATGGTTGCTGCTCCAAAGTATCAATTTCTTTGACCATAGATAAGGATGAAGGACCTACCGTACCAGTGGTAGCATCATGGATAGTATCTTTTGAGTTGCCTGGTGTTTGTGGTGGTGTATATGCTGACAGTTCTGATAGAGAATCACATTGTTTCTTAAAATGTTCTGCTAAAAACTTATCAGCTACCTCAGGCCAATTATTTGTTGAGTGCTTGCCCAAGAGCCTATCCATAAATAAGAGTTCATGGTATCCAACTGGCCATGTACACTGCGAATAAACAAATGATACAAAAGATTTGGAATGTATATTTAGAAGTATACGACTGATATTAGAAAATTCCTTTACCTCTTTTGTAGAGCACATGAACACAGCCTCC
This sequence comes from Phymastichus coffea, assembly GCF_024137745.1. Classification (NCBI taxonomy): domain Eukaryota; kingdom Metazoa; phylum Arthropoda; class Insecta; order Hymenoptera; family Eulophidae; genus Phymastichus; species Phymastichus coffea. The sequence goes on along the minus strand of NW_026706874.1, from coordinate 1,390,230 downwards.
TCCAGATTAAGCTGATAAGCCCTGACACGAACTTTAGCTCCATTTTTTGAACACAAAGGGCAATATTCCGATTGCATGCTGAAATTACGTGAACGTTTTGAATGAGTGCTAGCTTGGTTAGGTTTATCAGTATTCATAATCGAAATGCTTATCCCTTTTCATACATAGGCCATATATAGGTGTGTTGCTTGGTAATCTCAACTGTACTAATGATGCAACTATTGTTTCAATGCGCTACTTATCAACTTACGAATAAGAATTTTTCAAAGCCACGTGCTTTTCGTAGTTTTACCCGGCAATTTGTGTACATTACATACGGTATACAGACACACGCGCCATACGAATTAAACATCTGTTAGACATCTGGCGGTCAACTGCAGTTTTAAGGTCGGTAAGGCAGAGTAGCAGACAGTGTATATATGTATATTTAATATGTATATTATTCTATATAGGTATAAAATTAGAATGTGTATATAATGATTTGTGGCGCTTGCATCAGGTCAGTGCTGACACCCCTCGGTCAGTAGAGACAACCAGCGAAAATTCGAGCAGCCGCCTGGTCTATGGGTCTGGCGTGGCGCTGCGGCTCTGGCTCAGTCTGGCTACCTCCTCGACTTCCGGCGCTGCACTGAGCCCGCGCATCTCCACATCATACATACATACATAGCCGATAGTGAGCCGAGAAGTACTCACTCTTCTTCCGGCCGCGGTTCAGTTTTGATTTTCCAAAATTTGATATTAATCAAGCATATCTTTTTTTTCATAATAGTTAGCAATTTTTTATAAATTAATTATTGATTTGCATTAATTTTCGGATATTTACATACAAAAATGTATATGAGTCAATCAAATTCAGCTTAATAGTTTTAACGGTAATTTATGGCAAAATTGAACAAAAAATTAAGCCATGTGATTGTTAATTTTGTGCGTGTTTTGACTTCAATATGTTTAGACATGTTTTGAGTTTTTAATAAAAGTGTGGGAGGATTTTACTGATTAATATATATATATAATATTTCAAGATATTCTCACTACCTCTGTAGTGCTACCTGCACTCATGAGCAATTAAAGACGATCAATTGATCATCAGTGCTTTGGGATACAAGATAATACATAAAATAGTTATCCCAGATCTAGATTCAGTTTACAAGGTTGAAAAAGTAATCAGATATTGATTGACAAAATATTTTTAATTTTATTTTTTCTATCTTGAAAAGCATTTGCGATAATTTTTAATGTTACAGTACCAATATTGAAAACCATTTTTATTATAGACAGTTTTGTAAATCAATAATTTACATATGATTTTTAAAAAATTAATTAGAAAATATGTATATTCCAATATAACTTATGAAAACTTTTGTTTCAATTATTTTAGTCATTTAAAACATTAATTCTTTTAATGCTGATTTTTGATAGCATTATTCAAAATAGAAATAAAAGTACATATAACCATAATTTTGTTTGAATAAAATTTTGTTTGGATCAGATGTTTAACTGAAAACAACAGATTTATAATAAAAATCATTCAATAATTTTGTTACAATTGAGTAACTTTTTTATTTGAGAATAAGACAATAGAATTGTATAAATGAAGACAAATAATTAAAAATTTTAATAGTAATATTTTAATCAACATTAAGTAACTAATAAATGAAAAGTAGTGTTAAGAGTCATATACTTTTTAAAAAAATAATAGAACTTGATACATCTTGTATTCAAAGGAATGATATTTTTTATGACTACCCCATACAGCAAGTAACAAGATAATGCAATGGATATATGTTTTAGTAAATTAAATTTTACTGAAAATTCATTCTTTTGCAATACCAATCACTCCACATGCCAAACGAGCACCAGCGTTACCAGTAGTTTTTGATAGTTCATGACCACCTTTACCCAAGTCATCAGGGTCAGCATGAACCTACAGAACAAACAAGCTTTGTTCATTCAACAAGAAACTTCATTATAAATTCTCAATTAACATGCTCTACTTACAACCATGGTTCTTCCCACAATATTGTGTGCACCTTGCAATTGTATCACTTTATCTGTGATGTTGATTTTGGCTACTCCATTGGCACCAGCTTCAACGTTTCCCAAATCACCTACGTGACGATCAGCATCAGTGGGTCCAGCATGATCTTTGCCCAGTGGATTGTAATGTGGTCCAGCACTAGTACAACCTGCACATATATAATGAATATTAATTATATGTCCGTCGTCAACCTTAATAAGTAAGACTGTTATATAAATTCTTTTTACCATTGGTATTGTCGCCAAATTCATGCACGTGGAAGCCGTGTAGACCCGGCTTCAGTCCAGTGACTTCGCCGGTGACCTTAACTGGATCAGAGGAATTCTACAAGTAAACAAAACGATAGTTACGATTATCACTGTATGCAATGACTTTGCATTATCGCAAGGTCAATTGTCGAAGGAAGAAACGAAATGACGAAAAAATAATGAAAACGTTTTTATGAAACGCGATAAATTTTAATTAAAAATATACACTTACGACTTGCTCGAAGAAAATAGTCCCTTTGACTTCACCCTGCAACACGCAAACTGCCTTGACCATCTTGGAGAAGCTTTTTCTCTTGTCTCGTCCACGTACAATTGATAACTGGCTGCAATAGCTACCTCGAGTACTGCTGAATCACTTGGGTGCCGTGTGAAAACGACGAGGGGAAAAAGAAGTAATCGAGATGAGGTGCGTTATGTATACGCGAGAGACAAGGATAAGCTTATACCGTCACACAATATATTGCAAATGGAAATGCCGGAGCCGGCAACTACATCTACATACATGCAACGATGCAATTTAAAACTCGTTGCCTAAAAATAACCAAGTATCGCCATCTGTTTCTGGGAACGGCCATCAATCGAGGTAATATGGCGGTCTTTCCGGCACGCGGATACGTAGGCGGTCGGATAACCTATACATTAAAGACCAAATTCACCGCGAGTTTCTCAGCTGGCCGTAGGTAAATTCTTTTTATATTTTTACAAGAAATCGTACTCAGTGCCACAAAAGTTCGCCGTGTCACAAAAATTATATACCAACGGTAATATATTTGAGTGAATAACAAAGTGATCGATACTGAACGATAAATTACAGATTGACAGCAGAAAGATGCCCGTGGAAATCGAGTCGAACGAGGCGATGCCAGAGCAACAGCAGCAACAAGATGAGGTGAACGAGCAGCAGCAGATGTTGCACTCCGACGGTGAAAACGTCGAGGTCAAAGAACACTTTATTGCGCCACAAGTACAGAACAATCCTGATGGATGGGGTCCTTGCGAGCTACCCGATCAATTCAAAGATATACCATACCAGCCGTTCTCCAAGGGTGACAGAATTGGCAAGGTAAGCAATTTATTAACTGAATTGTGGACAAGAACTCATTATTAGGTGTACTATCTTTAGATATCCGACTGGACTGGTCCAGCTTTCCAAGACAAGAAGTTTGCAAGTAGGTTTCAATGTATCTCTGTAAAAACTCGGTATTTATATTATTTATTTACCATTCGTTTTATTTATAGATAAGTATGCATCGCAGTTTGGCTCAGGAAGTCAATATGCTTACTACCATGATGAAGATGAATCAACCTTTCATTTGGTTGACACAACACGTGTTCAGAAACCACCTTACCAGCGCGGTAGATTTGGTCGTCAGAATCAGCGTATGCGTGGACGTGGTGGCCGTGGTGGTGCTATTGGTCAAATGCAGGCTCTTGGCAAGTTAAAACTGAGGGAGAGAGATCGCAAAGGACAAACTAAACGCTGGGGTCGCCAGCAAGGTCTTAGGAATCATAAAAATCAACCTCCAATCAAGATTAGGGATGCTTCTGTTACCGTTAGACCAGATTGGGTTACTATAGAGGAAATGGATTTTCCAAGACTGAGCAAACTTACTCTTCCTGGTGTGAAAGATGGTGAAGACATTGCCACCTTTGGTGCCTTGGAATGGTACGATAAGAGCTACGACAGAGTCAATGTGAAGAACGAGAAGCCACTGCAAAGGATTGACCGTATTTTCCACACTGTCACCACTACAGATGATCCTATTATTCGCAAATTGTCGAAAACTGAGGGCAATGTATATGCCACTGATGCCATTTTGGCGACGATTATGTGCTGTACTCGCAGTAATTACTCTTGGGATATCGTCATCGAGAAGATTGGCAATAAACTTTTCTTTGACAAACGTGACAACACAGAGTTCGATCTGTTGACGGTCAACGAGACAAGCGTAGAACCTCCACAGGACGACGGAAACTCTTTGAATTCTCCAAGAAACTTGGCTTTGGAGGCTACTTTTATTAATCACAATTTCTCCCAGCAAGTACTCAAGTCCAACGAGTTCAAGCACAAGTTCCAAGAGTCTAATCCATTTATCTCGGAAGAAGAGGAAGGAGAAGTTGCCAGCGTCGCCTACAGATACAGAAAATGGGACTTGAACAATGGCATCACCCTCATTGCCAGATGCGAGCACGATGCCGTCGTATTGGGACCCAACAACGAGCCCCAATTCCTAACGATCAAGGCACTCAACGAATGGGACTCGAAACTTGCTAACGGAGTCGAGTGGCGTCGCAAGCTCGATACCCAGCGAGGTGCCGTTCTTGCCAACGAGCTACGTAATAACGCTTGTAAATTGGCCAAATGGACCGTTCAAGCTATCCTCGCCGGCTCTGACATTTTGAAATTCGGTTACGTGTCACGTGCCAGCGTGAGAGATTCCAGTAAACACGTGATTTTGGACATTCAACAGTACAAGCCATTGGAGTTTGCCAACCAGATCAATCTGAACATGGACAATGCTTGGGGTATTCTGCGTTGCATCATCGACATCTGTATGAAACAGAAGGATGGCAAGTATTTAATCATGAAGGATCCCAACAAGCCCATGATCCGTCTCTACGATATTCCTGACAATACATTCGAAAGTGAAGGCGAGGAGGAAGAGGATGACGATGAGGAACAAGTAAAAGACGTATTCCAAAGTTAATTGTATTTTTATCGTTTTTCTCCTGTTACAACCAATCCTCATTGATTCTTTTGTAAGCTCTATAGCTAGTAAAAGCTGTTGAGAATAAACCATTACGAATAATTGTAATTTCACGCAACAAATCAACTTGTTTTCTTTTATTAGTGCCAATTTAAATACAAAAAACCGTTTTACAAATTAAACTGTTATTTTTCATTTCTCTTCGCTTGGTACTCTCTTATCACATACTTGATCTTCCTTTCAGCAGCATCGGTCATCTCGTCTGTTATCTCGTAGTACCAGACCAGTCTAGCTAGTTCAGGTGTCAAAGTTAATCCTCGAACGACAACTCTATCGTCGTCGACATCTTCCTTCACTGTCTGTAGCCTATTAACAAAGTCTAACGCAGTATAGTTATCATTGGACGTGACCTTTATTAACACCATATTCGTGTGAGTTGTTTGCAGATCAACGTTGAACGTATTACAATTCATGTCGTTGATAGTTTTAGCGATTTGAAAAGCTCGTCGATGATCATCCCTCAGCAGTGGTACGATTTCGTCCAGCGCCACGATCCCAGCCGCAGCGAGTATGCCAACTTGTCTCATACCACCACCCAGGACTTTCCTAACTCTTCTGGCTTTGGCGATAAACTCGCGATTGCCACACAGCACTGAGCCAACCGGTGCACCGAGTTTGCTGAGACAAAAGGTCGCGGAATCGAATTTCTCGACGATTTTGCTCGCTAGCAAGCCCGACGCCACCGAGGCGTTCCACAATCTCGCACCGTCCATGTGCATCTTTAGATGGTGCTTTTTGGCTAGCTCGGCTAATTCGTCGATCCATTTCTGCGGTACAACCTTGCCGTTGATGGTGTTTTCAACAGCGACTAATTTACTGATTGGCTCGTGTTGTCGGTCGGCTTTGATTTTGTTCTCTAACTTTCTCAGATCAAACGTACCGTCGACGTTGTTAGGTAACGGGCAGACCGTTACGCCGCCAATCTGCGCGGCACCTCCTTGTTCGTGAAGGACAATGTGTGAGTCTTCGCCGCAATAGGCCTCGCTACCACGCACGTCGCAATGGTTCAACACTACGAATAGCAATTGATTTTCCTTTAGTTCGCCTAATTTTCTGTTTTCAAGCTCAATGCGGCTCTGGAGTTACTTTACCGAGTATGGCCAAGGGAGAAAGATATATCGAAAGATCATTGTTACTAGTTCGCGCGCTTGAACTTTCGCGCGATTGCGTCGCATTAATGCGATGAATTGTTTGAAAATTTTCTCTTTTGCTATTTTTAGATTTAAAAAATGACGAACGCAACTGACTTATTGCCCTCGCGCGGTTTATTTATGGAGAGAAAAAGAATCGACGATCAAGCGACAGCGTTGACGCTGCAGATTAAGGTCGCTACTCGATTTGGACATATTATGCCGCGACGCGTATTCAAGAAAATCGTGATTTTATTTTGAATAAGATAATACCGCTGCGGGTTTCATTAAAATTTTCATTGGTGGAATTCCTTTTTAAGCCACAAACGATGCATCAATTCTAATCGTCAATGCGATAAGATATAAGCTTGCAATCAAGCTCGACCTAGTCGTACAATAATTGACTATAGAATTTGCATTTACCAGAAATCAAATTGCCCATAGTGCCGGAAGAAACGAAGAGAGCAGCTTCTTTGCCAAGCAGTTCTGCCGCTTTCTCCTCGAGCTCTGAGAAAAGAAGAGCAAAAAAATTCCATCGCATAAATCATTCGTTTGACGTTCTCCTCAGCATACTTATGACGGTGGGATCTTCGGACCAGACGTCATCCCCAAGTTCGGCCTCAGCGATGGCACGTTTCATTGCCGGCGATGGTCGCGAAATGGTGTCGCTACGCAGATCCACCAGTAGTGCCTTCAACGATTGAAAATGATAGTACACGCGTCCAACCGATGATGCTCTACGCGATCGACCACTCACCTTTCTCTCCTTCGCATAATCGCGAATTCGTGGTGAGGAGCTCTGTCCGTAGGTCGACATGCTTGCATCTCGACTGAGCGCGAATCGCGAGATGAACGTTTTTGATGATCGATAATTGTTGGCTATTACGCAGCGGCGGGCTTGTCAAGCGAGATGGTCGACTCCACGAGTTCCGGAAGTATTCGCTTGCTGTTAATGCGTCGCGGCGACTCCCTATACGCGCATCTACGTCTGTGCGCTGCTCTATTATGTAAATACACCATTTGGCTGTGGGCATTTTCACGAGATTGTAGGCTATTTACGGGATGTCGTGCTTTTCTCTCTCATCAAGCGATCATCGTATAATGTTTCGCAACTAGTAAAACATTTTCCTTTTTTACCAAGTTCTGGCAGTGTGCGAGTTGCGGGAAGTAGATAGTAAAACTTTATGGAGTGTTTATTTAATTTCATAATCAACCAAGTTTATTAGCTGTGAAGGTAACTCCTAATGAATATAAGAAATTTCACGCAACATTTTTGTCCTGGTATCACTCGTGCAAGTTAAAAGCTAACAGCCAGGAAAATGAAGCACAAGCCCATAAAAACATCAAAATCTCCGAACGAAAGAAAACGAACCACACGCACGTACGCGAGCATTTAAATAGAACGCCAGCTTGGCAAAAATAAAGTGCAGATAAAAAAGCGAAATACCTTAATCAGCTAATTAACACCTTAATCGCGTGCGCAGCACCTTTTTCATTCGCAAAGCCGGTCGACCTCGAGTGCACGTATCGTTGAATCATACACGCGTATGTGTCCTACCAAAACTCAGTGCTCGCGGTGTGTACGTCCAAAATCGGCGCGAGCGGAATACATCCCGAAATGGTAAAAAAACAAGGAGCAAAAAATGCATTTGCGGAGATTTGAAAGTGGTGCGCGGCGTGAATCTTGTCGGTAATGTAGCTCACTATCAGCACAACGAGCGTCGCCATGTTTAGCGCGGGGGGCAGTTGGTGGAACGTCGGCGGCGGCAGTCGCGTTCGTTGGCGTTTGGAGCTGCGAGCTCGGTGCACAAAGTAGGGAGGAGAGCTCGCTCGCTGTTTTCGGCCGGAGTCATCGAAGAGTAGTGTGTCGTGATCGCGAACGAATGCGGCACGGCATGGCCTAACAACGGGACAGAAACACAGACGCTTTAGTGTGTTGTCCAGCGTCGAGTGAAAAAGAGCGTCCGCGAACATTCGAGGAGTAAAGAGCTCTGAACCGCAGAGAAAGAGAGAGAGAGAGAGATAGACAGACAGACAGACGGAGAGCAGTTTGGCGCGCGCGTTCGTTGCGAGAGTAGAGATAGAGAAAGACAGACCAAGCCAACTGATATTTAATCGTTGTCGGGGAATTCCGCACGGAATAGTTTGTTGTTATTGCTCTGGTTTTGTGTGATCAAATCATCGTCTCTGGGAGAAGATGGCGGACGGGGACTCGAGGGCGGACCGTTCGGACCCAGAGTTACGTATCCTCTCGGTGGATCGCAATAGTTTCAACGACCCGGCGACCCAAGCCGAGTGGACACAAAAGAAGCTGGTATGGGTGCCATCGGAGAATCAAGGTTTCGTCGCGGCGTCAATCAAGGGCGAACGCGGCGACGAGGTAGAAGTGGAAATCGTGGAGACCGGCAAGCGTGTTCTCGTCGCCAAGGATGATATCCAAAAGATGAACCCACCGAAATTCGACAAAGCCGAGGATATGGCTGAGCTCACATGCCTCAACGAGGCATCAGTGCTGCACAACCTCAAGGACAGATACTACTCAGGACTTATCTACGTGAGTACATATCAACCACACATACACACACACACGCACACACACACAGACACATTCAACAGGTTCGGGCGTTTCCTTAGGACGAGAGACAGGCCGGTGTAGTAAAGTAGAGTAGAATAGAGTAGAGCAGAGCTTTGGCTTCTCTCTCTTTCACTCGTTCTCTCATGAAGCGCCCAACGGTCGTGTTCACCGTATAGTTTTCTCTTATTCTCGCGGTGCTCTTTCTCTTTCTCCCGCGCCCCTCCCCGCTAACTTACCAACCGTACGGCCCTGACTCACACACGTCCTGCCAAGAGATAACGTATCTTGAGCCGACGATGGCTCTCTTTGTCGCGGCCAATTCTCATCGCACAACAACGCTTTCTCTCTCTCACTCGTCGCTACTGCGCGAAGACCTTTTTTCATCAGCTGATTAACCGACACCGATCGACCAAGAGAGATTTCACCCCGAGCAACATTGGACATTAGCGCAGCATATATTTGTTCGCCAATATTTTGACAAGTGTGCTTCTGTCGACTGCTTACGTTGCAGACGCGCGCTTGCATTCTTTTTCGCGAAAACTCATTGGAGGTTAGGTGCGTGCCGCTGCAAATCGTACACCTGTGCGCTGGCTTTTTACCCTCGTCTCTGTGCTCGAAACTTTGATCGGGAAAAGTTCCGAGCCGCGTGCCTCATAGGTGAGCGAGAAGATCGCTCGAAAACGAAGGAATTTCTCGCGATTCGCAGTCTGGCGCTGTTCATTTGCGGGTGTGCGTGAGTCGTAGATATGGTGTGCCGGCTGATTCAGCTCCGCCGCCGCCGCCGCCGCCGCGCAAGGATAAAAAAAAGGCGGTGCGGCCATCTTGGGCGCCCCCAGAAATTTTGCGAGTCGCGAGCGCGGGTCTACGACATGAACGAGATTGCACGCTTACACGCATATCGGCCTGCGGTTCGATGCGCAGGTGAGGAGAGAAGCGTCCTTATAAGGATCATGCGTCCTTAACCCGCTTCTGCCTATATGTACGCAAATGCCCAATATGGATGGACGATCATCACCGCGAGGGAGACGTGATTCATCGCGACTTATAACGTATACTTACCCAACATGGTGCGAAAGTTTTGGCGATTTTTTTCCTCGTCGGAAAGTAAAAGGACTGCCGGAGAGGAATTATTGACCTGTACATTGATTCGTGTTTCGGAACGCGAATTCTTCGTGCACTTCCGCGGTAATAACAACTGGACGATTTGTTATGTTTTTTTTTGGCTGTAACGTTTCGGATGTTGTAAAATGTGTAACGGTAAACACGTGACATTCGTTAAAGAGGCGATCATGGAGAAATGTTTTGGAGAAGTTTCATAATAATAACTTTATGCGGGAAAAAAAGAGAATGCCGATCGGATCTGAGCGGAAAGACGATTCGGCCTTCAGCTCCGGAGCAAGAGAGACGGTTCTACCCGCAGAACTGTAAGACCGCCGAAAGCTCCGCAATAACCGCCTGGTCGTGCCATTCCTCCCAAAAAGAGCATCGCTCCTGTCCGTCTCTCGGTCGCGCGCGCAGGTTCCACGCTGTGGAATGCCAACTAGCTGGCAGCAGCCCGATGTGGGTTCGACGACACGCGCGCGCGCGCGGGGGGACCGGCTTTCGAGTCGCGCGTGGACGCTCCTTTCTCCGTGCGTGTCCCGAAAAGTAAGAAAAGGGCGACAAAATCTATACGGGGAAACGGGGAGCGCGGAAAGTCAAAACAATCGCGCGCTCGAGAGGAGAGTCGCGCGTTGCAGCAGCCTTCCTTCCAGTCTAAACTATTCAGTATTGACCCACTAAGAGCGAAGCGATACCTGCGAGAGAGAGAGAGATAAGGCTTCGTCCTACGAGTGATTTCTCTCTCCTCTCCCTCTTGCTCGCAACCCACGACGGACCCTGGAACAACGGACTGATTTGTAGTTGAACCGCGATGACAGTCGGCGCGCATTTCCGATAAGATGCGCAAGCTACCTGCGCTGTGAATCATGTCGCAACGAGCGCGTATCCCTTACGTCCTGCGTCCACTTCCGATTGCTCGCGACAACCATTGAAGCGAGCAAACCAGTTTGCCCCGACGCGATTGCGAGGGAAACGGCGGCGCTCGTTCTGCGTTGGCGTCGTCGCGCATTTTCAGATAACAAGCGATTCGCGCGAGTGACGTGCCCCCTCGAATTGACGCGAGCGAGCGGCGTCCGTTGCGAAAGAAAGGCTACTTGAGCTCGTTAGGGAGTTCGAAAGCAGCGCGCCCAGCTTCGATCGGCAATGATTAATCCTCGATTGGCTTGCAGACGTACTCGGGGCTGTTCTGCGTGGTGGTGAACCCGTACAAGAAGCTGCCCATCTACACGGAGAAGATCATGGAGAGGTACAAGGGCATCAAGCGACACGAGGTGCCGCCGCACGTGTTCGCCATCACCGACACCGCCTACCGCTCCATGCTGCAAGGTACGCGAGTGTCGCTCCGATAAGAGCCACCGCGGCGGTAGTCCGGACAAGTGGCCCGGCGTGGTCGTTCGCGTCAGCCGCGCGCCACAAAGGAGCGCAGAGTTTTCTCCGCTCGCGCTGGTTATCGCGGTGACTCACTCTCTTTATCTGACCTTGCAGATCGCGAGGACCAGTCGATCTTGTGTACCGGCGAGTCAGGCGCCGGCAAGACCGAGAACACCAAGAAAGTCATCCAGTATCTGGCTTACGTTGCTGCATCGAAACCCAAATCAAATGCCGTAAGTCAATGTGTACCGTGGCTCTCGTATTTGCCATCTGATTCTGTAAATATTTGTATTTGTCTTTTTTTCTTACAAAATCGCGGTGTATCATACACGAAGAAGAGATCACACACGCGAAAGATAAAACAAACGTAATTCATTGAGTATTGTATACTTGTATGTTTTTCTCGGTGCTGCGGCTCACTTCTTCCTCTACACTACACTGTAGTCCCCCAGCCCGGCGATATTGATAGTAAGTTCAATATGAAAAAGCGCTGCACGAAACGAAGAAAATTACCTTTTATTTATTTTGCTGTTTGGTTGATTATTATTTTTTTAGCGTTTGTCCATTCATCCCATTTTTGTATCTCATTCATTCACTCAATCACCGCTTCGATTCCTAATTGTTCGTTACTAACCAACACATAGAATTGAAGATACGATGGTTACGGCGCTTACGTCATTCGCACGGGGTGTATGATCCTTGAGATTCTTTTTTTTGCCCGCGCGCACGTAGGAATGTGTTCGGGGAGACGTTGAATTTTTTTTGTCGCCGTAGCCGTTCAAATCAAACGCTGATTCACAGGTTTGAACGATGCCTGCTTCGGCGAAAATATGAACTAAGAGTTCGTCGACGCTTTTAATCATAAGAGAAACATTTGATATCGTTCGCTCTTTTATCGGGTCAACAATGTTCAAACCTTTCTACACTAGCTACTGCAAAGTAGTCATATATTTATGTGTCGCTTCGGAATTTATGTCATTCGATACTTCATTTTGCTTGTTTCATCCACGCATGAAATTTCACTTTGTCATTCTTTTTTGTGTCGTTCAACGTAATTTTGTTATACGTGATTATATATAGCTAATTTTAAATAATTTCCAGAACTCTCATAATGATAAATATCGATTTTTGTTGGAGTAACTTTGCCAATAGAAATTTAATTCGAGCATTACTTGAGGAAAAGATAAATAGCGTTTTACAGGCAGTAGGAGGGCAGTTAAAACTTGTAGCACTCTCTAATTACTCTATTTAAATTGCATTCAAATCGTTCATAAGCGTAACGGCGTATGCGTGAAATACCAATTGGATTGTCCTTCAAGAAAAAAAAACCAGGTTACTCCGCGAAATAAGATTGCTCAACGACAATTATTCAGCTTTCGTCGACGAAAACGACAAGAAGAAAAAAGTGCTGTCGAACGAATAAAAGTCATTCGAGCCTTGCTGTACTCTCATCTCCGCGACGCGCGCGCGCTAACTAATCGACTAGTCGCAAAACTGACGCAATCGCTCTGATTAATAATCATTTGCCTTGTTGTATTTTTGTCTGCCTTCTGCCTTCGCCTGTGCCTACTACATTTGCCATTGACAACTACAGAGCTCTGGGACTGGTTCCGACAAATTTGCGGTAATTAAACTAACCAAACTCATTTTCACTTGGCTTTTTAATCTGTCAACCTGCGTATGTTTGGGAACGAGTGAACGATTGTAGACATAGCGTGTATAGTTTTATTTTTTTTTCAAGTGAGGAATTCCTTTTTGCGTTGCGCTCGTTACACACCTGACTATATTAGATCATTGCGTCATTGTGTATATATTCCCCTCTCCCACTCTCACTCACTCCAATAGAGCGCCAGTGCCCATAAACTCTGACTTTGGCCGCTAATTTGCACTCGTTGCCAGACACACGATCAAGGACACGTGAACATTTTTATTATATGCTTATTGTTGAAAACGATGATGATTAATACGTGATAAGTGTGAGATGATATCAATACGTAGCATTTGTTAATACTCTTGCAGGAAGGATTTTTTCCACTTACGATAGATCACGTATTTAGAAAATTGTCATCGACGATGATTTCACTTGCCCTCGATAATTCGCACTCGCATCTAAGAGGGATAATATCGTCACGCACACATAAAAGCGATCTTGTCTCTCGTTGAAAAAAGAAAAAAATCTCTCATGGCAATCATATATCACTGAACGAAAGTCGTAAAAACCGACGCCTCATGAAGCGAAATCAATTGGCTTATTTTCTATTTCATAACTACTGCTCATCGTCATCATATTCTCTCTCTCTCTCTCTCTCTCTCTCTCTCTTTCTATTTCTCTGTCTCTCTATTCCTCTCTTCATTAGTCCATGACCACTTGACAGAGCTGTTTAATAATCTTTAAACTTCACCAGGGCGAACTAGAGCAACAACTTCTTCAAGCGAATCCCATTCTCGAGGCCTTTGGTAACGCTAAGACTGTGAAAAATGACAATTCATCACGTTTCGTAAGTATTCACTATCAATTTTTTTAAATATTTCGAAAAACTGAAAATTTACGTCTATTTATCTTTTCAACACAGGGTAAATTCATCAGGATCAATTTCGACGCGTCGGGTTACATCGCTGGTGCGAACATCGAAACGTACCTCTTGGAAAAATCACGTGCCATCCGCCAGGCCAAAGATGAAAGAACTTTCCACATATTTTACCAGCTGCTTGCCGGTGCCTCGCCAGAACAGAAGAGTAAGTCTACTATGACAAGTTCAAGGTTGGATACAAACGGACTCGCGTGCGGAGGGAAATACCGTAATAATTACACTAATTAGCGCCCGCGCTTACGCGATTATTATTCATATGCGTGGAAATCTAAATTCCTGTAAGCTGTCGTAGTATATTATGTTTCTAAGAGCGAAAAAGTCTACTACCCATTGAATATTCATGTGCGCGTTGTACATTGATTAGTGTTCCGCGAATAAAAACGAGAGCATTTATTGATTTGGTTTCATAATTGATTGTTCTCTCTCTCTCTCTCTCTCTCTCTCTCTCTCTCTCTCTCTCTCTCTCATGTTATGTCTATTATATGTTTATACGTCATCGTGTCTGCCGTCGCTGCCGCTTTTTGCTTTAATAAGACAAACGCTAGAGAGACCTATAGAATTGCAAATGATTTATCATTCCGTAGGATTCGTTTTAAGCGCTTGCCATTAATTTACTATTCAAATTAACTTTCGACGCTGTAATAAATCTCGCGCGTTGTTGTACCTGCATATATCTATGACAATCGCCTTCCAAACAATACTCTAATTAGTATATATAACTCTTAATTTGATTATCTAATTTGTTTCGCAGAAGAATTCATTTTGGAAGATCCAAAACTCTATCCATTCCTTTCGTGTGGTGCATTACCGGTGCCAGGTGTCGATGATGCAGCAGAATTCCACTCGACGGTGAAAGCCATGAACATCATGGGAATGACCAACGACGATTTTCATGCGATATTTCGCATTGTCTCGGCGGTGATGCTCTTTGGTTCGATGCAGTTCCGTCAAGAGCGTAATTCCGATCAAGCAACCCTTCCCGATAACACCGTTGCTCAAAAGATTTCACATTTGTTAGGATTGAACGTCACAGAGATGACAAAGGCATTCTTGAAGCCAAGGATCAAAGTTGGCAGAGATTTCGTCACCAAGGCACAGACTAAAGAACAAGTTGAATTTGCCGTTGAAGCGATCTCAAAGGCTTGCTACGAGAGATTATTCCGCTGGTTGGTCAATCGAATCAATCGATCGCTCGACAGAACGAAGAGGCAGGGAGCCAGTTTCATTGGTATTCTCGATATGGCTGGTTTTGAGATATTTGACCTAAATTCGTTTGAGCAACTGTGCATCAACTACACAAACGAGAAGCTGCAGCAGCTGTTTAACCACACGATGTTCATCCTTGAGCAAGAGGAGTATCAGCGCGAAGGAATCGAGTGGAAATTTATCGACTTTGGCCTGGACCTACAACCAACTATTGATTTGATCGACAAACCCATGGGTATCATGGCTTTACTCGATGAGGAATGTTGGTTCCCCAAGGCAACCGACAAGACTTTCGTGGAAAAACTCGTCGGTGCTCACCACGTTCATCCCAAGTTCGTTAAGACTGACTTCCGAGGTGTCGCTGATTTTGCTATCATCCATTACGCTGGAAAAGTCGACTATTCGGCTGAAAAGTGGCTCATGAAAAACATGGATCCACTCAACGAGAACGTCGTCAGTCTTCTTCAAGCATCTCAAGATGCCTTTGTTTGTCACATATGGAAGGATGCTGAGATCGTTGGTATGGCTCAGCAACTTACTGATACTCAGTTTGGCGCAAGAACGCGCAAGGGTATGTTCCGTACCGTCAGTCAACTCTACAAGGAGCAGCTTGCTAAACTCATGGTTACTCTGAGAAATACGAATCCTAATTTCGTAAGGTGTATCATTCCTAATCACGAGAAAAGAGCCGGCAAGATTGATGCTCCACTTGTACTCGATCAACTCAGGTGCAACGGTGTACTCGAGGGTATCAGAATTTGCAGACAAGGTTTCCCCAACAGAATTCCATTCCAAGAGTTCAGACAGAGATACGAGCTGCTTACGCCGAATGTGATTCCCAAGGGTTTTATGGACGGCAAGAAAGCTTGCGAAAACATGGTATGTGCCATTTATTTTATTTTCCTTAAGGATCGAGTTCTTGCTTCGGTTTTTTTTAAATGAAATGACTTTCTCTTTTACGTTAGTCACTTGATGAGTCATCGCTGACGCGAATGCGGATTATGTCTAACGAATTTTAATACTTTTGCAATGAGTTTTCGAGTGAAATTTTTTCGTTCCGTTTCCGTCGTAAAATACTTATCGTGCGTACTTTGATTTATGATTATTTCACGATTACGTCATACTAATCGAGGTTAGCAATTAAAATAAAATTAGAAAAACGAAACAAATGATTTTTCGAATGACTTTCAATCAAACCCGATAATATCAATGATCATATCCTATAACCATCATTATTAATTGCTTATGTCACATTCAGATTCAATCCCTGGAGTTGGATCCCAACCTCTACCGTGTTGGACAATCAAAGATTTTCTTCCGTGCTGGTGTGCTAGCCCATCTCGAAGAGGAGCGCGACTACAAGATCACCGACTTAATTGTTAATTTCCAAGCATTCTGCCGTGGTTTTTTGGCACGACGCAACTACCAGAAACGTCTTCAACAGTTGAATGCTATTCGTATCATCCAGAGAAATTGCGCTGCTTATCTGAAACTTCGTAATTGGCAGTGGTGGCGTTTGTACACAAAGGTCAAGCCACTGTTGGAAGTGACAAAACAAGAAGAGAAGCTTACGCAAAAGGAAGATGAACTCAAACAGGTCCGTGATAAGTTGGAGATGCAGTTGCATTCGGCACAAGAATACGAGAGAAAGTATCAGCAGGCACTCGAGGAAAAGACCATGCTCGCTGAACAATTACAAGCTGAGGTGGAATTGTGTGCCGAGGCTGAAGAAATGCGAGCTAGGTTGGCTGCCAGGAAGCAGGAACTCGAAGAGATCTTGCATGATTTAGAAGCAAGGATCGAAGAGGAAGAAGAGAGAACCTCAGCATTGATGCAAGAGAAGAAGAAACTGCAGTTAAATATTAGTGACTTGGAGGAGCAGTTGGAAGAAGAGGAAGCTACGAGGCAAAAGTTGCAGTTGGAAAAGGTCCAATGTGACGCGAAGATAAAGAAGCTGGAAGAAGATTTGGCTTTGTCAGAAGATACAAATCAAAAACTTGTCAAGGAGAAGAAACTACTCGAAGAAAGAGCCAATGATTTGTCACAAGCTTTGGCTGAGGAAGAAGAAAAAGCTAAGCACTTAGCTAAGCTGAAGATGAAGCACGAAGCGACGATAGCTGATCTCGAGGAAAGATTATTAAAGGACCATCAACAGCGCCAAGAAGTTGATAGATCAAAGAGGAAAGTCGAAACCGAAGTGCAAGATTTAAAGGAGCAGTTGACAGAGAAAAAAGGACAGCTCGAAGAGTTGCAACTATTGATCGGTAAGCGCGAAGAGGAACTGACTCAAGCGCTGACGAAGATCGACGAGGAAAGTGCCATTAAAGCTCAGTCGCAGAAAGCTCTCCGCGAACTTGAATCTCAACTCGTCGAATTGCAAGAAGATCTCGAGGCTGAGAAGATCGCCAGAAGCAAAGCAGAGAAGCTCAAAAGAGATCTTAACGAAGAACTTGAAGCTCTTAAAAATGAACTACTAGACTCTCTCGACTCCACGGCTGCGCAACAAGAACTTCGTAGTAAGCGTGAGCAGGAGTTAGCTAACCTCAAAAAGAATCTTGAGGAAGAAGCTGCACTTCACGAAACTACCCTTCAAGAGATGCGTCACAAGCACATGCAGGAACTGACGACAATAAATGAGCAGATGGATGCTCTCAAGAAAACCAAGGCTGCTCTTGAAAAAGCTAAAGGTGCCCTTGAAGCTGAAAATGGTGAACTCACCCAAGAGCTTCGCTCAGTCAGCGCAAGTCGTCAGGAATCTGATCGTAGACGCAAACAAGCGGAACAGCAACTCGTCGAGGTTAATGCTAAGCTGATGGAAATTGAAAGTGTCAGGCAGGAACTTGCCGAGAAAGTTGCTAAGCTGCAAGCTGAAGCTGAAAATGTCTCTCAGCAACTTGAAGCTGCCGAACTCAAAGCTTCCGCGGCAATGAAGGCATCGGCTACGTGCGAATCTCAATTTACTGAGTTACAACAGCAACTCGAAGAGGAGACTAAGCAGAAGTTAGCGCTTAGCTCCAAACTCAGACAACTCGAGAGTGAAAAGGAAGCTCTCAGGGATCAAATTGACGAGGAGGAAGAAGCTAAACGTGCTCTTGAGAAGCAAGTTCTTGCTTTGAACACACAAGTAAATATTTTTTTCTCATTATACAATCATTTTAACGTGATTAAAATAATGATATCTTGTCATTTTTTACTGTTTCGTCATAAAATATGAATTTCATTATTATTTCATTAATATTATTTATTGCTTGAAAAATTTTTAACTTGGAACTGTATTTTTAGTATACTGAGGCAAAGAAACGTGCTGACGAGGAGAGCGAAGCTGCTGCTCAGCTTGAGGAGGCCAGAAAGCGTCTAGTGAAGGATATTGAAGCTCTGCAACGCCAGGTTGAAGAATTACAAGCTGCCAATGAAAAGCTTGATAAGTCCAAGAAGAAGATTCAAGCGGAACTTGAAGACATGACGATCGAGCTGGACTTGCAGCGAGCTAAAGTTATCGAACTCGAGAAGAAGCAGAAGAATTTTGACAAAGTCCTTATGGAAGAAAAAGCCATATCCATGCAGTATGCAGAACTTCGAGATGCTGCTGAACGTGAAGCCCGTGAGAAGGAAACTAAGGTGCTGTCGTTAACTCGTGAACTCGACGAACTCAACGACAAAGTCGAAGAACTGGAGCGTGGCCGTAAGAGTTTGCAAGCTGAACTTGATGAGCTCGTTAACAATCAAGGCACTGCTGACAAGAACGTTCACGAACTTGAAAAAGCTAAACGACTTCTTGAATCGAAGATCGCCGAGCAGCAAGCTCAAGTAGAGGAACTCGAGGATGAATTACAATGTACGGAGGACGCTAAGCTACGACTCGAGGTTAATATGCAGGCCATGAGAACACAGTTCGACCGAGAGTTGCAAGCTAAGGAGGAGCAAGCCGAAGAGAAGCGACGAGGACTTGTCAAACAGCTTCGTGATTTGGAAGCTGAATTAGGTAATTACCAGTGATTTTTAGTCCAAAGAAACTTTATTAGTGAATAATAGCAAATAATAGCAAATAAATTATCTAAAAACATCAATGATATTCATATTAGCAATACACGTTCACTGGCGCTAAAACTAATTGAATTTTTCTCATTTTCAGAGGACGAAAGGAAACAGAGATCAGCTGCGATAGCTCAGCGCAAAAAGATCGAAGCAGACTATAAAGACATGGAGCAACAACTTGAGATGCACAACAAAGTTAAAGAAGACGCTCTGAAGCAGTTAAAAAAACTTCAGACCCAAATTAAAGACTGTACGAGAGAAACTGAAGAAGCTAGAGCTGCCAGAGATGAACTGGCTGCCTCATCAAAAGAACTTGAGCGTAAAGTCAAAGGCCTTGAAGCTGATGTTATGCAGATGACTGAGGATCTGACTAGCAGTGAGCGCGCACGACGAGTTGCAGAGACCGAGAGAGATGAGCTTCAAGAGGAGATTAACAACAATGCTAACAAAGGCACGATTCTACTCGACGAAAAACGACGCTTGGAGGCTAGGATTGCCACACTCGAGGAGGAACTTGAAGAGGAACAGTCTACGAATGAGGTTTGTATTTTACTTTTCATTATCTTATTATAGTCTTAAATAATCAAAAATGTAATATCGGACGTTGTATGTTTTATAAGGTTCTCATGGATCGCGCGCGTAAAGCTCAGCTAGCGATCGAACAAATGACTACGGATTTACAAACCGAGCGCTCGGCAGCCCAAAAGATTGAGTCTCATCGCTCGCTCCTTGAACGTCAAAACAAGGAGCTTAAAGCCAAACTGGCCGAGCTTGAGACAGCTCAACGAGCTAAATCGAAAGCCACGATTCAAGCACTCGAGAGTAAGATTAACAACTTGGAAGAGCAAGTCGACACAGAAACCAAGGAGAGGTTCGCTCAGCAGAAACTAAACCGTAAGCTCGACAAGAAGGTCAAGGAATTGGTCCTGCAAGTGGAGGATGAAAGAAGGAACGCCGAGCAGTACAAGGAACAAGTTGAGAAGGTCAACAATAGGATGAAGAGCTTGAAGAGGCAACTCGATGAAGCTGAGGAAGAGATCAGCAGGCACAAGGCATCCAAGAGGAAGCAACAGAGAGAAATGGAAGATATGATGGAGTCGCAAGAAGTTCTCACGAGAGAAGTCGCGAATTTGAAAAATAAACTGAGGTAAGTTGACTAACAATTTGAACTTAATTATAAACACCGGCCTCTTATTCTCAATCTTGAAAAAAAATCTATTTTCCTTTCAACTTTTTTTTCTGCACTTCTGCTTATGTTGCGTTTAGTGAGTTAGATACAACAAAGCACTCTAGCAGGCCATTAGGCACGTCTTATCGTGGACGATGGAAGGACGAAGTGATTAATTCACTTAATATGTAGGTATTGTGTAGAGATTTCCCCCTAAAGAACACAATCGATCTTTTCCCGTTCAATGCGTTTTGTGAACGAGTACGAGGCCGAGATAATTTGTATAAAAGCATAGGCCCACAAAACGCTAAAATTAATATGTACTCTACTAACTAATTTGTTTTTATTTTCAATATTAACTAACTATTTAGAAATTAATCGGAGTAGTTTGAATTCTATTAATTTGATTTAAAAACATCGAACAAGAAAACGAACACAGATAGAATTTTAGGTTTTCTTTCTGAGTTTTTAAACATTAACGTTCATGTGGTTGCAATGATTCATACATTTTGCTGGTAAATTTCCTCGTATTTACAATCAAATGCTGCTTCTTAATAGTATTAATAAATCATTCATTAAACTTGGTATAAATGGATCAAGAAATGTTACATTATTAATAGAGTTCAAAACGCTCGGCTATTTTATGAAACAAAAAAATAATAAAGAGTGAATCGATTTAATAGTTTTTATTATGCGACTGTAATTTTGCAGGCGTGGTGGTCAACCAATGGGAGGCCTTGGATCAGCAAGACTGAAAAGAACCTCGATGCAGACTGGCGGTTCAGGTGAAGATTCAGCAACACAAGACGAGAGCATAGATGTTAGAGAGGAGATTGTTAACTGAATCCAATAAACTTTTTGACGGAAATCACCGGCGAGAAAGACGCGCATAATGAACGCTCTCACACCATATAAAACAATCTTCGATCATATCGTCCGGGTTTCCAAAAACAAACAAATGAAAATCGTATAGGCTTCCAGGGTAATTCTTTCGTGTCCCCTCAGTAGGAGATATATATCATTATGTAAGCGTATATTACGAATATACTAGTTTTTCCCCAGTTGCCATCGAGAGTGAGTTTGAGAGAAAAAGAGAGTAAGAGTTTTCTTTTGTGAGAGGGAATAATGTACATAAACTTACAACAATATCAGAAGAGACCGTAGAACGGTTTATTACACGAAGGACGCGTGCGCGCGCGAGAAGCTTTGCCTTGGTCGGGCTTCGGATGAGTCAAATGCGCGATTATCCGTTGTCCTGTCGAGGTCGTCGCGATAAGATGATGAGGAATTTTTTTGAAAATGAAAAAACGTTTATAATCCTGTATAACACTGTAGGTAGTGCTAAGACATTTTCATTATTATAAAAAATTGTATTATTACTATTATTATTACTATTACTACGTTATTACTTGCATACGCAAAAAAGTTTTTAGATAACACGCAAGACACGACGAGACGATTTATTTTTTGTTCTGACGAGCAGAGCAGACACATGTAGAAGCTTTCGCTTGTTTTTCTATCTTTCGCGCTTAGACAAGCTAATAAAGTTACTTAAAGAAAGAAAAAAGCGTTCTCTCTTCGGGGTGTACTTAAAGTTACTGATGGGTGACGGCGTGCTGATGACTATTTTTTTAAATTGAAATTACTACAAGGAGGTTCTCTTGAATAATCACGTCAATTTCTCGCGCGTTCGATCCCTTTTTTACGAGCATTTTTCACACTAAATTTCGTCTGTATTTAATACAAAAAAGCATTTACAATATTTGTACAAGTATTTATACAATGATATATTTTTTGACGAGTAAAATCAACTAACGGACATCGATTTATAATGCAATTATAACGAAACTTCCTCTATTTCCCCAGGTAATCGTATCTAATGTAACTAGGGCCTTATCACGATTAAATACACGTAACGAAGTTAACAGGAATTGTGCGTAACGTTGCAGGACCGTTTCGAAAACAAGAAGAGCTCCTCGACTAATTTTGTACATACGAGTTGATTATTAGCACGAGATAAAGTGTATCACCTCATTTTGTTGCCCGAGCTTTTTAGCGTTTTGATTGATAAATGCTGAGCTTTGATTACTTTGCCGTCTCGTTTTATAACACCGTACTACGAGCGACTAATTGAGGTGCACTTTGAAACGGAAAAATATACAAGTAATAATCAAACATTGGGAACGATTTATGAATGAGTTTTGATACATTTTATACGACCAAACATATACGCGATTGCACGCGCGCGCAGATTATACAGATGATTTGAATTTTTGGAAATAAGAGATGATATAATAATAATAAACTTATTACAAAACATTTAGTTTAAAGTGTTGCGTACAGTTTATTTATGGGAAACCCTTGTTAGTTTAGAATTTTTAGTAAATTTTTTTTTTCGACTGACGATCAAACGATTTTTTTTACCATATTTATTTTATTCCGATTCAGTGTGACTATTCAAACTTAATGTTATTATTGTCGTGAAATTCAAAGAACAGATTTTTAATAATTTTTTTTTTAACGACTTACACAGCTGGAATAGTGAAATTGAAACTAGTAAATAATAAAGAATGGAGGGCGACTAGAGAATTACAAAAATAATTTATTTTAAGAATATTTTATATAAATGTAAATGTATATGCAGTCTCATAATGAATGACTTAAAAAATGTTTACATAATTATTTGTTTCTATTATGAGCTATTTTCAGTAACTCTTTAGCGAGATCCATACTACATAAATCCAATGGAGTTTTTTTCTCCTTATTTTGAATTTCCAAATTAGCACCATTATGAACCAAAAGTTTAGCTTCGTCTTGCCGATCTTCCTCACAAGCTAAGTGGAGAGCTGTATTACCGTATCTATCTTTTTTATCTGTAAAAAAGAAAAATTAAGCGAGCATAAAACATTTGTTATAAAAGTTAATTCACTCATCGCGAAGCAGTACGATTCTTGTGTAAAAAAGTTACTCGCCAATATCCAAATGTTCACCATTCTCGATGAGGAGTCTGACAATTTCAATATTGCCTTTGGAAGCTGCTCTGTGAAGTGGTGTAGCACCCCAATTATCCGCTATGTTCACATTGGCCTTTTTGTCGAGCAGATTCGCGCAGATCGGTTTCCAATTCTTCGACGCAGCGTATTGCAGTGCTGAGTGTCCCCCCTCGGACTTTTCGTTCACATTCGCTCCATCTTTCAGCAGCATATTCACTACCTTTTCGCGACCAGCCGATGCGGCCAGAATCAGTGGTGTCATGCCCGTCTGCAGAAGAATAAATTGACGAGTAGAGAGGGAAAGATGATGAAATTTCGATGTGCATTAGGTAGTTACATCGTCGCGAGGACCGACTGCCACGCCCAATGATAGCAAGTGGCCCACAACATCCTCGTGGCCACCAAGTGCAGCCCAGTGCATCAAAGTTCTGCCGTTCTACGGAAATTTTGTAGGTTATTTCGCGCTCGAGTCGCGTTTCGTAGCGAAGTACCTCGCGAAGCTGTTGGCGAGCACGTACCTCGTCAGCTCGATCCTTGAGCTTCTCGTCCTGTGAGAGCAAAGCCTTTAACGTCGAGAGATGACCACGATAAGCCATATCGTAGGGCTTGGCGCCATATCTACTGATCAACTCTTTCGCCATGTTCGGTATTTTGATTATTAGAATGTCACGTCCTTGCGCGTGTCGTCTGCTAGCGGCGCGCACGGAACTCGATTGAAACACGTCCCGTTGAACGTTCTGCGCTTCCAATGAAAATAGCATTTGTTGTTCTACCACCGAATGACGAATACGCCAATAAATTTGAAGAAAAGAAATTAGTTTATTCTAATTTTACAATAACACGATATTAACGCGTATTGACAGAAATATTCACGATTCGCATTTATTCAAACATATCTTGGTCGAGAAAGCAGTGAGCGATAGTCTTAATGAACCCATCGCTGTCCAATTTTAGCTGATGTAGTAGATAGCAGTAGGCAGGCAGTAGTTGTCGGTGAGCTTCGTCCAGCCGATCGAACTTCAGTGTCACGTACAGTAAGTTGGACGGCAGCAGTGCTTCGTAAAGTTGCTCTACGACATGGATTTCTTGCTCGGCGGCCGGCTAGGATATCTGCCCAACGACTTTCTCGAACCTTTTAAGTTTTTCTCTCAACTACCTTTGTCGCGCTTACCGTTGAGCTTGTGCGTACAAGGTAGGCGAACTCTTCCACGTCGACGCTGGCCTCCACATAACAAGTACCCTGCTCTCGGGATTTGGGATCGATAGCTCTAACGAAATCGACTAATTGGCTAGTACTCGTCGGTCTATCGACGATACTACTCGAGGATTCAATGGCCACTCTGCAAGGTACCTCGTACGCCTGACGGCGCCACGGTCTACGTCGTCGGAGTTGGTCACCGTTATATCTCGTTCTCGTGAACCAAACGAGAGCTTGACTTGGACCGAATGGCATCGGGACGACGTGGTGCCGTTTACCTGAGGCCGGTCCAGCTTCAGCGTTACGTCGCGGGCAGGCATAGGTGTCATCCAAGTGTGCCGCCCGTCGCACAACGCGGACGCCGGCTATTGTTGTCTGAAAACGACTGCTAGTCGAAGTGCAGCTCATAACCTGGCAAGTTCGGCAACCTAGAACGCCCCGTCATTTTGGAAATCAGCCGACCTGAACTGCCAACAGTCTGTCCTCTAAGAGTTTGTCTCTCCAAGTTCTATTTTCGTTATTTTGAAAATTTGACGCAATCTCTATCATTTGATAAGCGAGAGAAATTTTGAATCTCAATTGTCGCTTACTTCCGAAAACTAACGTACACAATCTCTGACTCGGCTCACGTAATCAAGGTTTTTCTTTTTGTCAATCGTTAAAATTGAAAGATCAAGGACGCTTTTCAGATAAAGGTGGACACAACAAGATTCCGCCGGCGGATTCTAACTGATAAGATGCGAGAATCGATGTGTCTTTCATTAATTAAGCTAAGCCATCTTGAAATAAGGAGAACGCGATTGACAAACGCTTTGTCGTTCGAGATACAACAGTTAAGTAGCAATGTTATGTGCGTGAATTCCAAACATAGTGATAAGTTTGAATGGAAATTAAGACAATTTAAGCTGAAACTCGAGCCGAACTGCCTCGAACAAAGCACATGCGAATAATGAATCGAAGCGGAGATCTGTGCTCGAGAAGCAAGCCAAGGACTCGGCACCGAATGAAGTTCGGGAAGGTCAACGCCGAACGAAAGATCGCATCTTGCGCGCGATTTGCATTTATTTCTAGCCTTGTATTAATCTCGGAGAGCACAGCAGTGTTTTACATTTTCGCGACGAGCGGCATGTGCCAGATTGCACGCGCACGCGTGGACGTTGGATAGGTGCAGGCTGCTCCGCACCGAGCTTGCAAACGACGTCCAGAGGCGTTTCATTGACTCACTGCTCTCGAAACGTGGACTGAAAACCGCGACGCAGGAGAACGTCCTCCACGTCGTCGTGTTGACCAGGGGATTCAGGACTGCCAACAGATGCTACGCTCGTCGTCCACGTTGCAAAAAATCAGGAGTAAAAAAGTTCTTTCCAATCGTCGCGCGTAAACCGCTTACACAAGCTAAGCTGGTGCTCATGCTTTGTCACGCGTTCAGTCGCGATTGGATAACAGTCGCTTATCAGCAGAAGAAAATGCTAATTGCTGTGTTTTAATTGACACAGGTTGCCTTCGGGCGGTTCGATACTAGAGCGAAAAGCTCGAGTGACATAAATTTCTTAACAAAGGCACGGTGTTACCACCGTAACTAGCGGTTGAGTGCCGCCGTCGGCAACCAATTGTTCTGAATCGTAAAGTGCGCGGAGAAAAGAACTTGGATGAGTTTTTGGGTTGTTATTTTTATCCGGCAGGTCTGCTGGTGTCCTTGTTAGTTGATTCCCGTGGCCGTCCGCTAATACCAGCGTGGCCGTCAACTGCTCAGAGCTACAAGGCCATATTGTGGCTCATGCACTGCTCTACGATTTTAGTTAATGGAGTTTATAACGGCAACATTTTCTTTTTCTTTTTCCACTGTGGGTATCGCGTAACTCTGAGTCGTGCAAAAATGTCACAATGACGACCAATGGCCAAAGAAGGCGTAATGAGAAGCAGTAAAGGGAAAATTCGTCGCAGCATTGACAAGGAACGTTTAATCTTTGTACACATTTCTTACATTTAAACATGAATAACCGACACTTAAAAAATAGATCAACGCTTAGTCTCGAGACGGCGGGGAAAAGGAAAATGTACAGTGCGATATTTTACACGCAGATCGATCACAATGATTAATAGAAATATAAAAGCACGACAGCCTTTCTGCTTTCGCTTGTTTCTCGATGAGCTTTGGTGCGCTTCGGTGTGAATTCAGTCGGATGCGGCGGCGTTCGCCTCGCTCTTATCGTCCCGCACGACTCTGCTCCAGTGCGAACTGTGGTCGATGCACTCGCGCACGGCCTGCAGTACGACGGGAATCCTGCGGTCCAGCGCCTGCAGGTGCGGCTCCCAGAGTATCGGCGCCAGCGGGTCTCGCGACAGGCTCTCGCGCAACGCCGCGCTGAGTCTCACCGGGCCGTTGTGATACCTGAGCAGACGGGAGAGCTGTGTCGTAATCGGTTGGGCAACGAGCGGCCGAGTTGATATGCATGGAAAAAGTTGCGGACGCGGCGAGCATCGCGCGGCTTCGCTTGGCATGCGCGACGAGGCAAAGGTCGCGCTGCTCGTGCTGCTCGCGCGCGTCGACAGCGGAATTCCGATTGCAAGCGCTCACCTCAGCAGAGTGGCGAGCGTGCTCTGCCTGATCATGCAACACTGCAGCAGCGGCGACAGGCAGCTGATCTCGTCGTGGAAGGGCCTGCCGAAGCCGCGTCCGTTGTCGAGGTGCAGCGTGAAGGTGTCGTTGCCGAAGAGCTTGAAGGTCTCGTAGTGGTGTCGGTCCATGTTGCCGGTGAGGAAGTCGAAGACCGACATGTCCATCAAGTCGAGCAGCCTGCGTCCCTCGTTGTAGGGGGGCAGCTCCTTCACGAGATTGCAGTAGTCCGAGTCTACGAGATAATACGCGTATTTATAGCTGCGCTCGAGTGTCGGCGGTCTGCGGCGGTCTTTTGTGCCGGGCGATGGACGCCAAGAATACACCTGCTGCTGGGAGATCGCACGACTCCGAGGGCAGTCCCCGACTCGGCTCTCGAGGCGTTATTTATGCGCGCGCATTAATGGGAATAACTGTCAGCGGCGCCGAAGACGCCGGGCCGAGGGAGAATCACTCACCGGTCTCCCACTGCGCCTTGAGCCGCTTGTGGTAGCTGCGCCGCCACGGGTGCCGCCAGACCTTCCTCGCCACTTGGCTCTTGTCGGGCAGGAAGGCGGCGAAGCTGCCCTCGAGCATGTCCGGCGAGCCGCAGATCGCGTGGCTGGTGTCGCAGTAGTAGGTGCACTTGCCGTGGAAGCACAGGTTGCCGGCCGGGCTCACGAAGAAGGTCTTGAGGATGTCGCCGTCCGTCACCTGGTAGATCTCCGTGGTCATGTTGAGCAGGCGGCCGGTCACCGGCATGCAGCGCCGGAAGTCCAGCAGCCTGGCGGCAAGCCACAGTGGCAACGTACATCGATAACAGGACGACTCGCCGCGCTCTATCCTCGCGATCCGTCGTTCGGCAATAATGAAAGTCCCCCTCCCACGATCGCTCTCCTTTTCCTTTATTATTGATAACTGTACTTTCATCGCGCTCAATCTCGACGGCAAAGGCTGCACGGCAGCAATGGTCACTCGGCTGAGAGCACTGCGTTGGCGCGCTTATCTCGGTAGTCGCGAGCGTCGATGAGGCGCGCGCCAATTACTCGACGCTTATCTATCGAAGACAACGCGAAGAGCGCCGAGCGCGAGACTGCCGATAAAAGCTCCAAAAATATTCCACGCACTCCGTCGGAACGCTCGCCATTCCGCACGGCGCGCCGCTCGTGCGGCCGCCCCACGAGGAAGGCCTGCCTTTTCTCTATTTTTTTCCTTCGTCTTTTTGCGCGGAGATCGTTCGGCTGCTCGGCAAGCTTACCTATCCAAGTGGAACGCTGCAATTTCGGCGTTGTGTCTCTCGTAGTCCGTGAAGTAAAAGTGATTGGGCAGGGTCTGCTGCTCCCTGGAAAACCTAGAGAGAGAGAGAGATTGCATAAGTGGCGCTCGTCACGGCCGGCCAATTAAACAAACGCGCGGAGGTGCGTCGCGCGGAATCCAAAGCCGGCGCGCGCTCGCGGCGGCGGCGGCGGCTGCACCGGATGCGCAAAAACATACCGTTAAGCGGCCCGTAAGACCGTTAATTGCGCGCGCACGTACCTCATGGGCTTGAACAGCGCCTGCATCTTGTTCGGGTAGTCCATGACGAGCTTGAGCTGCGTGCCGCCCGACTTCTCGGCTGCGAACAGAGATCGGAGCGTGGCTGAGGGGTCCTGGGGGCGCGGCCGCGGACGCGACATACTCACCGGCGTGCACGATGGGCTGCGTGGCCATGAAGCTCGTCAGCTCGTCCACGAGGCCGGAGCCGCGCGGGTACAGCTCGCGGCGGCGGATCTGCAGGTGGAAGCGCTCCAGGATCGTGCTGTTCTTCCTGTGGAGTGGTCCGCGACCCAGACGCACGGGAAGTCGTTAGTTGGCTGCCGTTTCCTCGCCGGCGAGTCGGTTAACGCGCTAATATACACTTTTAATTGCGCTCTCGCGTTCTCGCGCTCTCGCGCCTCACCGTTACCGTGGCCTCTCGTCGCCGGCAGCGAGGACATTTTTCCGTTCTTGTCTTTTCTTTTGGCGACGTCGCCGATTGTCGATAACCAAAGCAGAAGAAGAAATAAGGCAGAGTCGCAGCGGTAAACTCCTTTTCCAAGCGGACGCTTCTCGTTGCTCGCCGTTAGCACGCTTCCTGCTTTCCTCGGCGATGGAAAACCGACAGCCGGGGCGCGACGTTCGCTTCGTTCGCAGACGGGCCCGCGGGCCGCCGCCGACGGCGCCCGTCGTACGTATCGTCGTACGTATCGTCGGTCGACGCTCGCGTGGCTCTCGTTATCCGCGTCCTCCAATTAGCGAGCCGCGCGGAGCGTCCTGGCTCTCGCAAGCGTAACGTGAGAATCGTGCCGTGCGCGCTCGCTCTAAATACAAGCCACGAGATTTCCCTGCTCATCGATTTTCTTTTTATACGCTAATGATCGTCGCGGCGCGCGCTCGGGGAGGAGCAGCGCGCGCGGCTCGCTGCTCGCGCGCACGTAGCAGCGAGAGAGGAAAGGACAAAAGGTGTGAAATACGAGCGCGAGCGTGACTTATCGGCGGCGGCGGCGCGGCGCGGCGGGCAACGCTATCGCCGGCGAAGGCCACGCGCCGCGCGGCCCGAGATCAATGGAGGCGCGCGAGCGCCCGAGCGCCCGAGCGCGGCGGCAACGTCCGGCAAATCTTGGCGCCCGGAGCGCGACTCGCGCGCGGGCTAAACAGAGTGTGCGAAGGAGCTGCGTACGGGGGAGAGCCGCGCGCCGCAACGCTCTGTTTGAAAGCCGCCCGAGCGGCTTCCCGAAAAACCGAGGAAAATGCGGGTTTGTGGGTCAGCGGCGCAGGCGTCGGCGGTCGCTTCCCCGAGCCGGAGCGACGCACGCGCGGTCCTCCGGCGTTCCGGCTGCCGGCGGGTGGCGCGAGCCTCGTTCTGCAGCAAATTTGCGTGCGTCAGCGCTGCGCGCGCGAGGAATTCGCTGACGGCATCGTCGTGCCGACGGTGTCGGTCGCGCGGAAACAACAACGAGCGGCAGCCAACTCACGCGAGCTTGAGTCTCTTGACGTCGGCGATGGAGGGGTTGTCGACGTCCTCCTCGGCGCTGAGCCTGACCACGCCGTCGTTTGCCGACAGATCGTCCCGGTCGAGCAGCTGCTGCAGGTCGGCGAAGTGGTCGCGCGGCTGCGCGGTCGTGGCGGCCGCGCGCTCGCTGCTCCTGCCCGAGACCTCGGCGACGGCGGCCGGGGCGCCCTCGGTCGCGCCGTTGCTCTCCGAGCCCAGCTCCCTCGAGGCGTTGCCCCGCTGCAGGAACTTGCGCCTGCGGATCAAGCGTCGGCCTCGTCAGCGCGACTGTTCGTCCCGTTGGTCGGCGTCGAGCGCCAGCGGCACGGATTCCGCGAGCTCCGCGGAGAGCTCGGGTGAAAGTGCCCTACGCGAGATTTAAATGTCGAGCAGCGAAGCGACAAGTCGGCGGTCGCTGAATAATATCGAAAAGTTTACGATCGGCAGTAAAACGGCGACATCGTGTCCCACCGGCCGCACGTTTGTTTTCGGGAAAGTCCATTTCTAGCGATCTTTACCGAGCATTTCACTTTCGGCCTGGAGGCGAGGTGGAAAAAAGAGAAAGAAGGAGAAGAGAGGGAAAAAAGGGACAAAAAGAGAAAAAAAGGCAAGAAACGGAGAAAAATGGAAAAAAAAGGAGAGAATAGAAGCAAAAAGGAGCAAAAAGGGGAGAAGGAGAAAAAAGGAAAAAATAGGAGGCGGCATCGGCAGACGTGAAAGGCCGAGAGGCCGGGCATACCTGAAATTGTTGTAGACGGTGTCCCTCTGCGGGTCCTCGGCCACTCGGATCCTGGCGTGGCTCGGCAGCAGGTGGTGCCCGCTGTAGCCGAGGTCGAGCTGCAGGTCCATGACGAGCAGGAGGGTGAAAACGACGACCAGGCCGGCGAGGCCGAGGCAGAGACGGTCGCGCAGCCGGCAGGCTCGCGGCGCCGCCGCCGCCAGCTTCATCGTGGCGTCCATCGGCGCGCGCTCGGCCTTACTGAGCGGCCGCTCGACGCCTGGCTCTGCTCCAGGCGCGCCAGCCTCGAACGCACATGGCAGCCGGCGATCCTCCGACGGCGTCGGCGATCGCTTGGCCGCAAGCTTCTCCTCGCGCCGCCTCTTGCTGCTCGTGCGCGCTGCCGCCGCCGCTGCTGCTGCTGCTGCTGCTGCTGCTGCTGCTGCTGCGTCTGCGACACGAGTGCGCTCCGTTGACGGCTTCGTTGACTACCCCCGCGACTGTGCTAGCGCGCGTGGCCCAGCTCGGGAGGAACGCGTCACTTGACGTTCTGCCAGACGTGCAGCGTTCCTCTCCCTCTCCCCCTCCCTCTCGTATCGAATGCAGCGAGCTTTGAAATCCGATCCCCAAACTCGCAGGTTCGGCGCGGAGAACGAGTTTGCCGGAGAGGCTAAAATTAAAGGCGCGAGATGCGAGACCTGAAACGATGGACGATTTGCGACGGGCGGGCGGCTGCGACTGCTGGTGGCGATGTTGGCGGTGGTGGTGGTGGTGGTCGCACGCTTGCCGAGTTGCGGAGCTGTCCGCCAGATTAGCCGGGTCCGCGCCCTGCAAAGACAACAAGCAGACGGCGCTGAGGCGCGATGCATCGTCGCTCGCGGTTGCGCAACCGCGCGGCCGAACGTCACGCGCGGCGCCAATCGAAGCGCGGCGCACTTGTTGCGGCGGGCCGGGCGTCTCGAGCGGCTACGCCGAGCATTCCAGAGCACCGGCGGCAGCTCGGCCGGCTGCGCCATCGGAACGCACCCGATTTGCAAGGCTCGCATCGTGCCGTCCAAACGAGCCTCGTCGTTTCGCTCGCCGAGCTATTTTTGCCCGCCGTATTCTTCCGATCGCGATTACAGCGGAGCCGACGTTTATTGCGCGCACGAGTGGAAAAACAAGATGCTCCATTGGCAAATGTTTGCGCGACGCGCGTTGCCATCTTGATAAGCGCGCGACGGCCTTCGATAAGCATCGATCGCTTTGATTTAGAGCGCCGGGGCCGCGTAGAAGCAGAGATAGAAGCGGCGACGGATCTGCACGCGAGAGCTCCTCGTCGCTCGAGCTTACGGGCGCGGCGCTCGGTCTTTCTGCGTCTCTCGCGGTGAAAGAAAGGCGCGAAGGAAACGCGGACGAATATCGAAAGAACGAAAAAAAGCTTGCACGCGCGCTGCGGCCGCGAGCGCGAGAGAGCGGCGAGGTAAAAAAAAAAGTGAGCGCGGGGTTCGCCTGGTTTCTCACGAAAGTTGCCCGCATTGACAATTGCGTTTCGATTTCACGGCTAAGCAGCTCGGTTTTCTCGAATGATAGTGGCGCAACGAGAGCTCGTGCGTACATAACCGGAAGCCCGATTGAATAATAACCGATGGATACTTCTATTTATTTTTTGTTTTCGGCGTCGCGGAGAAAGCCAGCTGGTTTCCCCGGAGAAAGAGAGAGACGACAAAATTAGCGCGGTCGCGCGGCGTTGGACGCGCCCGCGCGTGGGAAGCCAAGACGAGCCTCCCTCCTCGCGGCGAGATCGTTTCGGCGGCGGCCTATAAACGAGCGCTCCGGTGCAGCCGCGCGCTGATAGCCAATCGCGCTGGAACGCAGGCAGCCGATGCGCCGCGACGCCCGCTAATCCGCGATTTCGCCAGCCGGATAATAACGATTGCGAAAGTCGGGCGCGCGCGCGCGTCCGAAAGGTCGGCCGCTCCGCCGGATAACAGCTAATCGCGCGCTCGACGTCGGACGCGAGGAAAAGGAAAACCAGGCGGGCGACAATCGCCCGAGAAAAATTGCGTCTCGGAGCTATCGCGCGCGCGCGCGAGCGCGCGCCACAGAGAGAACATGATGTAAGCGCGCGGAGCTGCGATTATCCAATGTTTCTATGAATACACTCGTAATGACACGGCCGATTGGAGCTCGCGTCTCGCCTCGTCGACGCGCGTCAGATCGATCGCGGCACGGCGCGCCGTAGTCGGAAGCTCGGGCCCGAAGGAAAAAACGGAGGATCGACAGACTCACCTCTCGCCTGGTGCGCACGTGGCCGCCGCGCGCTCCGTTGGCTCGCGACAAACTGGCTTTTCCTCCGCCGTACCTTGCGCGCCACGGACCAGAGTGACGGCGGCGGTGGCGGCAGCGGCGGTGGCGGCGCTCGGGCCACGTGACTGACAATGTACTGCGCTGCGATCTCGAGCGCGAGCGACGAGCTTATCAGCGCCCGACGACGACATCGATTCGTTAGCTCGGCCGTTTTCGAGCGGCCGCGGCTCTCCTATCTGCTCGCCGGGACACAGCGACGACGCGCGGCCACGCATTGGCTCGTCGGAGCGCGCGCATCCTCCTCGACGGGGTCGCGGCCGGATCCGGCCGATCGTCCGCGCGGTCGAGGGCGTAAACTGGCTTCCGGCCCGGGCGGATCGTCCCCGCGACGCGGGACAGGAGGCGCGGCGCCGAATCGCGCGAGCCGACGCGGCCCGGTAATCGCGGTAATTGCAAGGCTCCGAGATGCGAACCGCGACTCGCTTCCGCGACTCGCAATCTTGGCGAGAGATTGCACCGGCACTCCGGCTGCGATATATAATTTGGCCCCGCGGGACTGTCGATTAATCGGGCGACGAAACTCACTCCGCCTGTGCCTGTGACGCCGCCCGCGGCCAAATCAAATGGATCAGCGCTGTCAAACGTGGCGTCGCTGCTCGCGCCCGCGCGCCGATGGCCGCTCGGCGCAGATGGCACCACTCGCCCGGCGCTGCTGTCATGCGGCAGGGCCAAACAAAGGCAAAAGTGTCGACGAGTTATCGCGATTGTCGTTGAGCGTACGCTGCAGTCCGAGACCCGAGGCATGGGTTCGGAGCACAGCTCCCAACTGGATCCGTCGAGGGAGGCCGCGCGAGGCGGCGCCAAGTCCAGCAGCCCGGCACTGAGACGAGGCAAGAGTGTGCCGAGTCGCGAGAGTGTCGCAGTGGACACGCCGCCGAGATGTATCAGTCCGGGCCCGAGCATATGCAGCGACTCGGATTTACCTTACATATCGTACACGGTCAACAGGCCGATAGGCGATTCGCCCAAGATGACCAACAAGCAGTCGTCGCAACTCCACCGTGGCAAGAGCCTTGGCTCTCAAGAGGCCAAAAGAAAATTTAGTCAGAAGAAAAGTGCCTCCGACAAGATACACGATATCGTTGTGGTTAAAGCTGCCGCTTCGGATCCAAGTACGGACAAGGATCCGGACCTGATCAAGCTTCAAAACATTCCCATGTTTCTGCCCATCATGCGGGGAACGCTCAATCTACCCCCCAGGGTGAGGGATCCCGAAGTGCTTGAAAGACTGGATCCCTTGGGGTTGTACAACTTGTGCGCAAGATACCAGCATCACTTGAACAATTGTGCACAAATCGTGGCCAATGAGCAGAATGTACTTTGCACAAATATGGATACAGAATTGAATAGAATGATCATTGTTGCCACCGAGAGGCAGAAAAAGTTTGCCAAGTTTGCGGAACAGCTGGGCAAAGTGCACGAGCTCAGTAGGCAACTC
The DNA here is from genome assembly GCF_024137745.1 of Phymastichus coffea. Classification (NCBI taxonomy): domain Eukaryota; kingdom Metazoa; phylum Arthropoda; class Insecta; order Hymenoptera; family Eulophidae; genus Phymastichus; species Phymastichus coffea. The sequence goes on along the minus strand of NW_026706874.1, from coordinate 1,355,676 downwards.
AACAAGTGTCACATGCAACTCAACCAGACACTGGAGAGCTTGGAAACATTGAACAATTTACTACCGATAGAGGAGAGGCTTGAGCCCTTTGTGTGGACTACAGGATAGTTTTTTCAAGTTTACTCACAGAGAGATACTTGTTTACGTTATTTTTTGTATTTAACAGAAAAAAATTATCTTTGTTTCATACGTGTATATAATCTTTTGCACACCATATCTACTTTACTTCTAGTGTTCTATATAAAAATAAAACCTTAAATATGTAACGAAGACGCGCTGTGTTGCTTAGCTTTCATTTGCCTGTAAGCAGCTATCACTTCGCTCTGCTGCTTCTCCAATTGGCGTCTCTCACCTGCTGGCAGGTCTTTGCGTTTACCCGTTCTATCCGATGCTTTGATGTTCTCTTTCTTTGACGAGATGTCTTTTTTGAGAAGCGCGTTCAGCAACAAATCATTGTATTTTACCTGTTAAAAGTTCAATAAATTAATTTACATGTATAAATTGAAAAGCAAACTACGATTGCATACCTTACGAACATTCTTTGGAAGAGTTTTCAATTCAGGTGGAGCATGGGCAACATCGCCAAATTCAACTTTGTCCTTAAACACTTTAAACTCATCGATATCATCCTCGAGTTTCTTTTCCTCCTTTTTGCGTAACTTTTCTTTTCTCTTTTGAGACTTGCTCAACTTGACGGTATTCTCTCCTTCAACCTTCTTCTTCTTCTTATTGATATTCTTGGCTTTAGATTTTAACTTCTCAATCTCTTCCAAATCACTTTTAGGTTTTTTTACAATTCCTTCGATACAACCAGTTTCAGTATTACGCTTCACATCCACACCATACTTATTCTCAAACTGTGCCTCTTTGAGAAAATTCTCAGTTTCCCTATTGACTCTCTGCCAGAACTGATGTTGAGTTTCATCGCATCTCTGATTAAAGATTGGTACTACTTTTTCCGGCTTGGCTTTTGGATGACGCTTGAGAGTCTGCTCAGCACCAAGAGTTATCAACTTGCAACCTCTCTTCTTCTTTCTCTTCTTCTGCACTAAAACTCCACTCTTAACAGCGTTTTTGAGCTTGATTACGCGTTCTAAACTTTTGGGGATGTCTTGATCATCGATGTTCTTAGGCGGTGCATTAATTACCAATTTTAATCTGAAAGAAAATGAGCAAAATAAACATTCCACAGACTTAACCTAAAAACTTAGAACGAACGCGAGAGGGAAGACGGGGAGAGGCGACAATCGATTACTCACTCGGATTCTCGTTTGGCTTGCTGCTTGAACGGATCCTTAACACCATGATGCTTTTTACCAGGTATCTTACGGCCCATCTCTTATACTACGTCCTATGGCGGCACAACCACATTTGCCTTGCTTTTTATTTACTCCGGAGTGGTGTCAACACGTGCGTATTCTTCTCGATGGATTAATAACAACTCATCGCCGCTGCTCGCGGAGTGTGGCGCTGCTACGTGTGCTGCACCCATATCTGCACTTTAGCTCTGCACTGGTGTACGAAGGCGAAGCGTGCGCCAAGGAGCGAGGTTTCGCAATTCGAATCCAGACATTGCAGTTACGACTTTACGAGTCCTCGATGACATCAATGGCTGATAAAATCGCGATGATTAATTTCCTCGGTAAAAACTACGTTTTAGTTTTGTCTTCCTGTTTATGCTACTATTTATCGTGCTACAAACTGGTTTTGGATTGCGATCCGTGCGCGTCACGGCTTCTTGTTGTTCAGAGATTGATTAGATCGCGCCGTCATGACCAATTAGTTTTTACGCCAATTACCCTTTTTTCAGGCATTAGGATCATCCTCACGTTACGCACTTTTATGCTAACAATTTGAACTGTTACGTGTAATCAATAGAGCTCGATTGTTCTCGATCGAAGTACGAGTAAATTGGTTTTCCAGTTTTGCGTAACACACTCAAAATCATATCGAGCGAAAGAAGTTTCTATATTTTTCGTAACGTCGATTTTCGGATAATTACTGTTTGCTTCTTCGCATTCGCGTTATTTTTGAATTTATTGCACATGCGCATCATCGGCCGAACTACACCTCGACCTCGCGCGCCATCATTATAGTTGACGACTGCGGGCGCTGCGGCAGCGGCAGGCGTGAGGCGGCTGGCCAGAGAAATGTCGAGCAGCACTGCAGCACCAGCTGAAGCTGATACTGCAATTGCGCTGGGATAGTTTTCAAAACAAACTGCAAACCACTGAAGCTCGTAAAGGCTAAGTCTGTCGTTGATAACGTAAGGCGCGCGCAGTACTATCGGGTTGTGGTTGTGGTTTTGCGGAATACGAAATAGCCGCTCGAAACAAAAATACATCGGAATTATCAGGAACAAGAGGTTAGTAAACAAAGATTCTTTTTCCGGCGACGTGCGCCACTGCTTCCCGATCGTTATATTTTTACCCCAGTGGTTTAATTATAGACTTGAGTAATGGGCAATCGCACTTGAACGCACTTGAAATCAATAGCTGCGCTCGATCTTCATTGCAGAGCGGATATCGAATGTTGAATGTTCGACGTCCGACAGCCATCCATTACGGATAACGATTAATGTGCTCATACGTGTTATTGGCTTTGCAGGGCGCAGTGGAAATGACGAAACTGCAGCATCTCGGACCACTACTGCTCCGCGCGTCTCGTCGGAGCGTTCGGGGATTCGCCTCGTCGAAAGACGAGCCACCGGACGACGGCGAAGATCCATCGAGGAGAAAAGCAAATCGGCCGACGTACGTGCCGGAAGCGCCGAGCAGCGCGGACAACATAACGGAGCCGACAACTTGTTGCATGTCCGGCTGCGCGAACTGCGTGTGGATCGAGTACGCGGAAAAGCTGAGCGTCGCGCTGAAAGGTAGCCCGGCCGACGTGCAGAAAGCCATAATGGACAAGGTGCAAGACCCCAACATGCGCGCCTTCCTGGCCATGGAGCTTCGCGTTCGTAAGCTCATCGACTGACGCGTGAGTAGCCGAACCCCGAGACTCGTCCTTCGCGCGGCCTTAACCAGCGGTTTCTTTTCTTTTCTTTCAGGAGAGCGCCAAATATAGCCGCTTGCGTAATGCGGCGATGATCGTCGAAAAGTGGGCTGTACGCGCGTGCGGCCGCGGGAGAAAGAAAGAAAGAAAGAGAAAAAAAAGAAAAAAAAGAGGCGCGTTCGCTCGGTCGCTCGCACGCGAGAGAGCGAGAGAGCGAGAGTGCGAGAGAGCAAGATAGTCGTATCCAGCGCCGCGTGGCGCGACGATAAGCTCGCGCGCCAGTGAAAAAATCACGAGCCGCAGTAGCCTTCGGAGGAGGTGAGAAGCAGGATGCTGTCGCGCCGTCGAGTTGTATAATGCCGCTGCGAGTGCTCGATCTCTGTTGTTGTTCGTCGTCCTCAATAAAGAAGTGGCAGGCCAGTGTACTTTAATGATCGACCAGTGAGTTTTCATTGCTTTTCTCTGCGTGTATGTCCCTCCTCCCCCGTCCTCCTCCCTCTCTCGTGGCGCGCTACGTCTCGAAATAACAGCTCGCTGATTTAATAGAATTTCGAACGCCACTCGCGCGAAAAGCCAACGACTTCCGAGGGGCCGGTACGACGCGTTTGCGTGCGGCTCTCGAGCGCGGGAGCGTCAAATCGTTGCTGCGGCTTGCCGTCGATCGTCGAGCTGCTCGACAGATCCGGCGCAGCGACTCGCGAGGAAACCCCGAATTTCCTCGCGAATGCCGTGCGCTTCTTTACGTAAGCGCGCGCAACAAAGAGAAACGGAGAGGCAACAGCAATAAAGGCCAGCAGTCGTAGCGGGAAAGTGCGTCAATGCTTCCGATAAGAGCGATCAAACAGCGGAACGCTCGGAGGTCGCGCGAGCGCCTATATTCCGTAATTACTTTTCGATCGGCGAGTTGCGCGCGGCGCCGCGGGGCCAACGTCGGATAATTGCTCCAATAAAGCTATCCTCTTCTCCGCGCCGCATTTGACGCACCTGTCTTTGCCTCTTTTGCCTTATCTCCATTGGCTGTTACTAGACGGTTATTTCACGGCCATTCAACGACGGCAAGTCGCGGTTTCCCGCATCGCGCCTCTTCTCCGCACCTACTCCTACTCTCGACTACACCGGGCGCGAGTCGTCCGATTGTCTTGCCAATCGAGGATCGCTTTACGAGTGTTGGCGGCTGTGAACTCGATTGCCTGGCGCAATTTTGGACTTCGGATCCCAAGACTTGCGTAAAAAGCGGAAAAAGAAGAAAAAAACGAAAAAAAAAACGAAAAAAAAAACGAAAAAAAAAACGAAAAACTCGAAATTATGAAGCAGCGAACACGGAGACGACCACGTCGCCTTGGGATTTGAGATTTCGTCACGCGCCCGCGGCCCGACATCCGGAATACGTCCGCTCGGAGAGAGGTCGAAGGTGGCTTTGGCGATCGGCAGCGAATCGCGCACGCGCAAGATTGGCGACGATCGCGACGGGGCGGCCGAGCGAAACGACGGAACCGACGGCGCGAGCAGCGCGTCCAGAGGCGCGTCGGCCGTTCAACGAGAGCGACCTGCTTGCAGATCGCCATGCCCGAGTGGTCGGCGAGCGGCCGCGTGAGAGGCGCGCCGCCGCCTCCCGGACGATGTCGTCGACGGCGGCCAGCTCGCTGTGCGCCGGTAGCCACGGCCAGCTGCAGGTGTGCGAGCCGGCGCTCGGCGTCCAGACCCAGCCGCCGCGCCAGCAGAAGCGCAACTCCAGCAGCGGCAGCTTTCGCGACCCGAATAGGTAAGAGCCGCGCTATATATATACGGCGCGCACTTGGCGGGCACCAGTCCAACGCCGAGCCGAGCGCGCTCGCTCAGTGCCTCGCGAGCCGCGGCGTCGCCGAGATGTGGTGCAAGCGCCTGATCTGGGTGTTCCTCTGGCTGTGGACGGGCTGGCCTCGCGCGATGTGTCGGCTGTGAGGCGGCGATGAGCACCGAGGACGTCCGCCCCGCCGTCGCCGCCGCTGCTGCCGCCGCCGTCGCGGCGCAGCCGACGGGCGTGCTGCACCTGGGCGACCACGGCGTCGGCGGCGGCGTCGCCGCGGGCCTGAAGCGCGCCATATCCCAGGTGTCGATGCTCGTCGTGAAGGCCACCACCAGCGGCGAGGTTGCCTGGCGAGAGGAATGCCAGAAGTACGAGGCGCATCTGGGCCACTCCGCCGCGCGGCTATTTTGGCTTTGTAGCGCGCCGCTGGCGCAACTTTCCGCGCGCGAACGCGGGCACGGAAAGCCCAGCCACGTGGGCGCCTCGGCCCTGACCCGACTCGGCCGTCCTCGGCCGCCCTCGGGACGTCGTGTGTCGGCGGACGTCGGCGGGAGGCGCGAGGCGAATCGGCGATCGGTGCGCGCCTCCCTCGGAGCGCGAGCTCCATTCGCGCTACTCGGCGGGACTCGCGGCTCGCCGCGCGCGATAATTGCCGTGCGCTCGCGTTTATATTTGGCGAGCGAGAGGTGACGTCGACGCGTGAGTGTGCGCTCATTGTCCGCGAGTGCAGACAAGCTGCTCGGCGCGCGCTCGTCTCCCCCTGCTTTCCCGCGGCTCGTCGCGGAGCGTCCGCGAGGTCGCCAGGAGGCGTTTTCCGCGCGAGTGACGCCTGGCCGCCCGTTGCAGGTACAGGCAGACGAGGTTCAGCTCGAGGCGGGTGCGCAAGCGCGTGGTGTTCAAGCACGGCGACTGCAACGTGGTGCAGGGCAACGTGGCCAAGCGGCGCCGACGCTACCTGCAGGTACGCCCGAGAGACCGAGAGACCGAGAGACCGAGAGGCCGAGAGGCCGAGAACGCGACCGAGCGGACCGACTGACCGAGGGCTGTGCTTCTCGCTCGCAGGACATCTTCACCACGCTAGTGGACGCGCAATGGCGCTGGACGCTGCTGGTCTTCGCCATGACGTTCCTGCTGTCGTGGCTAGGCTTCGCGCTGGTCTGGTGGCTGGTTGTCTACGCGCACGGGGACCTGGAGCCGAGGAGCCCCGGCAACTTCACGCCTTGCGTCGAGGACATCCACGGCTTCACCAGTTGCTTCCTCTTCTCCGTGGAGACGCAGCACACCATCGGGTACGCGGACGTCGCGGACTTCGCGGCAGCCGACTGACGATCGTCGAACGTGTTGCAGCTACGGCTCGAAGCACACGACGGAGGAGTGTCCGGAGGCGATCTTCATCATGTGCATCCAGTCGATGACGGGCGTCATTCTGCAGGCCTTCATGGTGGGCATCGTCTTCGCCAAGCTGTCGCGACCGAAGAAGCGCACGCAGACGCTGCTGTTCTCGCGCAACGCCGTGATCTGCCAGCGCGACGGCCAGCCTTGCCTGATGTTCCGCGTGGGCGACATGAGGAAGAGCCACATCATCGAGGCGCACGTGCGCGCGCAGATGATCAAGCGGAAGGTAGGCCACGTGGGCGGGCACGACTCCGACGGGCCGACTGACGAGCGGCTGTGTCGGCAGGTGACGCGCGAGGGCGAGCTGCTGCCGTTCTTCCAGACGGAGCTGCGCGTGGGCGGCGACGGCGAGGAGGACAAGATATTCTTCATCTGGCCGACGACCATCGTCCACAAGATCGACGAGCGCTCGCCGCTCTACCACCTGTCGGCGTCCGACATGCTGCGCGAGCGCTTCGAGATCATCGTTATGCTCGAGGGCGTGATCGAGTCCACGGGCATGACCACCCAGGCTAGAAGCTCGTATCTGCCGTCCGAAATACTCTGGGGACACAGATTCGAGCACATCATCACCTTCAGAAAGGAGACCGGAGAGTACGAGGTCGATTACACCCTCTTCAACAACACTTACGAGGTTGACACGCCCCTCTGCTCGGCCGCAGAGTTGGATCACGTGCGTGCCATGCATCGCGCCAAAGGAGGTGAGGCGCTCACCGGAACAAACTCCCTTAGCTAGCTCCGATTCCTAGATTTTTTCTTTTATTATTCATTCATTCGTTCGTTCGTTCGTTCATTCATTTATTTATTGGCAGAGAGAACGAGTTCGGCGACTTTCCAACAGTACCGAATAGACTCGAGCAGCTCGCTGACGTCGGGCTCGGCGTCGAGCTTCGCCTCCTCGGCCGGTGGCTTGCACATGCACTCACACGTTGCCACGCCGCCGATACCCATACCGGTGACCATCACCGCGCCCGAGGATTCGCCTTCTCGCAGAGGCAGCAGCGTCAGTCAAACCGCTGGCGAGGAGCGCCGAAAATTGGCCACTTTTTACACTTTGGACGAGGTGAGCTGCGGACTATTCCACCTCGGCGACTGCAAAACGATGTACCGAAATGACGTTTGGTCGTAGACGATCGACACGAGTCCGCAAGGGCCGGTAGCCGACGACCTCGAGCTGGCGGACGTCGAGGAGGAGGAAGAGAACGAAGACGAAGCCTCGCGCGCGCTGCTGAATCGAGTCGACCGCAACGCTTCGAACGGCAATGACGCCGAGTACGACAAGGTGTTGGAAGAAGTGAACGCGAGCATTCGAAGCAACCGCAGGTCGAGTCTCCACGGCAAGTCGAGCAGCAGCAGCAAGAAAACGTCGCGCGAAGGCTCGCACTCGACGCTGTACTCGCTGAGGAACGACTCGAGAACCAACATCGACGAGATGGCTGGGAAGGGTGCCATGAGGAAAGCGCCGTCGCATACCGGGCTGGAAATGAGGTAAATACCCGAAAAAATTTGCGCGCGAAAATTGACGCTTGGGAATGAACGATTGTCCGTGCCGCGCGCAGGCCGCTGGTGCGGCGTTCGAGTCTCACGGATAGCAGGCGCAGTGGCAAGAACGATGCGTCGAAGAAGACCAGCTTCCACCTGGTGGCTCCAGAGCAGCCTCGGGAAGAGCGCGCCGCGCATCGGCCTCCAACCGATGCCGGCGAGGCCGCTGCCGTTCGGCCCAAGGACGTCGTTTAGGTGAGTTTTAACTGGATCACAATGAAAACTGAACGGCCACTTGGACTCGATGCGCCATGCTGGGTAAACTAAACTGCTCGCAGCCCGTAGTGCAATGCAGTTCGCAGTGTAGACGATAGTGATAGGTGCGTGACGAGACACGAGTGAAGTGTGCGCTATGCGCGATAAAAGGTGAATAGTTTTTTTCCGCTCGTTGGAGAAATTGTTGTTGTTGTTGTTGTTGTTGTTGTTGTTGTTGTTGTTATTGTTGTTCTAATGTCATGTTTGTACAAACCATATGTGATAGAAAAAAATACATTTTTTAATTTACAACAAATAGCAATTGTTCGCTCCTTTGTCAAGCTTTTACTTTCCGTTGCGATGAAGCGAGCGGAGATTGTGCAGCACTTTGGCAGAACAGTCGGGAATAAAATAATAGATTTGACGATAAACGAATAAATGCAATGAAACGTGGGAGCACTTGGAAACGTTCGATGCAACATAATTAGGAAAAACATGAAGCGCTCGGTGAGAGCGCAAGTAAATAGAGTTTGGCATTAGGCGTGCGACGTCGAGCTTGAAATTGACCAAAGGGCAAATTGGCTTGTCGGCGCTTCGCACAGCACGCCTAACCGGATCGAAGATGAAAGCGCTCAATGGCAGCGCTAACGCGATAAACGCAAAGCGTAAAAGCGAGCCGTTAAGTACGTCTTAAAGCACCTAAACAATTGGCCATTTGAACGAGCACAAAGCAGCCGGGCGCGCTAATTGCCCTCGAATTGCGCGCGAGAAAGAGAGGCGGGAACGAGGTGTCGAGCGGCGGCTGTCGGTCGCGCGCGGCATTTGATGCCGCGCCGTCAACGAGAGATCCGTATCGCGGAGAACGGGACCGAGATTAAACAATTGAGACGGCGCGTGATAACGAGGGCACTTCCCGCCTGCGCGTCGCACGGCGACGCGACGGCCTTTTAATCAGCCGCGCGGCGAGCGGCGCGCTCCGGACTTGCGTTGTACGTGCGACGAGAAAAAACGACTCTTTTTTTTTTTTTCTCTTTCGTTCGAGATCGACGGCAATTACGGAGGTATTTCGGTTGTCGCGTCATTCCAGAAGCGTCCAGCACGAAACGGCGCGCAATTGCAGGCCAGGAAAGGGCACGCCAACTCGGCCAAATTGCACCTGTGTCGCGCGGTTCGCCCTGCGCGCGCACGCGACAATTGGAAATGATACGCTCGCGCGACCTCGGCGGAGCGCGCGATCGGCGGAAACGCGCTGGCAAACAGAGAGACAATTCAGAACGGAAAGCCCGTCCGAAGGTTCTCCGGGGATGTGCCGCGGCGGCTGAGAGACACGCGAGAGGCAGGCGACGGGATTTTCAGCCGCGAGTCGAGTATCGCCTTACCCAATTGCGACACGTACGCGCGGCCTTGCGCCTCTCTCGCGCTTTACGCGCCGTAGCGCTGTAACGCGCGCAGCATTGAGGCGTCGTTGCGCCTCGTTCGCGCTCTTTTCGTTTGTGCCACGTCGCCGCGCGCGAGGGATCGCGGGCGGAGCCGATCGGAGGTCGCGTCGTCGGGCGTCGAGCGATCGCGAATGATCCGCGCGCGCGCGCGCACGTGCGAGAGGCCGAACGGCGGCGACGATTGCGCAACGAGAGCCGCGCGAGCGCAACCGGGTCGACCAAGTGTGCCGATCGCAGCGCAGGTACGTTCACCCGCCCGTGCCGCTGCGCCGTTCCCCGCCCGGCGACGACCCCCAAGGCCAAGGATACGCCCGCGAGAGAGAAGGTTGGGGGCAATTGGCGTCGATTAGACACACCTCGCCGCCGCCGCCGCCGCAGTCAATTGTTTCTGCGTCGAGACGGCTAATCCGGCGAGCCGAGGAAGCGGGATTTCCGGCGCGCCCGTAGAGCCAGCGGCGTCCGCGCGCGGAGCGGAGTGGGAAGCCCTGAAGTGTAGCCGAGCGCGCGACGACGCAGGTGCCCCGAACGGTAGGTCGCGCGGCGGGGCGGCCCGATGGAAAGCGGCCTTGATACACGCCAAAGCGGCTCGCTCGTAACGGGACGGGGACGGGCCGAGATCGCGCCGCGCCGCCGGGGGACCCGGGGGAGTCGGGGGAGTCGGGTGAGTCGCGGGAGCCGGGGGAGGGAGGAATATATCAAATTCGTCGCCGCGGCGGCTGCGATTTTCCCGCAGTCGCGGTCGCCACGCGCTCCACGGCCAGTCCGCTCCTGTGCCTCGCCTCGCTTGCGTCGCGCTCCACCTGCTCGACGCCGCTCCGCGCTCGTCCGTGCTTTCCTTCTGCTTCTTTCCGGACGGCGTCGCGCGATGACATTGGCTCGCGTCTCGCGAGACTTGCATCCGCACGACTGCCGATTCTGAAATGCGCGCGGCCGCTGACGACGCATCTCCGGCAGCCGCAGTCAGGTAACGACTTCCAATCGACGGTCAGGTAACGTTCTGAATCTCGACGCGCCGATGATGTTACTGGCGAGGCGCGAACGGTTCCGAGAAAGGCTCGATGATAAAATGACCGTGTGCTCCAGTTGTCGCTCGGTGTCCGTCGCGCGAAACGCAAGAATACGAGCGTGACGAGTGGTCGTGAAACTTATATCGTGCGGTAATCCAAATCTTCAACGCGATAAGTGTTGAAGTCTTGAGTGCCAATTATGCAAAGCAGCGATCGGACAGCTTGTCCGCAATCGAGCCGAACGTCGGCGATGCCAGTTGGCGAAATCCAGCTTACAGAAGTGTCACGATCGCGGGGAAAAAGACCAGATATCACTCGGCTCGTTAGCGCCCCGTTAAAAATACTGCATTAGTCACTAGACCGCTCGAGACAATTCTGATAAACGTCAGCATCCAAATAGAGCGCGTCTGATAAAAATGAAGAACCCCGATCTAATTATCTAAATCGGCCGTAAATTAGCGGAGCGACTCGTCGCTGAGACGCCGTCCGCGGAGAAGGCCGAGAGTTCGCCGAGCGACGAGAGACGAATCGCGGACATTAAACCGAGCTGGGACGTCCGCAGAGCCGCCTGAGCAACGACCCACAGCCACGGATGTGCGCCAGTAGGTCTAGCAGCGCGATGTCGACCGAGGACTCGGCGAGCCAGCAGCAGCAGCAGCAGCCGCAACTGCACAAGCTGTTCCGTCTGCCGGGCAGGATCGAGGAGGAGGAAGAGGAGGAGGAGCCGTCGTCGTCGGAGCAGCAGTGCCGCGGCGGCGGCGGCTCGCGCGCCGAGTCACCGTTGCTGTCCGGGCGCTCGAACGGCGCCATGCCCAGGAGCGTGACGCTGTTGCGCGTCAGCACCCACAGCAGCAGCCTCGCCGGCGGCGTGAATCGGCAGGACTCGGCCAGGTACGCCCCCGCGCCGATACCGGCCGACCAGCCCGTCGAGGCGCAGCAGGGCGCTCGGCCGATCGCCTCGATCCGTGCATGCGCGTGCACGCACGCGGCCGCGCGGTCCACTGAGATTGAAGCTTATCAGTCTCGATACCCCTCCCCACCGAGTTGCTCTCTCTCTCTCTCTCTCTCGCTGGCTCTCGAAAAAACGGCAGCGGAGCGTTCGATCTCAGTGTGTCGGTGAGCGGAGCGGCGATGCGCAGCACTCGTCGACGCCGTCGCAGGAGGGACAGCTGGTTGGTCTCATAAACAAAAATACGCACTCGCACAGGTAGCACTGTTGACTGGCACGTGCATCCTCCCCGACGATGACGGCGCGCGCGCGCGTGAGAATGACAGCGAGCGGGAGCGTAGTGTCCGCGCGCTAATCGAATGCTTCCGTCCGGTCTCGCTGGCTCGCTCGCTCGCTCGCTCGCTCGCTCGTTCCCTGAGGGATGCCAGGCCGAGCGCGCGAATGGCAAGTGCAAACGCTCTTGATCGTTTAGCGAGCGGCGTCTAAGTGTCCGCGCGTGCATCGCGTCGCGGCACCCGTCACTCGCGAGATACATGCGCGCGCTCGCAGCGAAGACGAGAGGCGGCTCAAGGTTACAAGGCTGCGCTGATAAGACGCCGACGAGAGAGCGAGAGAGAGAGAGAGAGAGTGTTGCGCGCGCGTTCGCGAGTGATACACGTCGTGGCGTCGCGCCTCGCACGATGAACGGCGAGCTGAGTGGCAGCGGCATCAGGCCCGACGCGGCCAACGACGAGCAGAAGCTCCTGCCCTGGGCGGCCCCGGCCAGGCCGCCCGTGGTCGTCGTCAGGAGCGTCGCCAAGAACAGGTAGCCCTCGGTCGCTCTCGCCGCCTTGGCCCCCGTCGCGTCCTCGCGCGCCCGCGCGACTCCCCGGGCGCCCGGGCGCTCGGGCGAGCGCAGCCGCGGGGCCGACTGACGGGGCGGGCCTGTTTGTGCGCACAGGAGCCGATTCCGCGCGGGGCCGCAGCGCAAGCTGCGGCGGCGCGCGGTGCTGAAGAGCGGCGAGTGCAACGTGCTGCAGTCGCGGATCTCGCGGCGCTCGCTGCGCTTCCTGCAGGACATCTTCACCACGCTGGTGGACACGCAGTGGCGCTGGACGCTGCTCTGCTTCGCGCTGAGCTTCGTGCTCTCGTGGCTGGTGTTCGCGGCCATCTGGTGGCTGATCGCCTTCACGCACGGCGACTTCGAGCCGCGGCACCTGGCCGACCGCGACTGGCACCCGTGCGTGGTGGCGCTCACCTCGTTCACCAGCTGCTTCCTCTTCAGCATCGAGACGCAGCACACGATCGGCTACGGCGGGCGCGCCACCACCGAGGAGTGCCCCGAGGCCATCTTCGTGATGTGCGTGCAGAGCATCTCCGGCATGATGATCCAGGCCTTCATGGTGGGCATCGTCTTCGCCAAGATGTCGCGGCCGAAGCAGCGCACGCAGACGCTGCTGTTCTCGCGCAACGCCGTCGTCTGCCAGCGCGACGGCGAGCTCTGCCTCATGTTCCGCGTGGGCGACATGCGCAAGAGCCACATCATCGGCGCGAGCGTGCGCGCCCAGCTGATCCGCTCGCGCACCAGCAAGGAGGGCGAGCTGCTGCCGCACAACCAGCGCGAGCTGGCCGTCGGCGCGGACGGCCAGACCGACGGTCTGTTCTTCATCTGGCCGTGCACCGTGGTGCACCGCATCGGGCCCGACTCGCCCTTCTACCACATGTCGGCCGAGGACCTGCTGCAGGACCGCTTCGAGATCGTGGTCATCCTCGAGGGCACCATCGAGTCCACGGGCCAGAGCACCCAGGCGCGCAGCTCCTACCTACCGCAGGAGGTGCTCTGGGGCCACCGCTTCGAGCCCATCGTCGGCTACTCGAAGGAGCGCCAGGGCTACGAGGTCGACTACTCGCTCTTCGACAGCACCGTGCAGGTCGACACGCCGCTCTGCTCCGGCCGGGAGCTGGCCGACTTCCACCGACTGCAGGACGAGCTCAGGCAGCAGACGCCCGGTGAGTCGCCGCGCCCGCTTGCTCGACGCCCGCTTGGCTTACCGTTTCGTCCGTGGCCCCTTTGTCTCCGCAGATGCGGCCCACTTGCGCCAGCTGCCGACGAGCGGCAGCCTGGCGGACGGACCCGACGGACCGGCCGCGCAGCCGGGGCTCAACGGCGGCGGCGGCTGCGACCGAGCCGACCTCCGCGTCGACATCCCGCCCGCAGACCGCAGCCCCGACGTCCGAGTGCCGCTCGCGGCCGCCTGCTCGTCCGCGTGCTCGCCGGAGCGAGTGCACTGAAGCGCCACGATGCGACTGGCCTCGCAGCCTGCCCGCCGATGCAGGAGCCCGCCTGCCGCTGCGCCCGCCGAGCGCCGAGGAGGCCGCCAACTTCGCGGACGCCTGCCGTGCGGCCCGTGCCCGCGAGCACGCTTAGAGCACGCGCACGCACGAACCCACGCACACGCGCACACACGCTCGCACACGTATACACGTACACGTAGATACGCATACGCGTAGTCGCGTCGATTGCGAGCTGCGAGAGCGGATTTTAGATGAGTACGCTGCTTTTTCCGAAAGAAAGCCGCTGAGGGGGGACGACGAATTGCGCAACGGCTGTAGATCGGCCGTTTCGCACGCTCGTCCTCCGCAGACCTCCTTCGTGATTATTATTATCATCATCATTATTATTATTATTATTGTTATTATTATATGCATTCGTTGTTGCAATAAAAATCGATTTTTCAAAAACAAAGCATTCCTCGTTTCCATTCGTGCGAGTCAGCTGAGTACACGAGTGTATGTCTGTGTGTATGCGCGCAGTCACTTCTTGCGAAATGCAGCGTAAATTCAGCGGCGGCACGGGAGAAGCGCACGAGTCGACGCGAAGATGCCGCCGCAGGAGGACGAACGGCGATTCTGCGAGACGTCGAGGGGCCGGGCGCGGGCTGCGGGCGCCGCCTATGCGATGGTGACGACGCACGCCGAGGCGCTCGCTGCACTGCTGGCCGTCTGCCTCTTCACCGTCGTCGTCGTCGTCGTCGCCATCGGCATCGGCGCGCTCGCGCTCGCACCTGCCACTCGCGCACACGACTCGCGTCGGTTGGTACGCACCCTCGCTGGCACTGCTCTGCGGATTTCTGACGTGCTCGCCGTTGACGCAGGTGCGACGAGCAGTCGGCGCCCATCAGCGTGTACTTCGTCAAGCACGAGCAGCGGCGCTGGACCATGGACGAGCTGTGCTGCATCGAGATCGCCGCCAGGAAACACTCGCAGCTTGACGTACGACTGCCAAGTTCTTTCTTCCGCTGGCCGAGTCGCCGATCAGCGCAGCGTTTTGCCTTTCAGATCGCGATGGTCAATGTGAAGGGGAGCAGCGGGGCTGTCGCCGAGGAGCCCCTCGGCAAGGAAATCACGTCGACGGCCAACAAGGCGGACGTAAGGTCGAGACTGCTGGAAATGGCGAACGTTCGAAGCGTCGAGCTCGACGTGGCCAAGCTGTTCGAGAGGTAATCTCGGTGATGGCGACGCCGATGGTCAACGGACAAATGACCGATAATTGACGAGCCCCACAGGTCGGTGCTGTCGAGAAGGTTGAGCGGGAACTCGACGAGCGAGCAGATCGAGCTGGCAGCCAAGTTTCAAGTTATCTGGGATTCCTCGGGAATATCGCTGGAGCCGCGAGATGTCGTTCAGCTCGAGAGCGCGCTGCACTTCCTCGACGAGTAAATATGAGCGTACCGTCCGAGTGACGTTTTCGCTGGCGATTGCGCCGGTCTCCGCGCCAACGGTCCGCGCTCCGGATTATTAGAGGCCGCTCGTCGATTCGCCCTCGACGCAGCTTCATTGGCCAAATCCTTCTTTCCAGCCAGGCGGAGGCGACGGCGACGATCCAGCTGGACGAGGACCTTCAGGCGGCGAGCGTGCCGTGCCAGTCGTTCATCGGCTCGGTCATCGCAGAGATGGCCCGGGATTTCGCGGATCGGCGAACGCTCGTCGGTCGCGCGCTCGCCAACTTCTGCCCGAGGTACAGCTGCGCCGCGACAGTCGCGGAGGGTGAACTGAATCACGAGCGTGCGCTCGCTGTTGCAGCTCGTCCCGTTGCGCCGGCGTCAGGATCGCCGCGGCGAGGGCAACGGAAGCCGCCGACCGGGCGCAGTGCCCCATCGTCGATTCCTGTTCCGCCGACGGCGACTGATGCGCAACGCGAAAGCAACTTTTTGTACTCACCACCGATGATTGTGCAATACATCGAGCGATTCTCGCAAGCAAATCCTGTCGTTGCAATCTCTGCGCCAAAATGCCCCGTCGTCGACGCTCCGTGTGTTTAGGTTTGTCGACGCGCGCACTCGTCGACAATTTCAGAGGCAACAACGCTTTCGCAAGCCACGACCCGCGCGCACAAATTCTGCCAGTATCCCGTCGCAAAATCAAAAGCAAAAAACAAAAAACATAATCTATAGCGAAGCAGCAGCAAACGAATTTGTAAGCGAAAAAATGGCGCGATTTCGCAGAAGGTCGAGTGGCAACAGCTACCAAGTAAGTCGAGGTCGGCCGGCCGGCCGCCCTCTCGCCCGAACGACTAGCCTAAAAGTCATCGCGAAAAAAATTGAAACGAACAAATTGATCGGCGCGCAGC
Source organism: Phymastichus coffea (assembly GCF_024137745.1). Taxonomy (NCBI): domain Eukaryota; kingdom Metazoa; phylum Arthropoda; class Insecta; order Hymenoptera; family Eulophidae; genus Phymastichus; species Phymastichus coffea. The sequence continues at coordinate 1,339,757 of NW_026706874.1, read as the reverse complement.
GCTTGGGAAAGCTGGCGTGCGGAGTGTGCAGCTCGAGCGTGATGGGCAGCTCGCTGTACGTGACGGTGATAGGCCTCATCGGAACGGTGAGCCCCACGGTCGATCTCCGATCCGCGGCGCGCTGTCACGCGGCTGAAACTTGCAGGCGGTGACGGCGTTCAACGTGATGCGCATCGTGAACCGCAAGCCCGAGCCAGACTACCCGGCGGATCCGACGAGGCCTTCGCGAGTCAGAGCCGCCGGTCCGTTGCCGGCCGCCGCGCCGCCGCGCCGCCGCGGTATTTTTAACCGAGCCGCGGATTCGGTTGCAGTGCCCGAGGAAGTCGAGCGCGATCTGAAGCTGATGACCTCGATCCTGAGCATCGAACACTACACGCTGATAATGCTCGGCGCGCTGACCGTGAGTCTCGCCGGCTCGTAGCCAGCCGCGCCGGCATCTCCGCAGCGGGCCGTCTCTGTCGCAGGACTACCCGATGCTGCACGCGCCCTGGCTACTCATGCAGCTGTGCGTGATAGCCGTCGAGCTGCTGGTCTTCCTCGTGCGGCTGTTCCTCGAGGGCCTGCACGTTAGCCGCGACGAGGTGCTGCTGTCGATGCTCAACCTGCACAACTGGATGCAGGTGTTCTGCCTGTTCGAGCGCCAGGCCGCCGGCCGTCTCGGCTGAAGGCTCGCGGCCAGCCAGCGACGCGCGCGCCGGGGATCGATGGTGCGCGCGGCGCGGCGCGGCGCCTTCGGCTGCTTGGAGGCGCGCCAGTCCGCCGAGGAGCGCCGAGCCGACCGCACACCTCCGCCGCCCCGTCCCTTGCGATTCCCACGGCTGCGCGCTCACTGCCGTAAGTATCCGCGGACCGCCGAGCACTCGCCGTCCGCTGGCGACGTCGGCGACGTCGGCGACTCGGTCGCGGCTCGCGGCGATCGCGAGCGGTCCGATCGATGCGACGCGGCGGCCCGCGACGGCCGCGGCAATCTAGTTCAAGGTGGCGTCGTCAGACGGCCACGCGCGCAAATTTCGAAAACACTCGAAGATCACGCGGCTGGCCGAGCGTTGCCAATCTCGTCACGGCTAACCTCTCACGCCTCGATGTGCGAGTGTGCCCCCAGGGGTAGCGCGACGAGAATGAAGACCATCTGGATAATCGGCGGCCCGGGCTGCGGCAAGGGCACCCAGTGCGAGAGGATCATCGCCAAGTACGGCTTCGCGCACCTAAGCAGCGGCGACCTGCTCCGGGAGGAGGTCGCCAGCGGCAGTCCCAGAGGCGCGGAGCTGCAGGAGCTTATGTCCAAGGGACTCTTCGTGCCGACGGTAAGAGAGGGACCAGGGCCGGGCCGGCCGCGCTTTCCTCGGGGCGCCCGACTGCGCCTTTCGAGTGCCGTTACGTAAGCCCGCGCGGAAGGGGACGTCGTCTTGCGCGAACGCGATTGCGCAAGCACGCAAGCACGCAAGCACTCGACTCTGTCGCAGGACGTCGTGCTGACCCTGATCAAGGAGCGCATCGCCAAGGCCCGCTCGGAGCAGCCGTCGCTGAGGGCCGTGCTGGTCGACGGATACCCGCGCGAGCTCGAGCAGGGCCTGCAGTTCGAGAAAGACGTGAGCGCCGTCGACCTGATCATCTTCTTCGACGTGCGCAACGAGACGCTCGTCGGCCGGCTGCTAGGCCGTGCCGCCGCCGCCGCGGTCAAGCGGGACGACGACAACGAGGAGACCATCAAGAAGAGAATTGAGATCTTCAACGAGAAGAATGGCAAGATCGTCGAGCACTACAAGGACAAGTGTCTCAAGGTGAGTGCTTCTCCAGACGGGAAGCTGTTCGCCGCTTCAAGCGACGCGGTTCGACCCACATACTTCCATTTACCTACTGACCCACTTTGAAAAACTGTCGCGCGTCGGCTTGTCGACGATTAATCTGTCACGCTGGTTTTCCCCATTGCAGATTAACGCGGAGGGCAGCGTGGACGACGTCTTCTCGCAGGTGTCGCAGGCCATTGACAAGTTGCTCGCTTCATAAATCTCTCGGTCGTCAATCATCGTATTTCCGGCACTAAAGAAACGGCGCCACACTGATTACGCTTATTTAGAAAAACGCAAAGGTCTACATCGTTCAAACGTTTGGGAAACCTGTGTACATACGTATGTTTCTTAAGTTCGGCCTGGTCGTAGTACAAAAATCTATTGTGTAAGTTGAAAAAACTACGCTGACAATAAAAGCGCGCAAGACAAAACAAACGAGTGTCGTTATTTGCCCGTCAGTCCGTCACTGCACAATCATGAAGCTAGTCGCATTGTTATTCGCGCTGTTCACGTGCGAATGCTGCAGAGACATAAATCCAAGAAGAGCGATTATTTACAGCAGAGTGAAGAAAGATGCGCAATCCATGGAATCGGTTATTTTGAGAAGACGGTTGACCAACGTCGACGAGTGCAGAGATTTGGCTGAGAGCAAATATGCGCTGGCTTTTAATTTCGGTAGGTCTCGCGCAAGTCGTTTGCCTATCCTCAAAGTGTTATCGAGATCGTCATTGTTTCGACAGCGAGACTACCGTCGAACAACAGCGACGAAATAACCAATTGCGTTCTCCTACACTGTCCAGAGACAAGCGGGTTCCGTCAGCTACTCAACGTCACGGGAATCGATTACTACAGCGCTTACTCGCGTCGCGCTTACAGCGGTAATGTCACCTCGTAAATACTTGATGCTTCACAGGCAACGATCAAAATTGATTTCGTGCGCGTAGGCAACCACACCTTGACATGCGTTCGCAGTGTCGGCCTCTTTGCGATCAACTTTCAGAAGCAAAATTTCAGCAACGCGCGCAACGAGTGCCAGAAGAACAAAAGCTTCCTGGCTGACGTCGTCGGCGACGAGAGAACCACAGGACTCGGTAACCTCATCGGTCAATTCACAGTTTACGTCGGATTGAGCAATGAAGGCCAACGACGCATCTGGAAAAATGAATTCGGTGAGTATGATAATCAGGAGAAATTTAGCGAGATTGAACTGCGTAATTTACTTGGTTAACAGGTGAAGCACTGGCGTGCCAAGATTACCGAGCTTGGGGTATGGGGGAACCGTCGCACTCGCGCGGTTGCGTGGCTCTGTTTCGATTGCATCCAAAAGCTGATCCTGTATGGAAAGTTGTTTCTTGTGCAATCGAGTTACCGTACATTTGCGAGATTCCCAGATTGACCGATACAATGTATCTCAATAGAACTTTAAGTTGATCTTACCAAAGTAACTGTAGAACGCATAGTATTAACGCGACAAAATTTCAAGTCAGGTAGCGCATAGTTTAAAACTTTCGTTAATTTATATTTAGTGTCTCTCGAACGAATACAATGGACTGTGATTTTTTTCATTAATATTAAGATACACATAAAGAAAATGTATATTGTTTATTCCAATGAATTATTAATATTTACAAATACGAATTACATGTTTGTGTCACATCTCTAGGACGTGACATCATCACGAAAAAGCAAGAGAAAATATATAATCATCTCTCTCATTCTCTCTCCTATTTCTTTGCTCTAATCTTGCGCCGGAAAATTATTTACATGCAATTATCTTTTTCTTCTCCTCTTATACATTATTTTTCTCGTTCAGTTTTACAAATAGGACACTTATGTTATTTTCATTATATCAATATAGAACGTGATGCTCTCTCTCGCTCTCTCTCGCTCTCTCTCTCTCTCTCTCGCGCGCGCGCTCTATCTCTCTCCTCGATTTACAATACTGTCGGTGATTATGCAAATATCTTACAGCGACTATCGGAAGCATCAACGAAAAAGCCTGGACGCTGCGTGGAAATTTTTCCAAAATATATATATTATATATTTATATATCATCTCACGAAAATAAAAATTGTGAAAAAATTTCCAGAATTTTGCGGCTGTTTTATTCTTTTAATCTCCTTTTTTCCCCAACAACAAACGAATAAATGCATTCGGTTTTTGTTGTATACAGCGGTCTTTTCGACTGTTTCAGTGCACTCGCGGCTAATTAGTTTCACACATATAAAAATACAAAAATCATCGTTATCAAGCTACGCTGACAACGAGATTTGGTCGGAAAAAACAATCCCCTGGTACTATGCTGCAGTGTCATTTCTTTTGATTATCTCGAGAGGATCAAGATTTATAAAGTACTATCTGAAGTCAAAAATCATGAGTCTCGAAATCCAACTTGTATCTATCTTTTCATTTTTTGCCTCTATTCTTCATCAATGTAGTACGGTTGATTTTACACTACGATAAAGCTCGCAATACATGCTAACGCATTTTTTTAAATAATTTGTTATAAGTATACAATCGCCTATTAAAGTACAAAGCATTTTTGTAAGCAAAAAAAATCATTATTTTATCTATTCCACGAGTTAATTTTATAACATGTAAATTTAATAAATAAAAATCATTCCTTGAAAAATATCTCTTTAAAAACTCTTGGTACGTTTCGTTTAAAACAAGGAAAAAAATCTGTAATATACAACTGAAATCGTAATTGTCTAATCTAATCACTGATTAAGTTTACTGTAATAAATGCTCAGACAGTTAATGATGATAAAATAATTGGCACAATCGAATCGTTACTTTTAAGCTCCATTATTCCTATATAGATTAAAAAAATTTTTTTGCCAGGCATTATTCTACTCAGCCACGGTTCTTTAGTTTTTTTTAAGTACATAAGACACTAGTTTGAGCAAACTCGCTTTAAAACTAAAAAGACAAAACATCAACCATACACATGGCAATAGGCCTACGAATGTTTCCAGTGGAATGTGTAATGTCGTTGTGGTTTTCGCGAACGGAACAAAATAAAAAAAAAAACGCGTTTCAGTCGAAACATTATCATAAGTTCTAAGAAATGCAAAAAACAAGTCTCTTTAAGTTTTGTAGAAATTAATCTTTATCACTTGCCGCATTTGCAAGTTGATCCGTAAGTTGATCAACTTTTCTCTGTAATACGGTCTGCTTCTCTTCCAATATAGCGATCTAAAAATAACACATAACACACTTTCATTAGATATTAAAAAGTGTAATAAGAATAATCATATCCTATAGATTCATACCCTATCTAATAGTTGACTATATAGGTAATATGGAACATAGGCAGGTAAGTTTACTGATGAAGGTGATGAGGCAGAATGATCCGATTGTGGCGAAGGCTCTGTTCGATCGGATTTTTCCTTTTCCTTTTCTTTCACTTTGTCTTTTACCTTGGTTTCCTCTAAGTCTGTGCTTGATTTTGGTGGAACTTCTGTATTGTGCATAGATGAAGACATCCTAATAAATAAAATATTATGATATTTATAGAAATAATTTATAATAAAATACGTAAAGTACAGTGACCAAATTTACCATGGTAGTACTTTTTCTTTTTTCTCTACTTTTTCAGATCGGTCTGTACCTTTTCTGTGCCGTTCCATTTGGTTCAACTTGAGTTCCTCCATCTGAAATTAAAGCAATATTTCCATTGATAAACTATTTGTAAACATCTGAATTGAAAATGTTAATAAGTAAACACATGTCAGTCAAAAATATATATTAACCCATGGAGGTTTCTGTTTTGATTTGGACATTAAATTCCCATCATTTTCATCATCTTTAGCAGGAGCTTCCAAAAGTTCCGAACTTCCATTAGTCATATTATCTTCCTACAACATACAAAGAAAATTAATTTCTTGCTACAAATTATATCAATAAAATTATTTCTTTCAATTTCCCATACCTTTAATGTAACCATATTATTATTAGTTGGGCTTGAACCGCCAGTAGAGTTTTGTTGCTTGAGTGCATGTGTGGAAGGCAATCGTCTCCTTGGAGCTTTGGCCCTTGATGCAGTGAGATGCGAAAGAGGAGCTCCTTCGCCTCTTTCAACTTCATCAAGCTCTTCTCCCAGTGCTGTACCAGCATTACCATTACCATTATTATTAATAGCACTATTGCCACTGTCACTCATAAAACGTTTGAAACTAGAAATCAGGGCATTGGTTGGTTTCTTATCTCCTGTATTAGCAGACAAAGATGTAGCCGAGGATGACATGGTAATTTTCTTGACCGTGTTGTCAATTCGCGTGTTGTTTCTGATATCCAGACTCTTGCGAATAACGGCAGTCTCTTTTTTCTTGACAACTTGATTCTTGGTAAGTGATGATTTGGTTGCATGATTATTTACCTGACCATCTTGATGGTCATTGTTTCTCAGAGTTATCAGCTCCACAAAATTGTCAGGAAACAAACCTATCTGGCCTTTCAGTTCACCCTTCCACCATCCTTTATCTGGAGCATCCTTGGAGAGCAGTGTAATGATATCGCCCTCGACAATTGTTAGTTCGTCATCATTGGCCGCCTCATAAGGAAACAACACCTTACAAAATTCCTTTTTTTCCTTGTGCTGCCTTTCGGCTTCTTCGGGCACCGGTGGAGCAACAAAATTTGAAGGAAATACACCAGTTCTACCTTTGATTCTCCCTCGCCACCAGCCTTCTTCCACTTCACCAAGATACTCGATGTTGTCATCTACCACGAGCTTGAGCTCATCGTCGTTGCACGGTTCGTAACTGAACAACACTCGACAGATTTTCCTTCCGGCATTGTTTCTCAAAGTCACTTCGTCGTTCTTGTTTCTTGTTGATCCCGATGGATCTAAAACCTTGTTTGTCGAACAAGAACAATATATGTACGTCAATCGTGGAATGTATACGAAGACAATTGCGAACACACAAGAGTGCGATGAATCATTTACCTTGACGAAGTTGTCAGGAAACATGCCTCTCTTGTCTCTCAGTGTACCTTCCCACCAACCACCATTGGATGTTTTGATATCCTTAATAATATCACCTTTACGGATACTGAGCTCGTCAGGTTCCTGAGCCTCGTAGTTGTACTCAACTACTGCCTCCATATCTCACGCAGAACTTTTGTATCGCTTAGCTCTCTCTCACTCTATCTTTTTATCTCTGCTCGCTTAGTTTTTTTTTCTTGTACCTGAAATGTAATATTATAGGCGAGCGTGTGACTCACATAAGTCAGTTTATCGTATACAAAGATAAAAGGGAATAATGAAGGAATACCTCGGTCTTACCTTGATAGCTGCCGGTCGAGGAGGTCGATGAATGAGAAAGAAAGAACTGTCAGCCAGGCTGCCGAGTTGTCATCATGATTGGGAATTGATGATGTCGCTTCGGCGTATCCTCCCACAAACACACCGCACAACGGGAGACCAGAATAAACGCGTTTTCACTGACAGTTGCTGTTACTACCAAGTGCCACTGGCGCTAGACGCCATCTTGAAGCGCTCTCTCACCTTTACGCTGCCACTCTCGCGCTCACACACGCATACTAATGCACGTGTGTGCTATCAGCGCGAGATACCGTTAGAGGACGCTAGCGAACGGCGCAGTGCCACTTCGCAAGGTTCCTTCATAGCGGCTCGACCAAATTAATATTAGCTTTCTATTCTCGACCTGTATTATTAAATCGAAGTAACGTAGAAAGTTGGACGTCTTGTGAAAAAAGCTTGAGGGCTCATCTACAAATACATCTGTTTATAAGCAATCATCGTTCAGCGACTATTCTTAACATTTTCGAATAAATTGCGTTGAATTTTGAAGCGCGAGCGGTTTTCTTTCCTTCAAGAATACAACAATGCTTCGCAAGATTTCAGAGAAAAAAAGAGGAAACCTCATTTGGACGATACTACGGTACGACCGCGGGGTGACTCATTGCGTACGTGCTCCGAAGAAAAAGTTATCTTTTTCGTGGTAAGGCGCATGACGCATTTTAATACGTGCGTATGTCGCTACGCTACTTACAATACTTTCTTTGTCAAGGTGTCAAATGGAATCCATCGGTTTTCCGTCTTGAATTAGAAAAAGTGTTCACGTCCAATATGAGAACGGAAATGATCCACATGTACGATAGTGAAAGATATATATCGGTTGCAGGCTGAATCTATATAAACTAACGTTATTAGTTTTGTAAGGTGAGTAACGGAGAGCGCGCTATTCAATAAAGTTACGCAAATTCAGTTCGATCGGCGCTATAATCGTCGCGTGCTCCGCAAACAAAAATGTATCAAATTTATACTTGTGGGGCTGAACTTATGAGGTCAAGATTCCTTTTCACAGTTAATGTTTGTATACGTTTAAATGCTGAGCGCAGCATGAAAGCGGGAAAAGTCGCTCAGGTAAGCCCCCCCCCCCCCCCCCCGCAGAGAACGAGCGAGTGAGTAGTCGAGGCCACTCAGTCAGATGTCACCCAGGGAACTGCAGCCAACGAACGGTCTCTACAAAGCAACGAAACCTTTAATTTGCTCTTTTTGGACCAAATTTTGGAGAATCAGCATCGGAGACAATACAGGAGAACCGAACCCATATGGAACCGCGACTACTGTAGCGGCACAGGCGTTTAAATCGCAACCATGCTTTCGATGGAAATACGAACTTGATTTTCGTTTTGACCGGCAAAATTATACATTTTATTCTCTCGATGCTTCTCGTTCAACTAATTTGCCGATAAAAATACATCCGTATTGAATTCAGTGATGATAAGTTAGGAATCTACACTATTTTTACTTTGATCGCACATTCGCAATATTGGCCGCGTCTAATTAATTAAAAGCTAAATCGTCACTACGGTTTCAACAACGAAAAAAGCCATCCGCATTTAGAAAAAAGAAAAGCAAAAAAGAAAAAAAAAATAATGACAGGGCTCGTCCGGGATTTGAACCCGGGACCTCTCGCACCCTAAGCGAGAATCATACCCCTAGACCAACGAGCCAACGCGATCCGTTTTACTTGGTTGTTGTTACAGAAGCCGTGCGCTCGCGCGTGCACTTTTATCTTGCGGCCCGACCGCAGCGAGCTTGCTCGGCGAGTCACAGTGCAAGATGGCCGAGTCGAGCGAGCAGGACTTCAACCGTAGCGGACTAACTGTCCGTCGCGGTCGGGTATGAGCCTCGTTTTCGCTTTCCTTGCGCTTTGCGCTCGCGTGCTTTCGGATCGGAGGCGCGCTTTTACCGCGTAAGCGCCCTGAATCTCGTTCTCTTGGTAATTATCAGAGCGCCGCGCGTACGTTAAAGTAGAATTAATCGCACTGAAGCTTAGTTTTCTTTTAGAGAGACGCGATGATCTGAAAAAGAAATTAACGAAATACGATGTTAATTGAATTACGCTTTAAAAAGCTATTTAAAATGACACGCTCGCAAGCAACCACAATTTATTTATAAACGCAAACGTCTATCTTATCATTTGTGTGACAAAAGAGCGATAAGTAAGTAATCCAGTACTTCTCTCTCGTTCGATTCAGGCATGGTACACCGGACAACGAGCTCAGCGAGTATCAAGCCGCCTGGTCGGCGTCGTAGGCGCCGACTGTTGGAGTCTCGACTTGTCGTTCAACGAACTGTCGTCGCTCAGCGCGCTCAAGGATTTTCCTCGGTTGCGAGAATTGGTGCTCGACAATAACGATCTGAAAGACCTGAGCACGCTGCCGACAATGGTCGGCCTGAGCACTTTGAGCTTGAACAACAACAAGGTAGGCATCCACGCGTCGATGATTTCTCACTGGGGAAGCAAGTGGCAGAGCGTTCGCTAATTGTCTAGGCCAAGATATCAGACGTCGACTCCGCTTTGGAGCGCATCCGGCAGTGCTGTCCGCAAATTAGCTACGTCAGCATCCTCGGTAATCCGGGTTGCCCCGACCAATTGACGTATCCGAACGCCAACGACGAGGAAGATTATGAGCGATATCGCGTGTACGCAATTCACGTGCTGCCGGTAACTCTGAGGTTTCTAGACTCCAGGCCAGTCACGAATCGAGAGAGGACGTTGGCGAACAATCGAGGCAAGTTCTTCAAGACTGTGAGGTTCGACGGCAAAAGCGCCAAGAGTGTTGTACCGACGAAACCTCAGGACGTTTTTGATGAGATCAATTTCCATGTGAAATACACGCCGTTACCGATTTCCGTGAGGTCTCCGCAGGATCACAAAGGTATGCTTTTTTAGAAAACCACCTTTTCCTAATTGCCCTGTTCTATTCGATTTGCGAACGTTGTCATAGGTGCCTATGGAAAATGCAGATATCAGTACTCGGGCAAAAATTCTGAAGGTAATCGCTTTATAAGCAATAACGACCTGTAGCTGTGTAAAAACGGCGAGTGATCGATTGGTCATACAACCAAAAATCAAATTGTCGTCGTACATTTTCAAGGTAGAAAAAAATTATTTATTTTCGTCATTTACATCAGTTTCATATTTAAGTAATAGTATAAATAATCCTTTAAACTTTTCTTATACTTTTAGTAATGTCGGAATGCATGAGACGCCATATGACAATTGCACTTATGAGAGAGAGAAAAAATACAAGAAAAAGTACTTATTGCCTTCATTGCGCGAGCGAAACAACAAGAAATTATAATGTACATAAGAGATTGTTATTGCACCCGAGGCAGCCAAGCTAATTGCGTCACCCTGTTCACATATCATTTAAATCTAATAAAAATTTATATTTTTTATTTTGTTAATATTAATGATCGAGTATAAGTACATAGGTATCAGCCTTGCGTTTCATTATTTTATTAAATAATTCGATCGAACGCAGCTAACTAAAAATTTAACTTTCGTTTTTTTATAACGTTGTTTTTTAAACATAAATTTGTATATTCATATATAACATATTCTTCTAAATACATTTATAAATGTTTTATCAAATTATGATCACCTAGCGTATTTAATTCCTCAAATACGACGATTATTCTCTGTGAAATAATAAGCATACCAACAGTAGACGAACACATCTGTACATATATCTTTTACACAACGTGGTAAGCATCAGAACACCTTCTGACTCCACAAAGAATCATAAAAGTACTTTTGGCCACAACTTTTGAATGTAAAAAATACGTTGAGTCAACATTTGGCAAAACTGAAGGTCGACGTTCACACAACGACATTATGCAATCAATAAATAACAAGAATTACACATTACATATTTTAAAGCTACGATTACCGCATTCGATGATTCACAGAGTCTGATGAATTTTGAAAAATATTCTAATTTCTCTCTCTTTCTTTCTATGTAAAAATAGGCACGAGAGCTATACGGAAAAGATCATTACAAAGTCTAAAAAATATACGCTATCCACGGATGAAACTACACATTATATTGTCGAGTTTACTATAATGATTTCTTTTTTAAAGGCACTTCTAGTGAATAATTTTTCCCATGTGAATGAGAATCATATTTATATGAAGTTGCAATAATCATTTCTAGGTAGTACCGGTTTTGACGTGATTATGTAAATTTGGCCTTAATGTCACTGCTCCTTCCACCCAAAAGTTCGGACGTTCCAACATGCTTTGCCAGAGGGACATTTCGCGACCAGTTGCGTCCATCCAGTCCACTGCTTTCCCGTAATGTTTACCTGCAAAAATTAACCGTACCGGATTTGCGAACATTCTCTCCGCAAATCTATACGAAGAAAAGTAAATAGAACGAGATACGAACCAGTGCCAAGATTAAAACGAACGCCACCAAGGAACTCGTTACTGGCAATCCGATCGTGATCCCAGACGGTGAGCTCGAGGCCACGTTCCGCCAGCTCTTGGATACTGACGTCTTTATATACAAATGTGTGATTCCAGACGGGCGAGCCTGTCGAACGACGCACTACACCTGTCTTTTGTTTACCCGAGCGGCCTTTATCTGGCAAAAGGTAGCTGCAACAAGTAAAAAACAATTCATTGCTATACTTCTAGATACATCGATCGTCGGGTATGTTTCATTAACAGTAAAACAGCAATAATGAAATTATTATAAATGGGCTAACCTCTTGCAAAATGGATCACAGGTGCCAGAATTTTTAGCGCGCGTCTGCAAATTCCTCGCCTCCTTGACGAGGACGTGAAGCACACCTCTACTCCAGTTCTTTTTAGTCTTGCCAAGTGTGCCAGCATCCCTCTCGCGCTCCTGTCGCGTTGGGTCAGGTGGTACAAACTTCAAGCCTACTATCACTTCGCCTTTGTACGTCACTGGGTCGTCAAATGGCTCCGTCTAGAAAATGATATTATTACAGGTTGTGGCGATGGATTGGATCAAATGAATTGTCTCAAGGATATTTACGCGTTCCTGGAGAGGATACCACTGTGGTCGAGGATCGTCGAAGATTTTATTCTCTAAAGGTATGCGAACCTCGCCGAGGAAATCGTTGCGACCAAACATGTCCGAGTGCCAGACTGTCAGCCACAACGTCCTCGCTTCCAGACTGTTCAAACTCATATGGAACTATAAACAATATTTAATTGCTAATGATTCGACGTTTATTAACAATATTCATGTGCTGTTGATGAATTGTTGTTTACCTTGAGAGTCTCATCAAAAACAGGGTTCAGAGTATGCTTCTTCACTTTCGTCTTTCGTTTTCCGCTCTTGGATTTGTCGGGTAACAAGTATACTTTAACATACCTGCAACACACACGCGCGGCATGGTTAATTGCCGAATGCGTAACGAACGGCAGACGTTTCCGCTCTACTAGAATATAAACTTTTACTACATGAGCGCAGTCAATTAACGCGATACAGATACATCGTAAATTAGAATGAAAGCTCCTGCGAATTCTTGTCGTTATTCGAAGGAAATCGCTGCTGTGCGTCGAATCACTTCATTCGTGTAAACACCATCCAATTACCGCGCTAATGATTGTTTTCCATTGTAATTGGATTTTGATATACTTTACTATTCTTAGACAATTGCCGAAAAAACAAAGAAAAGTGTATAACTCACGGATCGGATCGGTTGCGCTTGACGTCCACAGGAGCCAGGTCTCTGCACTGCGTCACGTGGACCTCGAAGGTAAGCTGCTTGTAATCGTACTGCAAGGAGAATTCAACCTCACCGCGCACGGCCACTGAGCCGCACCATCTGCCTTCGCCTGCGCCGCTGTACACCGACGCCATTGAATCCGAACGCGCCTGCGCCACAACAATTTTCTCTTATAATCGCGCTTCGCAATCCGTGATGCACTGTTATTATGCCGTTGTATCTCGAAATTCGATCCGATTTATGCAGATTTTATGCTGCCGCGGATCTACTTTTCAAGCTTACACACAGCGTGCGCGTGTAATTAGCAGTTTTCTTTTTCGCGAGGTGTAATTCAATCATTTAACTGTAGACAGGAATTTCAAATCCGTTACGTAACGAACAAAAAATCTTTACTCGCAGCAGCTTCTGTCGAAAGTCAAAGCGATGCACGCGTTGACTTTTCAGCTGCAAATAACGAAAACTAGCTGACATAAAGCGTACGGGATATCACAAAATTTGCACGACACGAGGAGTTTTGATCTCGTGTCGTAGTCCAAGCCAAAAACAAAAGGAGGGAACAAAAAAACTTTTATATAATTATTATGATGGGATCATTATAATCGCGCGCATAAAAAAAGTGTAGTGAATTGATGTGACTTACGCCCAAGCTCGACAGCGAGGCACGCGTGGTGAGATGATGCGAGGAGTTGAATCCACGTTCGATGTCGTCCAGGTCGATGCTGGCGCTCCGGCTGGACGTCGCGCGAGAGCTTGCTCCGATGATCGGCGTGCTGCATGCTTCCGACAGACTGCTCGCTTCGTCTGTCAAAGTTCGATTGCGTGATTGCGATTGTTTGCTAATTTGTAACGAGCCAAGTGGCGTAAATATGGACGCAACTGTGTTGCGTGTGTCGAACGGAATGAGGAATCGTTTTGTTCTCCCTATAGTGTGCTTGTGCTGTTTTACATGTTTTAATCTGGATATTGCGTAACGATAGAGTTGCCAAATCAAAGATTTCTCGCAGTGGGTACAACTCACATCCACCGTTACCTTAATTACAACTAATTAATTAATAATCCCTGATCCGTCGTGAGCATTGCTGCCTTTCGTTTTTCCATAAAAATATCTAGCACGCGGTTCGATATCATCTAAATGCATTCTCAAGCAGTGAAATCACGCATCATACATACACACGGGCGTGACACGAATAACATACATGCCTCGCGCGCATTACAGGACAAATTTTCTCTTTGCGAAGAATGATAAGGAAAAAAACGACCTAGAGCCGACTCCTAAGACGTACCTGGTCGCGCTGCGTATCGCCAAAAAAGAGCAATAAGGACGTGGTGTAGTCGGCGGCAACCATTAGCGCAACGCCTTTGCCTCTCTTGGGAAAGTCGCACGCAATGAGCGACTATTGCGCAATTCTCGTCTCGCGACAGCGTCGTCGTCCATTCCGCGCGAGAACGGTTTGGAGGAAAATCGAATCTCAGAGCTTTGAAAATTTCATCGGATGAGCTATCAAGTGTGCCGCACGGCAACTCCTAGCGTCTAATCAAGGACATACTTGCGTGAAAGTCTCTCACACTCGCGCGCGCGCTTGGGAACTTCCTCCTTTCTACGGCGCGGCGAAAATTCCTCGTGCCGCGCGTCAGAAGTCGGTTCTTCGTGCGTGTTTCGAGAAGGGAAAGGGACTCTCCGTTTTTCTTACGGCTTCATTGACACGCGATTATTCCCGAGTGGAAGCGATTTTTCACGATCCGCTTTGTTCGGCGACGTTTAGTTTCCACAGCTACGCCAATTTCACGACAAGATTCTCGAAACGCGTGGCCGCGTCTGGCGTACCTTCAGTTACGACTATTCGAGCATTTGGATCTCCGAAAGATCTCGATCGACCGAATTAATTGTCTAGCAGCGGAGCTGTGGTTCGAGGCACGAACGCAAACTCGAGCGGAACTAGGTCAACTTGAAGAAAGAGAATCGAAGCTCACCTGCCGAGCCCGAGGCGGAGACATTGGTACTGCTGGCGTTGGCGCTGTTGCTCACGTGCTGTTGCCTCCTGGTTCTCGACTGCAGCTGCAGACCAGGGGCGCTGAGTGCCCTCTTCGGCCCGGCCACCCCAGAAGCAGCCGCTCCACTTTGCAACGGACTGTTGCGCGTGAAGCCTGGCGGGCGGTAGCGCGCCGACTTGACGGCACTGTGCTGAGGTAGGAAGTGGTACACGCTGTGGGCTTTGTGCATGCTCTGCACCGACGAGCCACTCTGCCGCGGCAGCGAGTTCGTCGTCGAGGTCGCGATCATGTTCGCCGGCTGCATACCGCGCGGTAACGTGGTCGCGCGCGAATCGCCGTAGTCGAGATCCTCGTCGTCATCGTCTTCGCTGTCATCGTCGCCGGCCGATGCGCCTGAACAAATTGAATGGGTGAATGCCACGAAATGCTTCACGTTGATATTTTTTATATTAATAAATTGATTTGCGGTGACAGTCAACTCTATTGAATGATAAATATCTAGCGGCAACTACTTTGCTATCAATTTTATTCATAGAAATCATTACCGCACCGATCCAAATCCCTGAGTACGTACGCGTTTTTTAGAAATTATAATCTATTTAACAGAGACAATAAAAGAAAGTAAATTTCCACATTAATACAAACTAATTTTCATAACCACTAATAAAGAGGAAAATAACTCACCAGACTCTCCCCTGGTATTAGCATCCGGTACCGAAGATCTCCTATTGCTCCAGATTTTCTCCTCGATAGAACCACCGTTAACGGTAGTAGTGCCAGCGCCACTGATAGTTCCACCTCCAATGGAACCACAACTTCTCACCCTGTCTAATTGCTCTCTGGAGAAACTTTTCGGATTGAAGAGCAGGTCCCCGGCTGATCTTCGTTTAGCTGCCATTGCGGTTACGCTCACATCACTGGAGCAAGCCAGTAAACTCAACTTCGTACGCGAATCCGCGGCCATTAATGCAGATTCGAAACTTCCGCGCCATGAAAAACGTTCGTAATCGCTCGCTTCGCGCTCTTCGGTTTCCGGTGGCATGCTGCTTATCGATGTCGTATGACCGTTTATCAGGAGTAGTGGATCGTGTGATTTCGAACGGGGCAAGTGCTGCTGAGAAGGAAAATAAATATATGATTGAATTTGTTACTCGAGGAGCATTCAGTATTTTTAGTAAACGTAATTTTAATTTGCTTTAGTTGACTCTACAGCTCTCATGAGATCGTCATTCTTTCTCTATTCGGCTGATTCATTCGCAATTAAGTAATTAGTACTTTTACTAGTTAATGAATAGTAGGTTTACACAGTCTTCTCGAACAATCGATAAAAGCTCGCTTAAATAAGAGCAGCATAGTGAAAAAAAACCCACGCTTTTTTTTATCAAAACGAAGAAAGTAATTATTGAGATCATCGTCTCATTTAAAAAAAGATATAAGCGATGGCCTGAATTTTAATAAAAAATGTTCTACCTGTCCGATGAGCATTATAAAAAACACGACTTTTCACTTTAATCGGATCGAAGAGTTGCAAAGCAGTTATGATCTAGTTAACTTTTCATACGCCGACAAGTTTGAAAAGTCTCGTGGCGCCAGGTAATTATTTCAAGAATCAACTTAATATAAAAACTGAAATTGCATTTCATTACATGTAAAAAGTCAAGCTACTTAAATTGTAAAATTATTAAGTCTTATTTATCAAATATTCGAGCATATGGGCACAACTAACCGTTGTTGCGCCGGCCGAATCGGAAGTGGAGTCGTCGTCTTCGGTAGTGGACGCGGATGACGGTGTTCTGTGATGTGGATATCTTCGCCAGCCAGCATTGGTATTGTGAGTATGCGCGGCGGCTGTGGAATTGCTCTCAGAAACTTCGTGCATGAGAGCGACGAGTCGGCTGCCTATGTGATGCATCACTTTGGCGATGAGCGGTGGGCTGCTGTGAGGAGTCGAGTTTGCGTCGCTACTCGTATTGTCACCTGCCATTTTCGTGAAACTTTGCACCAGCTTTTGATAAACAAAGGCAGTGTCTCTGCCAAGGCCGGGTTGTTGCACCGGTGGAGCATCTCGTCTTGGTTCCTCGTTATTCGTATCGAATTTGCTGATTATCTGCTGACAACTTTGCGATATTTGCTCTTGCAGTGCTGATCTTCGTCCACCTGCAGTTGCACCCTCGAGATCTGAACTCGTGTAGTCGGACGAATCATAGGAATCTGACCAGGTGTCCTCGGAGCTCAAATATTCTACGATCTCACGCACCTGATCGTCTCGAATGCCAGGTACAGTCTTCATTAGTCTCGTCAGTTCATTCTCGAAGTATACGAGTTGCGGTGGTTTCGTTCTATTGTTTTGATTCTGCACATAATTCCTTACTTTGGTGGAGAATCTTGGACTCGGACTCGGTGCTGGCGAGGCAGCACTTGAGGCAGTGCTTCCAGATTGATTCTGATTGTTCGCCACCATGGTCTTGAAGAATTGCCGCATCTTGGACATCATCAAATTCGTCTCTTCATCACTTGACCAATTATTGAAACTATCCTTCCTCGTCAAAGTAGTAGCAGTAAGTCTGTTCAGTCTGATCCTCTCGTGGATGTTCTTCGGCGCCGGTTGCTGTTGATAGTCTTTGGTCTCCGTTACGTCTTCCCCAGCCTTAGCGCCTTCTTGGGCCTCGTTACCGTTGTTCCTCTGTAGCAGGTCATCACAGCTTCCAACGAAGCCCGAATCCCTCGATTGTTGTTTAGCTCGGGCATCGTCTTGTTCATTCTCGCCTGGCTGCGTAACTGCGAGAATGTTTTCTGGCTGCGGAGTTTTCGCTTCATCTTCCTCAGAATTCGCAGCTGCCTCGTTCGATTCGTCTTCCGGGAGCTCGTTCGATAACGCACAACTAGGTTCGGGTGTTTTGTTGCGATCTTCGCTGACACGCGGACTCGTAGCTCCGGGATTCCGTAGCTTCTTTTTCTTCCTCTTCACCGTGTCGAATTGACCGTCGCTGCCAAATCCGGGATTAGGATTTTCGTCTGCGACATCGGTCTCCGTGGACGATCCTTCGGACTGAGATTCTTGTGCATCTGTTGCTGAATTCGTGTCTTGCAGGGAGTTTTGATGTGATCCAGAATTTTGTAAAGCCAGCAAATTATCTAACGATGAACTGTGCGATCTTCCAGTGCCTCTAGCCCTGACCAAACGTTTTCTCCTCTGAGCTTCGGGACTAGGTCGGCCTTCAGAATCACTGCCAACAGAACCATCCGAGTCTCTTCTGTCTTGATCCAACCCAAGGAACTCTGAGAAATAGTACTTTTCTGACCTCTCTCCGCTGCTCTTCTCTTGATTAGCATTCTGAGCCGTTTCCTCGCGAGTCAGCGAATCCAGCCCCTCGGAAAAGACAGACGAGCTCTCGGACAAACTATCGAGTTCTCGCGAGTTGTTCGCATTGCCGTCGGCTCCGATGCCGAAGAAAAAGTATTTGTCCAAGTCGGATGCAGAAGCCGAAGCCAGTCGTTTTCTCCAACTGGCATTAGTGTGTTCCGCCTCGCTTTCCTCGCACGACTCTTCGACGATCGTGTGTAAGGTGAAATCGATCGCTTGACGATGATAACCGCGTAGTTCTTCCTCCCGATCGCCGAGATTATTGCCGGTCTCGTCCTCAGAACTCTCCTCTGTAGCCGTAGTCGCGCTTTGCTCGTCTTCATCGTGCGAGATCTCTTCGACCCATGAGTCGTCATCGGCCAAGCCCTCCTCGAGAATCAGCGGACCGCCCCGCTTTGACTCGATGAAATTCGTAGCTTCTTGCACTGCTGCCGCCACGAGCACCGGAGCCGATTCTTCCTCGCGGCTCGTCAGAAGCACGGGGCTGCACTTTTTCACACTTTGCTCGTCACTCTCACTCGCACTTCCTACACTCAAGCCGCTATCCACTTCCGGCTCCGCACTATTCGTCGTCAGTAGTCGCTTGCAGGCCAGCGGTTTTTTGGACGGTAGACCCGTAGCGCCTTTCCTGCGAACAAAGCAGAATCACGATTGCATCATTGCACAGCGCTGGACATTCGCTTACCGACCTGGCGAGTTGAACGAATGCGAGCGAGATACGCCAAATGTTATATTATTTTAGATTGTGAAACGTGGTAACTGTACAGGCGTATTTTACCGGTTAGCATACTACACACAGCCGTCGAGTTTTAAATAACGCTTCATGCTCTGTTTACAATGTTCGACGAATGCAAAAGTCTTGCACAATCAGCATGAAGAGAGAGAGAGAGAGAGAGAGAGAGAGAGAAAGAGAGTGAGAGAGAGTGTGTGAGAGAGAGAGAGAGAGAGAGAGAGAAAGAGAAAGAGAGTGAGAGAGAGTGTGTGTGTGAGAGAGAGAGAGAGAGAGAGGAGAGAGAGAGAGAGAGAGAGAGAGAGAACGCACAGCGCGAGAGAAAAATCGTAACTCTCGCAACGAGCCAACACCTGTGAAGCAGGTTGAAATTGAAAAAGTTACCTGAACGTGCGCCAGACTCTGCGTCAGGCGCCGTGCTGTTCTCTCAACGACTTTCACTCTCCTTACGTCGGGAAAAAAAGATGTCAGAAGAATATAACTATAACGTACCTCTCGAGACTCGAGTCGAGCGAATAAAATCCTTGTTGCGGCTGTAGTAGTGTGGTGGTATCGCTGGTGATGACATTAACGGCCTGATAAGCTGGACTATGTTGAGTGATCATGACGAGGCTCCTGTATTTGTTGTTGTTCGGCGATACCCAATTGCGGCGCTGTCCGCCAACATCGTCGTTGATGTTGTACTCCTCCTCCAACTCGTCTTCTTCTTCCTCCTCCTCCTCTTCCTCCTCCTCTTCCTCCTCCTCCTCCTCCTCCAGATCTAGAGTGGGCGTACGCGGTCGTTGGCGTTCGTTGTCGTCACGCGTCGCTGCGTCTTGCTCGACGTCGACGAGTCCGGCGAGCAGCGGTGAGCTCTTGACGCGTGGCTCGGGTGGCAGAAAGTGCGTCGATGGTATGCCCTTGATGTCGAAGCTCGCTGGGATCTGCCATTTCTTGCGCGACTTCGCCATCAAGGCGTCCGGCTCGAGAGACTCCGCGCTACTAACCTCCGCGGTAGTACCAGCGGCAGCGGCGGCACTGAACTGGAAGCCACTTTGCTCGTGCCTCCCCCCCTGCTCTTCCTCCTCCTCCGTCATCACAGGTGACGAGGTGGCGAGTATTGCTCTGCCGATATCGCAGGTTTCCTCGTCCCTCGTCGCTGCCGCTTCAATACTATCCTCCAAGTCTTGCATGCTCACCTCTAGCGAGTCTGGCATTACCGCTGAATCATTCGAAGAATCGTCCTCTCCGCGTCGAAAGTCTTCGGGATCCAACGGCCTGATAGACTTCAAGAGGATCGAATTTTCTGAGTGGTCTTGCATACTAGCCAGATAAATTTCATCGTAACTCGCGATCTCTTGTAGCTTGCTTTCATCTGCGTCGGCTCTTTCCTCTTCCTCTGCACCCTCCGATTCTAGTATCTCAGATTTTTTTTCCGTGAACTCGGCATTCTCATCCAACGTGCGAATTTTTCGTAAAACCACGGATTCCGGACTTTCCTCTTCACTAGCTGGACTATCCTTGTTTTGATGATTGATTTTTCGAAGTGGGGCGGTATGGGCTTCCCTCGCGGAATCCGAATCTTCGTTATCCTCGATGTCGTTGTCACTCGTTAATGAATCATCGTTTACGATCATTACACGCGAAAATCGATGAGACGCGGAATCTTCGAGATCGCTACTGTCGGCTGACGAGCGACCTGATGAACTACGCGAATCTTGAAACATGATTTGTGGCTCTGCTAACGGCTCTTCGGGCTCTTCGCGTTGTGGAGGCGACGGTGAAGCTTCGGATACTTCGTTTGGAGCAGCTGATTCGGGTTCTGGTGCCTTTTCTTCTGGTTTCATTGGTTCAGGTTTGCTGACTTCCAGAGGTTTTCCCTGTTGGTTTGCTGGCTGCTTTTCTTGCGCCTGGAAGAAAAGAAGATAACAAATATGAGTTTAAAAAAAACGAAACGATATTTTTAAAAACTCTCTTGATTATCAGTCAAAACAAACATCTCTAACACACACAAACATAATGGTTAGTATTTAAAATAATTTTACAAATATTTTATAGAAGTAGAGATTATCCAACATAAAGCAATTCAATCAATGAAAGTACATTTGTCCATATAAATAAAAACACGTTTTCAATAATAGATATCAAATAAAGACAAAGTTATTTTCAATGATTATATTTTCATTATAATAATTAATTAGCAAACTAAGTACAAACTCTCACAGGTTGTAGCAGAGCCTCAGTGGATGAAGAGAGTTCTCTCGGGAAAATATGCGACTGTGAAAAAAGTAAGGAAGACGAATCGAAGCCAGGATTCCAAGAAAACCATGTACCAGCCGATGGTGGTTTGACGTTGCGTAGATTTAATGGTAACGATGTTTGATGCTCTCTGCTTATCATCGAATTAGCTGCTAGTTCCCCTGTCCACAATGAGGCTGGCACTGGTACAGGATATGGTACTGGTACTGGTATTGGCACGGGTACAGGCAATACTTTGGCGTTTCGGGAGCCTCCGCAAGCCTGTAGAAAATAATTATTTTTGTAACTTAACTTTATTTTGAAGTTAACTACGCCTAACTAATGAAATATCATTAACTTATTTGAATTTTTTAATATTTATAATCTTGTTGCAAAGTTTTATTCCAGACGTTGAGTAAGACGGATGTATTGAAATTTAAGTTTGCTTCTCCGGGATTAGCAATACGACTCTAATATCTCTCTCTCTCTCTCTCTCTCTCTCTCTCTCTCTCTCTCTCTCTCTCTCCCTCTCCCTCTCCCTCTCTCTCCCTCTCTCTCTCTCTCTCTCTTTAATGGGAATATTTGTAAATGAAGAGGTTGAAGGCAAGAGTAATAATCACTATAAGTTGCATTCAGGTAAATCAAATGGGATACGTTCAACGAATCAAACCAAACGGGATACGTTTCAGACAATTGAATATAACGGCAAAAGTACTCTGATCCTAAATAAGCGACTGAGGATTTTTAATAATTTTTTTTTTGTGAAGTGGCGGTTAAATTAACAGAACGGATAGAGCAAAACAGTGAACACTCACTAGAGTTTCCCGTGAAAATTGATGAAAATTTTTATCTTCATTATACTGATCTTAATGGGGTACCAAAGATTACACAATATCTCAAAAACAAAATTAGTGATGTTGATAGTATAAATGCAAGAGTTTTAAAGGTTTTGGATTTATTTATTAGTACTCTCTTCGAGTACCTTTTTAATCAATGCATTTACAAGGGTTATTGGCCTCTTGCTCTCAAAATTACAAATATTATTTCCATTTACAAATTAGGAGACAAATCACTACTAACAAACTATAGACCAATATCACTGATTCCTTATTAAATTAATTCACGTTAGGCTGTACAAGTATTTGTCAAAATATATCATTGATAACAAACAACTTGGTTTTGAAAAGAAAAGGGAACTAAAAAAGCAATATCACATGTTACAAATATTACTAGACAAATTAGTAATACCAAATGTTAACAAGACCCTAACATTTCGAAGTCGATACGTTGCTACCAAAATATATAGAAAATTTGACAGAGAAATGAGAAGTATCAACATTACAAACAACAGTAGTAAATTTAAAATAAAAAAGTGGATTCAAACTAAAATCAAATTACTAGTAGATATGGATGTTGCAAACAGGGCTGACCTGATCAGCAGATTAGTATTACCATCCAAGAAATTAACTCAAGTGGAGGAACCTAGGTATTATGTCTTATATCATTGTTCTCATCTTTTATCACTTCTATTAGAAATAAATTAGAATTATAAATTTTATGTATTCTGTTATACTAGCTTGTACATAGATACCTGTATATATCTTTGCAAGTGGTTTTGTAGATTGCATTATCTGCAACCATTTGGTATATTAATATGAATAATATAATCATGATAATAATTATAATAGCAATAATAATAATAATAATAATAAATTGATCTATTCGTGGCCACATTGGCTTTAAAAATCAAAATTAAAAAAAAGTTAATCATAATAGTCCTCCTATAATTTTGTTCAAGTCTCAGTATATTTCTATGTTTGGTATAATCAAATATCCAAAAGTTGCTTATTGATTTTCGCTTCGAACTTCAGCAAACAAAAGTCTTATTATAGTAATTTTTGTTGAAAGATTTAATTAAAAAAAGAAATAAGATGAATAATTTTTATCTCGTTTAATTAATCTTTTAAGAATACTTTTTCCATTTTCTTTTAGAAGAAAACAGGATAACTTTGCGCAAACACATTAAGACAACCTAAACTCCTGCGTGCAACAATGTGGAAGTAAATATTCCCTCGTAAAACATACTTTCGCCCTTTTAATGCGTCCGCAAATGTTATCGGAGAGCACACCCTAAAAACTCGAATGAACACACACCTGGCAGCAACCAGCCGGCGTCGTTCCGCCGAATCCAGCCTGGGGTCTGGCCGGGCAGCAGCTCCAGTCGTTGGCTTGACCGACGGTGGCAGCCTGCAGCGGTGGCAGCTTCAACGAGTTGCTCTCGAAGTAATCCCAGTCGCAATCCTCCAAGCCCGGCTGGTGTTGCTTGGCCGTAGGATTGCCGTTGAGGTAGGATGAGCCGGAGCAGCTGCTGTCGGCGTCGTCCTCCTCGCGGCCGGACGACGAGTCCGAGCTGATGAACACGAGCCGTCGGTAGTCTAGCAATGCTGACGCCGTTGACACCTCATCCGACAAGTTTAGTAGCGGTTCCTCTGCGCCGCAACACGCTCGTGCGTGCGATCTTCCTCGCCTTCGTGGACCTGCAAAGTCGCTCGTGAATTGATCAACTGGCGGCGACGCCCTATAAATGTGCATGGGCTCAAGTTGCGCGATTTTCGCTTGCACAACGTAGGTCGGCGAAAGGTCGGTCGGTCGGATATGTGTGCTCGACTCACAGTTAAATTTAATTAACTCGGCTGTCGCTCATCTCGCATGTATAATAAATTAAGCTGGTTGTATTATGGACGGCAGCGTTTTCCGAAATGAAAAATAGGCGTTAGCTGAACCGAATAAATGCCGACAACAACTTTTCAACGAACTAATCGAACCAAAGGAATATTGATAAGCAATCTAATATCGATCGTAATGTTTTCTTATATTTAATCTCATAACCTTATTACGCAAATCAAAATTATCATCTAAATAAATACACTGTGTTATACATTGAATATTCTTTTTTATCGTAAATAAATATATCGCACTCAGATAAACAAAATACTAGGTGGTAAATAAAAGCGCATTCATGCGTTTATCAAATCAAATAACATCTATCAATATTTTCGTCTGAAATATCACTGACCTACGAGCGGAAAAAAAGCTGCTCGTTGAAAGAGAATAATAATCCATAAGAAAAGAGAAAAGGAAGCTCCGAGAGAGCGAAAAAGGGCGTTACGGCGTACTGAGTTTCTCGTTCCACGCGCTAATGAATTACCTGGTCAGTGACTATGAATTCAGCCACGTGTGTACTGCACGAATATTAGTAGCAGTGACAGCTAATCGACATGCGCTTTCTTATTCCTCCGGTCGCAGGCTTTCTACATCGATCGGAAAGAAGAAAAATCGCTGGCGATGATTCACGTATGGCGCAATCAATGGACGTTGATAATTGTGTTCCAGGCACGAACCATGTTATCGCAGACCAACGCGCACACCGAGACCGAGTATTATGAACGAAAAATACACACACAGAGCAGCATTATTATGTTTACAGCACAAACGGCAGCACCGACGACGTCTGTCGTCAGGCGCACACTGAGCTGCCGACGGCAATAAACGCAGGCGAAGGCACACAGCAGCCTGTGGCAGCAGCGAACCGTGAAGCCCCCTTTAGTGAGACACCTGTGCAGCCCTCAGACGACCGCTAAAAATACGTACGCGCCGCATTTTGGATGGCGTTCAAAGCAGAGCTACAGCCGCGACCACGAAGAGAGTGACACACCTTGACACCGTTCGATTATTTTTAATTCGCACTTGTCCGTAATACAACGATAAGGCAACAATGACGATGGCTTAGTATCCGTGAGTCCACGTTAGATAAAAAAATAGCATAATAATTACTGCGGCGTACAGTACGAGAAAATAGGTGGCAATGATGGAGGTGAAGACGAGCTGCACAATTCGGCGCAGCTCGAAACCGAACACACACCAGCAATCGTCCTCGTCTTCATCGTCGCTGCTGCTGCCGTGATGCTTCATCGTGCTGTTATCGCTACGCGATGATGAACCGCTCTGAGACTCGAGTGAAATCAGTGGGCTTCGAAAATCGATGTTAGCAGCGACGACAAAGAAAGAACGAGGTAAGTTATCGTGAGTATCGTTCCTAATTGTGCTTTGCCTACTTTCGTTCCTTCGAGTGTGTTGGTTTCGACTTTTTTTCCATTTCTCTTTCGTGTTTCGTTCGAAATTTACCTTGAGCATCGAATTGGCGACGTCGTCGTATCATAACACGACTTTGCGAGCCAGGTCCCATCCGCGTGTAATCGTCATGATCATCTTCTCCTGCGCTTGTGGCACTGTCTCGTTGTAGGATTTCGTCACAACTTCCGGCTGATGGACCCAAGCTTCCACTGCTAAAAAGCTTCACGCGACGGGCTATGTCGACGTAGCTTGACAGGCCAGATTCGCTTAGTCTTAAGGAAAAAATTAGCCGTTCAATGAAAACATATCCGTAATAAACGCTTTTTTTTGTTTTTATTTTATACTCGCGTTAACCTTATTTTATAGTGTACAATAGTATAGTTTAATTTTATTATTACAATGATCTTACCTTACGCCCTCACTCCCGCTACTCTCATATTTGGCACTACTGTTCGACTCACGGCGAGTCCGAGTTATGGCATCTCGAATTCTTTGCGAAGCCAGACTCGATTCACCCCTTTCACCGACAATTTTACGCGGTAACGCTGGTGTCGGCTCACTTTCGCTCTCACGTGGACTGTATTTTGAGGACCTTGTGCTTAGCGGGCTTGCTTCTGGCGAAAGATGCTGCAAAGACGATAAATTCGATTAAATTTCATGCGAGATATAATAAATTTCATACGTATACGTACGCTAGAACACCGTCGGTTATGTGCATCATCGGTGTCATCGGTTGAAAGCTCTTCTTTAGAAAATTTTCTTTTCACCTGTAATCAATTCATGATTAGTTGCTGTTAATTTCATTATGATAGTAAATTATTCATTTTAATAATATGTTCACCATTTGATTTTTTACATAACATTAAATTAGAAAAATAAAAAAAAGCATATTTTTACAACATAGCATACTTACAACAGACGGTTCATCGATCTTTTTACCGGACGTTGGTTCCGATAGAATTTGTTTGTCCAGATCTTTGACGAAGGCGGCTGTAGCTATAGCAGTCGTGGCTAAAGCGACGTCGTCGCTCTTATCGCATTCTTCTTCGTCGTCTCCCTTGGATTCGTTGCTATTCACGTAGGAATCGGCTCGCTCGTCCTTATTCTCGATCATCTGCAATTCGTCCACTGTCATCTTTGAGGACTCGCCTCCTGGACATGCCTCCTGCTCTATTTGCGATTCGCTTTGTGAACTGTAAAAGCGTGAACTTACAATTTAAATAAAATAAAAAGTCGGATGCAATAACTGGTTTCAATATTTTTGCATAGCTGTCAAGCTAATTGCTAAAGATATATGTATAATTCACGGGGAATCTTGTTAATAAGTTCTTTTCAAGCAACATGCTGGTGATTATCTATTATGACATGTAGAAATTGCGTTTTTCCGCTACAATTTTAATTGCTATTTTTAAAATATTCGAAATGAATAAAGCGTGAAAATAAAACAAAAACTACTCGCAATGTTTCCCAAGCGAAACCATAATACTTTGAACTGATCACGCATGACACCAAAAAATGTTTACACTTTTCGCTTCTTCTTATTCATGGTGAAACAGCCAATACACTTTTGAATCATGATCGCACTTTTTTCAATTTCCGCTTACTTGACTGATTTATCTTGTTCGTCACGTCGGAATAGCCTGATCGATGTACTGCTGGTGGCCCGAAAAGACGAAGGATTCTGCAGCGATTGAGACTTGCGCACGTCGTCCCGACTATCCTGTCGTTTAAGCTGCGACGGTAGCGGCGGTTGCTTGTCCTCTTTATTTCGCGGAGACAGCAGCTTCGGTATAAAGCTTGGTATACTTATGTCCTCACGGCTCCGGCGCAGATCGTCCGTGCTTCCTCTGTACCTGCACAAATCGATTTTTTTTTTCGTCATGGTTCAGCAGTGATTTTTTTTTTTCAAAAAGATCACGTGGGAGTTATGCTATATACGTGCATATATGCACGCTTGTTTTGTGTGTGGGTGTACATGGATTGTGAAATACTTTTATGACTGGCATTTATGTTACGTAACACTGGTAATCGTTGTATGATTACGTATATGTGTATGTATGTACGGTCGAGCTACGTTATAAGAGAATCTTTCAAAAGCATGGAAAAATAGAACTATTTTTCACGTGCGATGCAGAGATTAAAATTAAGAAATGAAATTAAGAAACATGTAGTCTTAAAGCTAGAAATCTTATCTTAATGGTTTTACTAACTACCATAGAAGATTTAAAACAAAACTAATTACCATAGAAGATTTACGACAAAACTAATTACCATAGAAGATTTACAACAAAACTCTCGTATCCGTAATAGTACGGCCAATCAGATTGCAATTAAGCAACAATTAAATCAATTCAATACCTCTGCGGTATCAATGATCGTTTCGGAGACTCCCGGATATCCTCGAACTCCTTCGAATTACGACTGCGGAACACTGGTATACTCGACTTTTTCGATACTTCATTCTGTTGCTGCTGTTTCGTTGGCTTTGCGATCACTTTCGCTGCTGACTTGATCAGCGATTCATTCGTTACTGCTGCTACTTTTTTCTCGTCGTCGAGGAAGTCACGACGTCGACTCGGTAAGCTTCGATACAATCGGTACTCCGCTGATTTTCGAGCTGCTGACCAACGTGCTGGCGGACCTGTTATGGGCATTATGATACTAATCAGTTGTATGTGCACATAGGTGGAAAAATATATGCAGTTGCTCAAATTGTATTTTTCAATTTAACGATTGCTCAAATTTCGCAAACCGACGGAAATTCATAACAAACTCACGGATAATATGTAAAACTATTGATATTAACATTCTACTTAATAAAAGATAAAAAAAACTGGTCGGTCAGCTTGTTAACTAAACGTCAAATCATCATAAATCAAATCATCGTGTTACTCTCTGACTTTCGCTACATAAGTGAAAATTCGAATAACGCAGTTTCTTCAAGCCACGATAACGTATTTGCACAGTCGATTTATTTCGATGAACGTACGACGAAGGAACGACTGAAAAAAATCCGATTTCTCAGAACTCTCGAATTACTATTCCTTAGTCGTCCAAAGTGATTAAGTTTCAAAGAGCACACAACAACGCTTCCGTTTTTCCTTACATTGCTCCAGGAAAAAGCACGAGCGCGAGTCTCTCGCGCGCGTTGTATAGAAAGGCTTACCGTTGATAGTCCAAGCCCTGCGGATGCTGTACTTGATGATGTCTAAGGCAGAAAGACAGTTGCTGGACTTGACTCGCCTGCGAATGTACATTCACGACACTTTAGGGCACGGAACACACGAACACACGAGTACTGCATACACATTCTCTCATTCCCGTCTCTCTCACTCCACACACCCACGCACGCAACCCACGAGACACGAACAGCGCGAGAAGAAATCTACTCACTCGATCTTGTGGCAAAGTGAGCACAGCCAGTCGGGATTAGCGTCTCTTCTGCACTGCCGGCAAACGCGCAGTCGACACCTTGGACACGAGGCTCCAGTGTTGTAGAAACGACCGAAGGCCGTGAGACAACGAGCACACTTACCGCTCCCTGTTTTTAGCCTTCCAACTCCAATCGTTGTCGGCTTCCTGAGAACAACATCATTATAGCGCGATCTTGCCTCTTTCTTCGGACCTTCGTCACTTCTAATCTGTTTTTCGCTTGATCGGTAAGCTAAAGTACCTACCCAGGATCGACGAATTCGTGCATCCTCGACATCGCCAGCTGTGGGCGACGAACGAGAAACACCACTTGTTGCTCTCTCTCTCTCTCTCTTTCTCTCTCTCTCTCTCTTTCTTCACGGAGGGACGCCGCGCCGCCGCCACTCACCTTCGCTCTCCTCGCGGCTGCTGCTGCTACTTTGGCTGCAGCCTTTTCTTCGGCGCACCTGATCAGGCGCATGCGCCGATCGACCGAATCGTACGTTCCTGCTGCTGGTTGCATGCCTTTTAATTTGACCTGCCGTACATGTATACCTATAGAATATACTTATGCTGTACGCTTCAATGCACTTCTTCGGCCAGTGCACGAGGCACTGAGGGAATCATGTGTGACGATAATAACAATGCTAAAGAAGAGTAGCGATACTTTTATGTTTCGTTTATATTTTGTTTTCAGGAGGAAACATTGATTGTATGCGAATGTTTAGTTGTTGGTCTCTTTGTAATAGAGATACAAGAATGCTTTTTTTGTTATAATTATTATCTAATTTAGAAATAAATAAAAAATCAATTTACCTTGTAACGTCTAATGATTAAAAAGTAATATGTTATGCTGTCCATTAATTAAGAATGTATTTTGTAATCACCTACAAACATAACAATTAATACATGGTCATATACTAGGTATTAATGGAAATAAGTTTAGTACTTTTAATTACATTTTAATAAAGCTTTATTTGTTTTTTTTCTTTAAGTTTTTATTTTGAGTAATAATTTTTACGAAATACACAGCTGACATTATTAATTAGTAAATATTTGTCATATTTTTTGTACAAAAAGTTGATTCAAAACTATCAAAGTTAATAACTCTCTAGTGTGGAGCATAATGTATTAAAATTATTCAATAAAACAATGTTGTAATCTTACGTATCATTTACTAACACACAAGCACTTACATTTATAGATTATTTCTCTGCTTCATTTTCACCTTTTATTTAACAAAAAAATTTAATATAATTACCGTTTGGTTGGCATTACCTTAATCTAACGTTCTATAATATTTTATTCATGCTTCCTCGTGTTAAAATTTGAACTAACATATGCATATATTCAAAAACATTTTCATGTATTTCTATCAATCGTCATCAGTAAGTAGTTGCACCCACAAAAAGGAAGTGACATTTTGATATTTTGTAATGAATGATACACACAACCTTACACAAATTTAATTCTATACTCACTTTAGACTTTTGAGTATATAGTTACAATTTAAATTTTTTGGAGTAATGTAAATTTATTTGAAATTATTTCATCTTTAAAAACGTTAACTATAAAAGTATCAATCAAACGATCAATTGTACTCCAAAAAATTCAGATTTCATTATATCATATTTGATATTTTGTTGTTTTGTACATTACAGGAATAATTAAATTGATCAATAACATTATAATTGAGTTATTTAGTTATTTGAACAGAGTTCCTTGTTTTGTGTAATCCTGTACTATTACACTTCTTGAATACTTTATGATCGAGATTCAGCTTTGGTCTTTGGAGGTCTAAATGATTTCATTTTCTTTTCCTTTTTCTTTTTTTTTGGTCCTCCAGAACCAGACTGGAAAGCTTTCCAACTCTCTACTCTAGACTGTCTAGATTCTTCAAAATTCTTTTGCCATTCACGATCTACAGCAGCTTGTGCTTCAGCTGTCAGTTCTTCCTCTCTTTTTCTTTTCCTCTGCTCTGCATCACGTTGAGCCAAGTCTCGTCTAGAATAAACCAATTTTTGTGAAACACATTTCATTAATATTGAATAAATTACTTGAAAGGAAATTCACCTTCTACGTTCCATATCAGCAAAGAGTTTCATTGTCATTACATACACAGCGTGTTTATAGCCTTCTGGTGTTTCTTCTTCCAACACGGCATCATTTGCCAATTTTCCTTCTTTTTTCATTTTCTTTTTCTTTTCAGAAATCTATAGAGTATATTTTATAATGATAAAAGGGACTGTAGTAAGAATTAAATTTATTTGATAAACAAACTTACGTTGTGATCTGTCCTTGCTTTTGCCTCTTCGATAACATCCATACACTTGGCTCTGGTCTCTTCGTTTTCCAGTGTTTTCCATGCTTTATTGACAGCTAAAAATAAATTTATTACCATATATTGTAGTACTTTAAAATAAGTCATGATTTGATAAGCTCACTTTCAAAAGCCTGTTGTGCTCTATCTGCGTCATCTTGATTTTTGTCAGGATGAACCAATATCGACATCTAAAAAATGAATCGTGATCAGATAGTCTTGTTGATTCAATAAACATTTTATTTAAGTAGGTATACTTACACGTCTATATTTCTTTTTGATTTCATCAATATTTGTCGTTGGATCTATCTGAAGAACTTCAAATGGGTTTAAATTAAAATAAGAAGAACCGGGACGCAGTAACCTATCAATTTGTTGCTTAGGTGTGAGGACTGAGTCTCTCTTTTCAATTTCTTTAACCTGTTGTAATAAACAAAAATTAAATTTTTTAAGAAATACTGATGATAGGTTAGAACGCTTTGATTGATTATTAGTATCTTTAGCCAAATACTGAAATAATGATTAACAAAGATTAGAATTATGAATAAAATTTACTAAATAATAACTTGATGTCTTATCGATTAAATGTCCAAATACACAAAGAAATTATACAAGTAAATTTGTCTAACTAGCAATGTTTACAATATTATATAACGAACAACAAAGGTTCGACTGTACAATATGTTCAAAGAATAATAATCGAAGGGATCAAAAGGCATGAAACTTTGACAAACCTCACTATAGAATTCGTTAAATTCATCTTCTTTTTGTTCTACTGGTTCGTTTGTTAAACTGGAATTGGCCGCTGCCATCTTGAAGCACGCATACACACAGGACACAAGGACAAGCGCGACTCTTACGACTGACAAGAGTGACAAGCAGCTGGTAACAATAGTGTATCGCTGAGGCCGTTGAGGGCGTAAAGCGACTTTAGTCAACAAATCGCCCTGTGTTACATACTTTTCTCGCTCGATGGCGCAGTACAAGTAGCGTAATTTGATTTTAAGAAGTGGATGAAGCGGATGGACGAACTACGAGGACGTCACACTTTTATTATTAATTGTGTAGTGTTTTAAATGAGTGGGAAATCGTCAATTCTATACTTTATATTTTTATTTATTTAAAACCTTAAATAATTAAATAAATTTATTGATAAAATATTTGAAAAAATACAAACAGAATGCGTTGTATGATATTGTGCCTTCGGTATATATTGTCACGTCGATACTAAAAAGAATACATGTGATGGGCTATGGTAACTAATCATGTATCGGTAATTTAACTTCCTATTATGCCAATTGTCGACCTTCCCAGGAAGATTTATAAATCTATCTAATGAGATGGATTAAGCTAAGCACGTTCTCCATAATAATTCCGCGAATATTACTCACCGCATATTAATTTGGCAAAAAGAAAGGGAAGGGGTACGCCAGCTTATGGTATAAAAAGGCTAGATCAGGATCCGCAAGGCAGGCAGTAGTAATTCAATTATTCAGTAGTAGAGTACTAGTCAGGAAGGAAGAGGGATCCAGTGTGGATACTCCCTAGACACATCTATTCTAACACAGGACCAGTGGTACACTGTGCAGCCATTTGTGCGCCGATCTATAGGGACTTTGAGGGGGTACGCATTTTTAAATAAAGTAGAAAGTGTTAAAACTTTTATTAATATTAATATTAATTACAATATAAAAATTAATATTAATAATTTCATATATAACAATCGTTTCATTGAGTTTTATCATTTTTTATTTTCTTTATTCCCAAATGCACGCTCCCTCAAAGTCCCTATAGATAGGATCACAAATGGCTACGCCGTGAACTACTGCCATCGCTGGTCTTGTTTATGACTGAGTCTGATAGTATAGTGTCAGAATTGATGTCTCTTCGAATGTGTCGAAAACATTCTGTGAACACCCATACAAAAGACAGTAAGTATCAATGAGAGACGTTGTATTGTGTCTATTTGTACGATGTATTAAAACATTTTTCAGTTTTATTGTTTGTTGTTTTATTTTAATGAGTTACTTTAAATAATCTCTTTATCTACAGTAATCTGAAAATTTGCCTGAAGGTATGATTCAAATGGATTCTTTAATAATTTTAACAGATTATAAAAGCCTTATTATTTTTAGGTTATGTAGAATTGAGGTTTTTCTATTTATCTTTGATTGAACTCTCGTCTTTGCTGCGCGTAACTATATTTTTTTAATCTCATCCCAGACAGCGAACTGTAAACTGCAATTATTCAACAATGAACAATAGTCGCCATTACATGGAAAATCCAAAGATGATTATTGAACCATTGATAACCATTCCAAAACCAAGGCCTTCAATGGTCCAATCACAGCCTAGAACTCTCAACAATGTACCTATGAAGCTGCCAGTTGGAGGAGAATCTCCATATACAGATCTTTTACTTGTAATCCAAGAATTGGGACAACATATTCGGCCTAGTTATGGTGGACACCGAAACTCAGCTGAAAAAATCAAACAAGGCATCATGAAGGCTCGTGTTCTAGTCAAAGAATGCATCATGGAGACTGAAAGGATTGCTCGACAATGAGGAAAT
The DNA here is from genome assembly GCF_024137745.1 of Phymastichus coffea. NCBI lineage: Eukaryota > Metazoa > Arthropoda > Insecta > Hymenoptera > Eulophidae > Phymastichus > Phymastichus coffea. The sequence goes on along the minus strand of NW_026706874.1, from coordinate 1,306,198 downwards.
GTTTAACTTAAGTAGTTCAATGTTTTTCTATCCATTCCTAAAAGTATTAGACGATGGATTTTTCAATTTGTATAAAGAATGTATTTATTGAGATTTTAACAGTTTTATTAGTGAAATACTTTTAAACACATGAATTTAATAATTTCAACTTTTTACTTCAAGTTGTAACATTATTATTTTATTGTGAAAAATACTTTAATGTATTGAAAACCAAGAGGTTGAAAATAACCCAAGTAATTTTTTAATAGTTTTTTTATTTAAAATAGCAGTAATTTTTAAAACAAATGATAAACGATCTTAAGCAATTTTTTAATATGTATACGTCTAACCAAAAACTACCTCGTTCAATGCAATGTATAATAGTGATAATTCATATTGATATTGCACACATTGAAGAGACTTAATCCATTAACATTAAAGAGACTTGAATCCATTTAATAAACGAAAATGAAAATGCTATTGCATTCTCATATTTGTTAATGGACCACATACATTTAATAGTATTTTTGATGCAATGATTGTATGTACATTAAACAAATGGACCTGATTAAATGTAAGATTTATATTATTGAAATTTTGATTAATATGTACGTGATAAATATTCTTAATATCTGTAATATCATTAGAAATGCTGTACACTCTGATTACAAAAGCTGTTTCAAATTTTTTCCTATATCAGTTATTTGATTATTATTTTTCAATGCAGGCTCACAATTTTTTCAGAAAACATACATGTTATCGAATAATATTAATTTTAACAAAGGCTCAAAAAGTATAGTATTATATGCTAGTTCATAACACATAAGGAAGCATCTGTTATCAGTTTGATGTGATAATATAAGTTCGACTGACAAAGCTCAATATTAATGTTAAGAAAAAAAACAATATTCCAAATCATTAATAATACCAAATGTGCTTGCCAATAATTTAATTTTAAGTCTTCATCATAATGTGTATGAAAAAAAATGTTTGTATGAATAATTCTAATAAATATTGATCTCTGAAGCTAATCAATGCTGTTGATCAATTTATAGCCAAATTCCTTGCAAAGACGACAGTTTACAAACAACAAATAATATTTAAAAATCTAATAATTGTGCATGATATAATTTCAGATTTTATAATGTTCCAAACGTTAGAGAGCTTTGATACGGAATTGTCGGCCGACTCAGTCGAGTGGTGTCCATCAGAGAACTTTCAAGATATTTTCGTCTGTGGAACGTACCAACTGACTTCCAATGACAGCGAAGGTTTTCCAACACTCAATAAAGTCAAACGTGTCGGCAGGATCTACTTATTCCAAGTTGACGACAAAAAGCTTCGGCTTCTTCAACAGCTCGACGTACCAGCAGTATTGGACATGAAATGGTGTCACATCAAAATCTACGGCAAAATTCTTCTTGGAGTTTGCAATTCCGAGGGATATTTACAAATATATGAGTTGATTAAGGACGAGCTGGAGTTTGCATCGGAAATTGCAGTGAATGATGCAAGTGAGAAACCACTTGCACTCTCGTTGGACTGGTCGACGGGAAGGCGATTGGAAACGACGGAGGACATAAAAATTGTTGTTAGCGATTCGCAAGGATCAGTTTCATTGTTCAACATTGCTGGAAGTGTGAAAAATATCGAGAGGATCTCAAGGCTACATGGACATGATTTTGAAGCTTGGATAGCAGCTTTCGATTACTGGAATACCAATGTTCTTTATACAGGTAAATTGGTTCAACATTATTTTTTAATCTGTTAGTCATTTCGGTTGAAAGGAAACTAAAGTTTCATTTTGAAGCAACAATCAATGACAATCGACGTTTCAACAGGTGGCGATGACTGTAAATTTTTACGCTTTGACACCCGAATCAACAGCCCAACACACACTAATCGATTGCACAACGCCGGAGTTACAAGTCTACACAGCAATTGGAAAAAAGAATACAGTCTAGTCTCCGGCAGGTAAGCATCTCAATGTCAACTTCTCGTCCAATAAACATGTAGGCATATAAATTTTGCATCTATAGCTATGACGAGACACTAAGGACATGGGATACTCGACATTTTCGCAGACCACTCGAAGAGTTGAATTTAAATGGCGGAATATGGAGGCTCAAATGGGATCCTTACGAAGCGAGATATTTACTGGCAGCTTGCATGTACAACGGATTTTTCATTGTCGATTCGCAAATTCCAAACATCGTTGCCGAATACAAAGAACACAAAAGTATTGCGTATGGTTGCGACTGGTCGTTTGGAAAAGAACAGCGCGAGAATTCGTTGGTCGCTACTTGCTCGTTTTACGATCATCTTCTAAAGCTTTCGTCTGTGCAGATGAAAGAATTATAAATCAGATCATTTTTTCATACATTTTTTTATACATAATATCTGTTATTGATAATTATACTTCTCTATTTTTCTTAATTTTTGACGTTAAAATTTTTAATTTTTGTAAATTTCTAATTTTTCAACAATCTTTCGCAATTTAAAATAATTTTAAAAAGTAATGAGACGAATATGTGATTGAAAAGAAATTTTATAATCATAAAGGTAATTAAAAATAACTAAAGTTAAGGGCTGCAATTTTTCTTTCAACCAGTAGTAGTCGGTAGACTAAAGCTTTCCTTTTGGAAAACCGAGTCAAGTGATAAAATTATCATACATATCCAATATGAATCATAGTAACACTATAAAATGTGAGCGAATTTGAATAAATATTGAGGAAAATCCCAGGTAATTTCGATATCGAAGCGTGTGATATTAAATTATCAAAGGCATACGAGCAAGAGGGCGAAAGGGCGAGAGCGACGGTGGCATAGATATGTATGTATGTATGTACATATAGCAACGCGCGGCGGCGGCAGCACCGACCAAAACACGTCTGACCTTGAATCATCGCGCATCCACATCATCCAGTGGTTCGTCGAGCGAACGCTCACGTGACAAGAGCAGAGCCAAGCGGGGAATTGCGTCGTCGCGCGCAGCCTAGAGGGAGTCCGCGTGCTGCTGCTGCTGCTGCTGGCGACGCTCGTCAGAAAAGAAAAAGCCTAAAACGAGAGAGTGGCTCTGGCTGTGCATGAGCTCAGTCGTGTATCCCCAATGGTAGCGAGGAGAGGTTAGCGTATCTTATTAGTGCGTGCGTGCAAGTGTGTGTATTTGCTCTTTTCTTAAATATATAAAGTCGCATCGATGAGAGAGCGAAGCAAATCGGCGACAATGTGCAGTACAAACGTGGACTCGCACGCGAAATACTTGAAGGAGTTTCGCGTTGAGCAATGCCCGTTGTTTATCCAGCGCAAGTGTACTCAGCACCGGCCGTTCACCTGCTTCAATTGGCACTTCATGAACCAGCGCAGGCGCCGGCCAAGTCGTAGGCGCGACCGCACCTTCAACTACAGCGCCGATAACTATTGTGCCAAGTACGACGAAACCACCGGCATCTGTCCCGATGGTGATGAGTGAGTATACATACTTACGACAACAACAAAAAATCAATACCACTATGCTCGAGCGCGCCCGCAAGTCCCTCGGTTCTCGCCTACGAAGTCTTTGTCCAAAACGGCGACGAGTCCATGGCGGCAGTATGGTGTGTACGTGTGTGTAAATGTTTCCCCCCTCCCCCCGATCGATGCACCCGGCGATTGATCTATGCCAAGAGAGAAAGTGCTGTACGACCCGATCAGGCGTTCCCTTCCTTTTTATTGCTTTTCTTTCTTTCTCTCCTATCCTCCCCTCCCCATCCCGCGAGAGCTTCGTTTGTTATGACTATGCGTGGGCGAGGTGGCTGGAAATGTGGGTTGTTTCGTGTGATTGCACACTGATTTTAATATGCCGCAATCTTATTGTTCAATGCATTTTGGAGCTGCTGCTCTTTCGAGCTTTTCCATATTTAGAGTTTTTCTTTTTTATCTTCGATAGATCTTTGTTCTAAAAGTGCACGTCTCTATGTGAATATTTTTGATAAACGTAAAAACAGCTTTTTCGAACGATTCCTCGTTCCTCGGCTGGATAAAAAATAGAACAAGCGAGAAAAGGGAATGAAATTTGAGATGTCGTGAAAATTAGCAGCTGTTATGGTTACTTATCTGTTCGAGTACTCTACGAGAGATTTAATCGATTCGATGATTTTCTTTTATCTATTTTTATTATTATTTTACATAAAATTATAAAAAACGTATGTTTTTAAAAAAAAATTAATTCGTTTTCCCGCAAAAACAATTAAAATTGGAGCAAAGATAATTCATCCGTTTATAAATGTAATTAGAGATCTGCGATAACGTATGATTGACGATGTTTAATAAGAGAAACGCAGCGTAACATTCATTCAATCGATTGATGAATGAAAAAGCAATAGCATCAAAGTTAAAAATAGAACTTGCAGCTAAACTCGTATGCTCGTTGTGGAAAACTCAGAAAAGCGCAAGTAGAAAGAATAGTGGCAAATCAGACTTACAGCGTTTCGTCTTTCTTTTCGTTATTATCGCAGATGCCCAAATTTGCATCGAACAGCGGGAGACACGGAGCGTCGTTACCATCTACGTTATTACAAGACTTGCATGTGCGTGCACGATACAGACGCTCGCGGATTCTGCGTGAAAAATGGCCCTCACTGTGCGTTCGCCCATGGCAATCATGATCTTCGTTCGCCGGTGTACGATATCAAGGAGCTGCAGGCAATGGAAAATCCAGAATTGGATCCAAACGGCACGGGCAACGGCCCTAATATACTCGACAAAGAGAGAAACTTGATGAACGAAGATCCAAAGTGGCAGGATACTACTTATGTGCTGAGCAATTATAAGACCGAGCCATGCAAACGACCACCAAGGTTATGCAGACAGGGCTATGCTTGTCCACAGTTTCACAACAGCAAGGATAAAAGACGAAGTCCAAGAAAGTACAAGTACAGATCTACTCCCTGTCCTAATGTCAAACATGGAGAGGAATGGGGTGAACCTGGTAACTGTGATCAAGGGGACAATTGTGTTTATTGTCATACCAGGACTGAGCAGCAATTTCATCCTGAGATTTATAAGTCGACCAAATGTAATGATGTGCAGCAGGCTGGTTACTGTCCTAGAGGAGTTTTCTGTGCTTTTGCTCACGTTGATTGTGAGTAAAACACTTGTTCAACCAAATTTGTTATTGTTGATTCATAATTCACTTATAAATGTGCCTTACATGTATAGTGGTACCAGCAGAGGATTTGACAATAGCGAGAGATGTTGTTTCTGCACCAATTGACTGTGCAACTAACTTGGTAGATCTGCTCAGTAACGCCTTGCCACCTGACAAGAGGCATGATAAGGACAAGACTCTCAGTGACAGCAGCGTAAGTCTTTGGAGTTTTATAGCTGTTGTTTCTGTGTTTTTGTGATTGTAGATGCTTCACTAGATTTATATATTCACTAGATAACTGTTTTTAGCTTGCTTTTCATTATTAATTAAAAGCAATTATTTGAAAATAACATATTTTCAGTTGTTTTGCCAATTGACTGATTGATTAAAGAATGTTTGAAAGAATGTTAAGTAGTTCTAAATAATGCACTGTTATTCTGTTTTAACATCTTGAAATTAGAATACTAAAACAGAAGTAACTTTTCTAGTTGAGCTTGCACTGTAACATTATTTTTATTTTTTGTTATTCAACCAAAAGTCTGTAAGTATAGTATTAACCTATGTCTATAGTTGGCTATATTACAGAATGGTAGTGGAGAAGTGTCAGAATCAGCCAGTACTAGTAGCCTTGGCAGCAATAGCTCACAAAGCAAAGCTCCAGGCTCTCAGCTACATCATAACAATGCACAGCACAAACTTTCTAGCATGCTCAATTACCCTTCTCTACACCAAGCTGTAAGTTACGTAGTTGCCATTGTACAATCAGCGGTCTATTTGTTAAACATTGGCCATTTTTTTATTTTTCAGAATGAAATTCGTAAGCAACTTATGGCCATTGATGCTGATCCTCTACTGACTAAGGCTGAGAAAGCACAGAAAAAGCAGAATCTGTGTATTGTATACAACCTCAATTCAATAGCTCCACGTCCAAGTCTTTCATCACCTCTTTCAAATTCCTTCTTTCACAATGATACTGTTGAATCTGTTGTGGGTGAGTTTATTTTATAATCTTTGATCAAATTCTATTCCATAATTTTTAATAAAAATTTTAATTAAATATAAAATCTTATATATATAAAATATTTGTTTTAGGAAATGCTTTAGATGACTTACATTTGGATGATCCACTTGGTTTGATTGATTCAGTACACAGAGATACAAACTCCCCCATAAGCAATTCAATATCAGCAGGTTTGGCAAGTTCTGGTTTATTAAGTAGCTCAGCACCAGTTAACATCCCTGGAATGGCTGAGCGTTCAGTTTTGTCGAATTTTTCACCATCTACTTCAAGCCCTCTTCAACCCTTACAATCAGCCAGTAGCTTCATCACTGCAGGTTCAAGATTCTCCCACCAAGATTCCATTGAATCTGTAAGTTCTTCATTTATTTTAACCAATTTACTTGTTCTTATTTACAAATAATTGGCAATTAATTTATTTTCAGACGATGTCATCATTTATGAATCAAGTGTCAGATCCATTCAGTAATCATGTATCCCAGTCCAGTGGTACATCCAAACTTGGTGGGTTCAACAACAGCCTATTCGACTTCTCTAATAACCAAGGAATGTCACCGTCATCTCGCAATCAGCCTCTTGGTGCATCACCATTAGTCAATGTATTTTCTGTCAGCCCTAGCAATAACAACACTACGGGGTCATTATCCGAAGTACGTAATTAGTATTTTAATTTTATGTATTTTCTAATCAATTGAATTCTAAGATAATTTAAATTGTTTTAGTTACAAGTACAAAGACTGAGAGATGAATTAACTTCTAGTCGTGCTCAGTTGGCATCATGGGACGAAAGAATCAATCAAGCACGCGTAGCATGTAATGCCTGGCAACATGAGTGTGAAGAATCAAAGAGGAAAACTGCTATGGCGGAACAACAGAGAGATGAGGTACGCAAATACGTATGTGAAAGAATTTTTTTTAGTATACACCATTAGAAATTTTAAAACAATGGCTTACGGTGCTTAATGATATGATTTCAGGCTTTATTACAACTAAAAGTTTTGAAAGCTGAAAAGGAAGCTGCTAGTGCTGCCAATGGAGGTGGATCTTTTATCAATTCCCTTGGGAAAACCGATTATAAATCACTTTCAATTAGTGCTCTTAAATCCATGCAGTCCCAGTTCCGTATTGAACTTGAAGAAATCGAAAAGGTAAATAGTTTGATTTATACACGTCGTAAATCGGAGAAATTTACGTGAATATATCTTGGCAGGTACTCTACCGTGAAACAGCTACGAAATGTATGGTTTGCGAAGAACAAAACCGCGCAGTTACATTATCGCCCTGCAATCACTATGTCGTCTGCTCAACCTGTGCCCCTAATCAACGTGAATGTCCGTACTGCCAAACTCCTGTCGTTTCTACAAGTTAGGTGTCTGACCAGATCAGTTTAATATTCGCCTCACCAAAAGTTTTTTTTTTCCTTCTCACATCTTGACAATGCTAAGACGGACGGGATACTGCGATGCAATCAATTTTTTTAAAAACGCGAGCAAATAAACGTATACGTAGCAGTATCTAAGCGATGGTATTGATAAATATCGAGTAACTACTTGATAAATAAAAGAAAAAATATGATCAAATTTCGTTTTTACTAGGTAAATGGAAAAAATTTAAATAGTCACTACTTTCAACATTACATAAAGTTCATAATTTTTATATAAAAAATAGAGATACAGCAGAGACGACAAGCCATAATAAAAATAATATAGCTCACTATATTTTATATAAAAAAAGAAATTGATATTTCGAATTTTTGGCATTTTATGAATACCATAGTTCTATCAAAGTGAACTATAAATATGTTAGACTGCCTAATAATTATGAAAAGCAAATTTAATTTTTTTATTGTTGAATGATGAGACATCATTTTCAATTTTATATATGAATTAGTTTTTGTAGAAAAAAATAATTCATCAATTTTGTTTAACTCAATATATTATTAGAAGAATAAAAAACTTGAATAAGTAGGATTGAATATTTCAATTTTTGACGTGATAATAATGAAATTGTAATATCGATTATTTTCTAGGTTACTTATTATTGCAAGTACTTGAACAGAGTTTTAATAGGATTGCAAAAAAATATAATCAAATTATTCATTATAATTGAAAATTGCTGTTTAGTTATTAGATTTAATGTTTATATAGTTTTTATTAGTTTATATTTATATATTTTTACAATGCAAAAAGAGCTTAGTACTTTTTAATTTCAAAAATTGGATCGAATGAAACTCATAGCCAGAAAACTTTAATACATTTATATGAATCATCCTTTTTTAATGCTGAAATATTATGAATTGAAATCAATTAAATTGATTAAAATAATACTGTCTAGATATGTTCATAACTATTATTAGTTTAATTCTCAATTGCATTTGTTTAACGTCTTAGGAATTTCAATCCTAACAGTATTTTTAATTACTACAAATACATGTTTCACATATATATTGTAAACGTTTGACGACTCTTCCATTTTTCAGATTAAACAAACATGACATTTGTATTCGCATAAATATGCGAGACAAATATGTTTACCCTTTAGACAACTAATACGTCATGTGAAATTTTTTCGAGTCGTTGAAATTTTTAGAGGATATCTATAAATAATAATCAAAAGTGTAACTATTCATAAATTAAGTGACCGAGTCATGAAGAATATCATTTTTGTGAGAATTTTATTCAATTTTATTAATATCTAGTAGTACTAGTTATTAAAATTAAAATTATTATTAGCTGTAAAATATAGGTCTTTTTCAATTGAATCAATATATATATATATATGTTAAGTAAATATTTTTCAATGTTTCAAGTACAAATTTTTCTTATGGCTTGTCGTTTATTAGGATTATATTTATTGTGTATTTTGAAGGCTAAGATGCAAGTGCTCTATACAGAAATGGATAAATCAATAAAACATATGAATAAGCAAGTGAAATTATATATTACTACAAATGATATTCAAGCTGGAAAGAAAAACATAGTTTAGATAGGAAAACAATATTCAATTTTTACTTTGTACCTTCATAGAAATTATAAAAATGTTACAATATCCAATTTTTTAAAGACTATTATTATTTAAATATTTACATCTATATTAGAAAGTTTTGAAATCAAAGATGCTATGGTTACAACAACAGTAGCAGATTGTATGAAATAAAAAATTATAATACACATTTTTTAATATTAAGTAGGTGGTTTTCTCAATTTTTTAATGAAGGCGAACGACACTAAAAACAAATACTTAATTAACATTGACGATTTCATACGTAAAATAAGAGTTCTACACAATGACTGTTAATTTTTCTTCCATATTTTCAACTAAGTGTCTCTAAACGTAAATTAATATTTCTATTTTTTCTATAAAATATGACGCCAAAATACAACAAATATTCATATTTTATTATTTTTTCAAATGCAGATAATAATTTAATAATACTATGAAATACTAGGATGTGTTGAGATGGAGTAGAGAGAAAAGATAATAGTAGTATGCATCGTTTTATGATACAAATGGTCCACAATCAATTCAACAATCGAGTCATTAATGAATTCATGCTTATCCAATTTTGATAAAGGAAAGTTAAACTAACAGACTATTTTAATACAGACTGGAAATAACCTTTATTTTTTATAAATAAACATAGACCATATGCATCATAAAAGCATATATATATATATATATATATATATATATATATATGCTTTAAGAAATTTAGCATTAACTTAATAGGTATTTAAAAATTTTTTTAATGTTAGCATTTTTTATAGTAAATTTTTAAATGAATATTTAAACCAAACATTATGATTCTTAATGCTTTGATAACATTCATATAATGCTAAAGTTAGCTGTTAGAAAATACTGTATTAAAATACTTGTTACAATTGTATGTTCTCTTCTACATAGTCAAGTAAATAATGAATATTACTAGCATTAAATGATCTACACTAAAAAGAAGAGAAGACGTTATGCAGTTTGCAACAAATATCAATATTAGCCAGATTAAAATTATTTCGGCCTAAATAATATCAATAGAATTTACAATTGTAAACGAGTCAGTATAGCACTTGAAAAAAAAAACTATTATTGGATAATTAGAATTATGCGATGAAACATAATTATATGTTGCGAAACTATCAACTATCAAATATATTGTATAAAATTTTTTTCATGTTTTAGATTATTAAATTATTGTGAAAAATGTTTTAATAACAAAAAAGATTTCATAGGTTAATAGAAAAATAACAAATTGAATAATTAGTCTTTATAATTAATTTACCAATGGAGAGTAAGCAGTTGAATATTTATAGTAGACTTGTCCCTGTCGTTAACGTTTCTTCGTAATTTGTATTTATATCTTACTTTAATATGATATACTTATGAAAGACTTGCTGAAATTCGTACAAAACGCCATTTTCAACAAAAAGCAGTAATCTGATATTTTGAAATGTCAATGCAATATATTTTACATGTGACGACGAAAAGTTTACACTGCAACTATACAAACGACCTGGGACAATCTAATGAAGTAATAAAAAAGTACATATAAATGCATATAAACTATATAAAAATAAATATATATGAAATTGATATATTTTTGACAATTCTTGCAACAAGATAATTGTAACGTACACGTAAAGACGATCTATTTGTGTAAAAGCAAAGTAAAAATCTCTTCTTGCAGTTTGATTTCTCTTTATGTAAAATGAATTCATAAAGCAACACGAAAAAGTATATTGAGGCATGACAAATAATACATTGTACAAAAAGAATTCGAATTTACTAAAGATATCAAGATTTGTACTTTTCATACAGATTCATAAAAATGAAACCCTCAAATTTTGAAGCTAATATACGGGTGCATAGTGTATCTAAATATTTGTTTTTCTGAGATAATCATGCATTTCAAACAATAATGTCGATCATCGATTGCAAGAGCAAAAATGCCGAAAAAAATTGTTTATCGCAATAAATGAATCATGCACAATGTGAATTGTAAGTTTTACACACCAAAACATGTCTTAATCCAAATGGCGTGCGATATAGAACAAAAAAATTACAGCCATATACCGCTGTGATTTATGCGTAAACTGCACACGAATTTGTTGATCGGAAGTTGCCGAGAGTTTATTCAAACATCAAATGAAATTTTTCAATAAAAAATAATAATAAAATAATCATTTTCTCGTAGAGGTTCTACTTTGTGCGTCTATATTTTTCGTCATCGAATAAACGACAATTCAGATACGTCGTTATAATGATTGTAGTGAAATCTATTGTGACGATAAAGTATTTTTTATCAAAAAATGAAGTGAATAAAATAAAGGAAAAAAATAAATAAATAAATAAATAAAAAAAAAAATTAGCTAAGAGTGACGAGAGTGAACAGCGATTTTAACAGTGCCATGCGTGTCAGAGCAATTAAAGTTCTTCGACTTTCCATATTACCTCCAACACCTGTCAGATGTTATTGATCGGTGTGATTTTTCAATGTCAACATATTTTTGCTCGTACAATTTAAAAAACCAACTACTTTTGCAATATTTATCGAAACACGGAATTGCGTGTTTTGCGGCATCAATAGCCTTGTGTGAAACTACAAATGAGCTTGTTTTTAACGAATGTTAGAAGCATAAAACAAATAAATGAAACGCAAAATTACGACCCTGCAACGCGTGTAATGCGATGTTTGAAAGTCATATTTAAAGTTGTGAAAAAATCAAATTATTGGCAGGTCCAGTTGGTGAATTTTATGAGAGTTGCATGAATAAATTGAAATTGTAACTTCTTCAATTTTCGCGTGTGTCAAAACTGTTGCAATGAAATATTTGGCAATTCGATGTGTAAGTAGATGCATTATAATATATAAATTTAAAACTTTGCATTAAATCACCACGAGTTGGTAAAGGAACAACTAAAAAGAATGTTTATTCAAATATAAAAATTTAATGATAATCTAGTACACTAGAAATAAAATCTCGTGAGTAGCATGATTTGAGATAAGTTTGTCAATTTTTCGCGCAGTGACGTGCTTGTTTAAGTCATTGCCAAAGAACGTTCAGCAAAGATAAAAAATTGTTGATTTAGGAATAAGATAGTGCATTTGACGTTTGAATGAAACAGAGAACAATTTATCTTGTAAAACTTTTTCCCGTCGTTCTCGTATTAAGCCCTAAGATAAAAAGGAAACTACGAAAATTTAAAAATGTTTTGAAACTTATTAAGCATTTCAATATTGATCTGATTGTGCGTTAAAATTAGCATTTATCTATGAAAAATAACAATTTTTCAATCGCCTCAAATTTCAGCCTCGAGTGATCAAATCAATAGTTACTTAAACGTTTTAATATCTTGTGAACTCCGATATATTGGACCTCATGAATCGAGTAACCTAGCCAACTTATAAATTTTCGTTGCATGCTTTCGTTTTCTATTACTATATATTTTTATTGCAAAAACAAGTAGATTAAGAAAGCTATATTCGTACAGAAAAGAATTTCTATGAGTAAGACAAGCAAACCAAACGAAAACACAAACCTCCAATACATGTAAGACTGTTTACGAGCAATTTTTCAAAGTTCAAATTCCATTGTAATGAAATATTATATTCACCTCTGTCAGACGATTCACATGCTAACCAGTATTTGCTACAGTGTTGTGAATTTACACCTGTTCCGCGACAAATAACGTTTCACTTTTCAACAAAACACAATTTTCGAGAAGTGCGAGGCGAACGTACAAATTGCCTGTGCAACTGCTTTTTGATGACTGCAGGCAGCGAATGTTCTGCGGGAGCCGTGAGCCCAAGTTGTTTGGAATGTTTAGGAACACACATGCGTGTAGTCATGACAAAACCGAATTAAATTACCCGAGGGAAATATGCATTATAGTATACCGTAGCAAGACGTATGAAATATCGACAATTCCAAACTAATAATAGTAATAATCTGTCAGTACAAAGCGAGCGGGCTGGAGGGAAAGTAATGCAAACTGCAAATATTTTCGGCAATACCATACGATAAAAGAAGATAGATCAGTTCAAATATAAAAGCAAAGGAGTGTAATAGTTTTGTAATTACTATAGAGCACGTGCTGATAAAAAAATTAACTGTAAATATTTTTTTTATCAATGGGACTTCGTATATATTCATATGAAATTCCAAAAACAACATGAAAAACAAAAAAAAACAAAAATACTTATTAATTATATCTCCATGATTCGTAGAACGAATTTTTATTGCTTCGTATGCTTAGTTAGTGTATTGAGAACAAAGCTCGATAAATAAATTAGAAATATAAAATGGATGAAAAGCATATTGCGTGTTTTATTTATCAATCGAGCCTATCTATCCACCAGCCTCGACCACGATCCCGTCTCCATTCTTGTGACGAGGCCGATGCGTGTTGCGATGGGAAATAAAGGCGAGCAGTCGTCCGAGCAAAAACAATGGATTTATTAGTAGCGTACACGGTCACACGGTCACGCTGCCAGGAAGCCTCCGTCGACGGGCAGGCCGGCGCCGGTGATCATGGAACTGCGCTCGCTCAGCAGGAACACGACGGCGTCGATCACCTCGTCCACCTCTGAAAAGTCGAGCTGTCGGTACAGGCGGGGGGAGCAACGCTCGCGACGGTCGCGCGCCGCTCACCTGCGAACCTCCCCAGCGGGATCTTGCTCAGCATCTCGCCGGCCTTGGCCGGTTCCGCCCAGCCGAGCTTGCCCATCTCCGTCATGACGACCGTGGGGTTGACGGTGTTGACGCGGATCCCGTGCGGGCCGAGTTCCAGCGCCATCACCCTGCGAACTCGCGCGAGAAGTGAGAGGCGTCGGGCGGGCCGGGGCAGGAGGGGGGCTACTCACTTGGTGAGCATGTCAACGGCGCCCTTGGACGCGCAGTAGACCGCGTGGTCCTTGAGCGCGGCGCGGCTCGCCTGCGACGACACGTTGACGATGCCGCCGGCAACCTTGCGCGCGATCATGTCGCCCGCCACCACCTGCGAGACGTTCAGCATCGACTTGACGTTCACGTCGAAGGTCAGCTGGAAGTCGGCCTCCGTGGCGGCCAGGAAGGGCCGCAAGCACGCCACCCCGGCGTTGTTCACCAGCAGGTCGACCGGCAGCAGCGCCTCGACCGCCTCGCGACTCGCCTGCCAGTCCCGTAGGTCCGCGCGGATCGGCCGGATCCGCGGGTCCAGCCGGTGCAGCGCGTCGAGGTTCTCCCGGCTCTTGGACAGCGCCAGCACCGTGGCGCCGAGCTCGGACAGCCGCAGCGCCAGGCCCTTGCCGATCCCTGCTCGGCACCGAGGGTCGCCCCCGTTTAGCTTCGTCGGGCGAGTCGCGAGCGCGGCAACGCGGGTCACGCTACGCCGGACTTTCCATTCGACTCGCGCGCGATTCTCTCGTACCTTGGCCGGCCCCCGTCACGAGGACGCGCTTGCCCTCGAAGCTGATGCTCATCGCTGGCCGACGGTCCGCTCGCGCGAGCCTGCTGGTGCGGAACGCTGCTGGCGCACTGCCGCCTCGCCCACGGATGCCGCCACCGCGACGAAGCGGGCCGTTGCGTCACGCGACTCGGGAGGGGAAAGTTCACGCGATAACTCGCCGGCCGGCCGCGAGATAACGCCGTTCTCCGAGTCGGCGAGGCGAGCGATCGCGTCGAGCTCGGCCGCGGCGCGGTTCGAGGGGGACAGGGCGAAACAGACAAGACAGAGCTGCTGACGTGGCTGAGGTTTATTGCGGCGGAGCCTCGACCAGATCGGCCGGCCGGGGCGGCGAGCCGGTCTCCTTCGCGGCGAGCTGCTGGTCCTCCTCCGCGCTCCGCTCGGCGAGCACCGGCTTGGCCTCCCGCATGCTCCGGATGAAGCTGAGCTCGCGCGCCAACACCTGGCCGGGCGCGACCTGCAACGACGCGCGCGCCCGTCAGTGCGGTCCGCGGCCCGCGGGTGGCGCGCCTACCTTGGTCGCCCTGGCCACGGAGCGCACGTTGAGCGCGAACTCCAGGCACATGACGAGGATGGAGACGAGCAGGCCGCCGCCCAGCACGTAGAACACGCCGACCAGCTGGGTGAGGGTCATGGGCTCGGGCATGCTGGAGGTGCTGTCCTGCAACGGGCAAGACCACGAGATGGCGTTGGCGGCCGACCGAGGCGGCGGCGGTGGCGGCTCGGTGGGCCTGGCTTACGGTGCACACGGCGCCCTTCTCCGTCCACCACTTCTTGTAGAGCTCCTTGATCACGCCGCGCTCGTTCAGCTTGGACATGACGGCGTTCGTCTCGAGCACGTGCCTGAAATCTGCGCGAGCCGCGGCTAGGCGATGCTCGTGGCGGCGGCGGCGGCGGCGGTTCCCACTTACTCGAGGCGTAGCCGATGGCGTAGGCCTTCTGGTCGATCAGGCCACCCGCCTGCTCCAGGTTGCAGATGCGGTGCTGCACGTACTCGATGGTCGGCGACTCGGTGAAGAAGGCGAAGTTCTTGCTGTCGTCGGCCGCCAGCGCGATACCCTCGTCGTTCGAGCCCACCATCCACTGCTTGTTCCACTCGGGCTCGATCATGGTCTCGTACATGGCCCGGATCTCCGGCTGCGTCGAGCTCTGCGGGCAGAGGCTGGCACACACGCGCACACGCTACCCGGCCGCGCTTACCTCGAAGTACTTGAAGGTGGCACCGCCGCGCTTCGCCCCGTACTTGATGGTCGTCTGGTTGAACAGGTCGCTGATGTCATCGACGATCACCTCGGGCTTCTCGCTCGTCAGGAAGGCGGCCAGGTTGGCCGTGTAGGTGTTGCAGATGATGAGGCAGAAGAACCACCTGCGGCGCGCGCGAGCCAGTGTTAGGCCGGTCTGGGCATGGGGGGAGGGGGGTGGGGGGCGGAGGCAAACGTACCACGAGCCCGCCAGGATCCTCGTCGACTGGGCGCTGCAACACACAAGCTCGGGTCAGTGGGCCTCGGTGCACGGCCGGTAGTTTGCGCAGCCGGGCAAATCACATGGGCGCGAGCTCGGAGCCCTGCTGCAGGAGGGCGCCGATGGCGAACCAGATGGCGTTGTCGATGCTGAACTGATTCTCCAGCTCGTCGGGCTCGTCGATGCAAGGGTACGGGTTGGCCCACTCGTCGGCACTGAGGCGCGCCAGCACGTAGAAGAAGACGGCCACGACGATCCAGGCGATCGCCAGGTTCATCCAGACGCTGGCGTTGAAGGGCATGAAGAACGAGTACCACTGGGGCTTGGCCTTCTGCGGCTTCTTGTACAGAATGCTCATGCCCAGGCTCATGAAGGTCGTGGAGAAGGTGATGCACTTGGCGCGGCTCTCCGTGATGGTCAGGTCCGTGATGGCCATGTCCATCTCCTGCGGCGAGAGGCGTGAGAGGCGAGCGCTGGCGCCGGCGCTCGCGGCGACTTACGTCTCGCAGCAGCTTGCCCATCATGCCGCCGCAGCTGCACTGCTGGGTGAGCGGGTCCTTGGAGCAGCCGCCGTTGTCCGAGTCCTCCTGCACGTAGAGCGTGAAGTTGAAGCTCATCTCGCGCGCGAGCGCCTTGATGATGTCGACGACGAAGCCCTCGTAGCGATCGTTGCCCGTCAGCCGGTACGACTGGCTGACCTTCTGCGCGTACGGCGCGTTCTGCGGGCCCAACTGCGGTCAGACGGACGCGCGCTCTCTCGCTCGCTCGCTCGCTCACCATGGTAATGAGGACCTTGACGTGCTCCATCGGCGTGTCGCCGGCGAGGCTGACGTCGCCGAAGCCGCGCTCGGGCTCCCAGGTGCCGACCGCCGCCAGACCCGTCGGGCGCAGGTTCAGCACGCCCAGCCTGAAGCCGCGCCGCGCGCCGTCCGCGTCGAACGCCAGCGGCCCCGTCAGGCCGTTCAGCTGGCTCTGCGCCCGCGAAACGACCAGCACTCGGACAGGCTCGGAGGGCGGCGACGGTGCCTACTCACCGACAGCATGTAGTTGCGCAGGCTGAGCCCGTGCGGCCGCACGCGCCGAGACTCGCCGGCCCCGGGCTCGTTGTAGGCCAGGTCTTTGTAGGCCTGCGCGAACAGCGCCACGGCGTCGAACGTCAGGGCGTCGTGGACGCGCAGCCGGTCCGCCGACTCCAGGCCGAGCTCGGGCAGGCGCGCGGTCAACGGCTCGTCCGGGTCGACCAGTCGCAGGCCCGTGATGTTGGCGCCGGTGTGCCTGAACGGCCACAGGTCGATCGCCTGCAGATCCTGCGGCCAAGGCGATCGCCGGCCGGTTTAGGTCCGCGACTGACGCTAGACTACTCGCTACCCGTACCCGCCGTACCAGGGAAGTCACCAAGTACTTGTACGCCTCTGACATCAGCCCGACCTCCTGCGCCTGCTTCATCGCGGCGAACAGCACCTCGTAGTCGCAGCTCAGCAGGAAGCTCCTGTGGCCCGAGGCCTTCGCGGCCAGCAGTGGCTCGCTACGGCAGACGCCAGTTTCAGCCAACGCCCTCGCGAGCCGCGCCATCCCGACTCACCTGAAGTTTGGCCCGCCGCCCAGCTTGAAGGCCCGGATGTCACGGGTGTAGGGCTCGGCCAGCTTCAGCACGTCCCGCACGGCTATCAGACTGTCCGTGGTGTCGTACAGTATCGAGAAGGACCCCCACTTCATCCGCTGTATCATCTGCACGTAGACCTGAGCGGCGAAAAGACGCGTGTCCGAAAAGCGCGAGCGCAAGCAAACCTCGGGCGGACTCACGTTGCCCAGCGTCCTCGTGTCAGGATAGAGGTTGATCGCCCGTGGGGGGTCCCGCGACTCCCCGACCTCGCGCCGGATCACCATCTGCGGCACGTCCAGCCGCTCGCACAGGCCCTGCACGTACAGTGAGGCGACGCCCTCGTGCGGTCCGATGACCGCCGCCAAGCCGCGCTGCTCGTCGGCGCTCGCGATCTGCTCGACTGCCAGCGACAACGCAATTAGGCTCGAGCGGCTCGCGGCTCGCGGAGGTCGGGCGCGCGCACGCACACTTCTCGCCGACGCGGAGGAGGTCACCGCCGTCCTCGCCGCCGTCCTCGCCGCCATCCTCGCCGACCTCCACGGCCAGCGCCTCGAGCCGCAGCCGGTGGTATTCGCCCAGGTCCACGTGCTCGTCGCTCGGGCGCATCAGCTCGCAGACCTCGGGACTGTCGGCGCAGCCGCTGACCGCGCGCGCCGCCGCCAGGAACGTGCGCCGCCCGAGCGCCTCCTCGCCGCCGAAGAAGCCGCCTGTGCTCGAGCGATTGGCCCGTCAGCTGCGCGTGGCGTCTCGGCTGTGCGCGCGGGCGCCGGCTTACCCAGGACGACCGTCGACGCGCAGCAGCCCGGCCGCAGCAGCCAGGCCAGCGCGAGCCAGTGCGTCCACATCGCCGTCGGGGAGTGCAGCAGCAGCAGCCGCCGCCGCCGCCGCCGCCGCGGGGGAACCCTCGCTCCGCCGGTCCTCCGCTCGGCGAGGCAGCCTCCGGGCATGTCGCTCGACGAGGGCCGCGGCGCAACTAGGAGGCAGAGCTCGAGCCCTGCGCCGCCGTCGCCGCTTATTTATAGACTTGGACCGCGGCTGGCGCCGTGACCTACTGTGGCACACTGCCGGTCGCGGCGGGAAAGGGCGCTCCGGAGCGGCCTCTTGCCTCTTCGCGCTTGATCGCTTCCTCGTTTTTGCTTTTTTTCGCGCTGTCCGACGTCCGTGCTGCGACGACGACCCCTTTTTTGGTCACGAAAGCGACGATGGATTCTCGAACGCAGGCCGACCCGGAGCCAAAAGCGAACGCGTCGCTTGCCGCGCGTCGCCGCCAGGCCTGACTGCCGAAATTGTGCCAGCTGCTCGTTCTATCTTCGACGGAAGAATGATACGCAGTCGAGCGGCGAGGACGGCGAGAACGCCGTTAAATTCATACGCCAGCCGCGACACGAGCTGCCGCCACTCGCGAACGCGGCACGTAACGTATGTACGGGCGTCTAGGGCGCTCCCCCGTTCTCCAATGCGCTGCGTATTCAACATTCCCAAGATTGGGACTGAGCTTCGGTCCAGTTCGCGTACGCGCTGCTCAACGACCGACAGGAATTTTCACCCTCGTGCAGAACGCCAAAATCTCCTTATCTCGCGCGCGCCCGCCCGACTAAACGGCGCTTCGTCTTGCGTGCTAAAGACTGCGAAAGAAGAATCATAGTCATCCACCTTATTTAATACAGTTTCAAAGAAAATTTTGCAAAAAATTTTGCGCTCCATTTATAAGCTCTCCGCTCCAATGTCTTCGTGGCAGCAATTATTTTTTTTTAATACAACATTTAATTTGTCTCTTGGCTTTGTCACTACGTACATTTTTTATTAAAATATACTTGAAACGACATCTTGCACGCTTATACCGAATCGATATTTAATAATAAGTATAAAAACTTTTGTCCAACCAGCAAAAATAAAAATATGAATAAACTGATTTATCCTCCAATTGTCCAGTTTTTGAAACTCGAATAACTGACGATTTCTTTTGCGTTTTCTTTTTGCATATGAACTAACATCTTTTATTTAGCTGACTTTGGCTTGAAAAATTAATTTACACGAGAACACGAAAATTCAAGCATTCTCCATATCAGACTTACTTTATTTTTTTTTACATGGTAAACATTTTTTCGCAAAATCGTCAATTCAAATTTTAGAATAATGCCGCGCCGCATGCGCCTCCGTCCAATCACGCTGAAGTTCGTTGATCCCCTCTCCCGTGTCTGTTCCCCCACTACAAGCGGCGTCAGGAGCGGGAGAGCGCCGTACTCGTGCAATGCTATAGCTACCAGTGCGTGCCAGCAGTTGATCTTGATCATTGTTGTAGGTACCCCACGCTTCGTGCAAACAAACCTTCTCTTGTCTCTCTTTGGTATTGCAACTTCTAACGCATCTCCAATCTAAGCAGGTAAGACTTTATACGTACAAAATAACGTAATACTCCCGACTTTAAGGACGGTACTTACATGATACAACGTAGCACGCGACCAAACAGTCTCGTGGAAAAATTAATTACGAGCGCACGGAAAAGGTGAAAATGCGCAATTAACGGGGTAGCGTCAGTTCGGCATGGTGAAAACGTATAGCATACATACGCCGCGGCCGCCATTTTCTTTATTGTGTTGACGCGGCCGCGAGAGTACTTGGAGGGAAAACAGATCGTGTTTACTTGTATCTCCCGTGTGTAACCTGACGAGGTTTTCTTTTTTCCTCTTTCGATTTGTTCTCATGTAAATGATCGTTTATTGTTATCTCTAATTACGTTTTGAGACTCAATTCCGATTACAGAAGTTGAAGTAGATGTCAATTTTTTCTACGTGCTTGGCGACGCGTTTAAAAATCGAATTACAACGGTCGTCTTCCCCCCCCCCCACCTTCTTTTCCGTTTTTCAACATTTTCAGTTGAGGTGTAACGATTTTTACAAAAATAGAAATTCCGTGCGTGCAATGAATTATTAATTTTTTTACTTTTTCCAGAAATGGCTCGTACCAAGCAGACAGCCCGTAAATCTACTGGAGGAAAAGCCCCCAGGAAGCAGCTTGCTACCAAGGCAGCACGTAAAAGTGCTCCTTCTACTGGAGGTGTGAAAAAGCCTCATCGCTATAGGTAATTAATTAATATTAATGTACAGTTAATCTTTAAATGAGTATTTTGATTGAATTCTTTTGTCATGTACTTTTTATAATTTATACATTTCATATAAAATACTTTTTATTGTATCTCGTAATGCGTAGATAACTAGCAATTTTCACGTTTTTCAGGCCTGGTACTGTTGCTCTTCGTGAGATCAGAAGATACCAGAAGTCTACTGAATTGCTGATTAGGAAATTGCCCTTCCAACGTTTAGTTCGTGAAATTGCACAAGATTTCAAGACCGATTTGCGTTTCCAGAGTGCGGCTATCGGCGCTCTCCAGGAAGCGTCTGAGGCTTACCTCGTCGGTCTTTTTGAAGACACCAACCTGTGTGCTATCCATGCTAAGCGAGTGACCATCATGCCCAAGGACATCCAGTTGGCCCGACGAATTCGTGGCGAGCGTGCTTAAATCGGGATAAGCCCACGTTATTACTTTCATTTTGACTTGTTTTCATACATTCAACCATTATTCACTTTATTATCCCAAGTGGTTAGCGGCATTTTAGTTTGGTTCGTATATGAAAAATTTATTAAGATTTTCACTGCCAAATATCTAGAATGGCAGATCATTCTGTCTCTAGTTTTAGATTGGAAAAGAAACGAAAAAAGAAACTCTTATCACTGTACTGTCAGTACTGTAATTTAAGAATATATTTATTGTAATTTGCTAAATTATCAATTAGTTTTAATTTTAATTCAGAATTAGGATCATTAGGATTTATTCATTGAAATGATGGGATTGACATAAGATATGTTCGATAAATCTTTTTTCATTGTAATTTTTCACGAAAACTCCACGTTTGCGTTTCTTGTACTTTTTTAGGATGTAACCCCAAACTGTATCGTACTAAATGTAAGAAACAATGTAGCTTCAACTTCAAGGTATCGTTAGGAGATTTACATATTGAAAAAATTTATATTACAGTAGATAACCCATATTATTTTAACATTTTTCCAGTCATTCAATTGATGATTTATTGAATTAAATTTAAATTTAAATTTAATAAATTTAAAAACCATTAAACTGGAAAATGTATAAAATATCGATTATTTACTGTGAATATTCATTCTTTGCAATACTGAATAATCATTTTGTAGTGTTAACGTTTCAAAACTGATTATAGCGAACAAATTGAAGCCTCTGAAAATAGGTGACTATTAGAATAGGACTATCGTAGCTTACTAAGTTGAATGTTAAATTAATTATTGTCCATCATTTGGACACAATACATGATATAGTTGAAAGTAAATTAAGGAGGTTTGTCTTGAGAACCTTCAACATTGAAGGCTAAATACAAATTTGTGACAGTTAATGTAAACTTTTGTGAGCGATGTACACGGAGGGCCTCAAAATCATACGTTCAGTGTTTGCTCTTATGCATATTTTAAAATCTATCTGTAAACCTTTTCTAATACACAACGTCAATTTGATATTTGTGATTGTTTAGTACTACAAAGGTTCAAAATCAAAAATACTAAGTAAATTAAGAAAGTAATGGCATTTGAGACCTTCCGCTATAATGTACATGGTTATATGTAGTATAAAATAATATAATATAAATTAATATGAAATAACAAATGCTCTTGAATCTAATTATTACAATTCTCCTATCATACACATTTTACTTGTTTCAAATATTAAGGTATTAACTTTTTATATTCAAAGTACTAAGTAAAAATGGTCAATTTATTTTACATTTATATTATGTAAAATTGCATTATTTTATATTTTTAAGCATTTTTAATTGAGAAATGATAAGATTTCATTCTAGGTATGATTCCTTTAATATGCTTTAATCAAAAGTTGTGTTTTATTTAGAGATTTATATTAGTGAAGATGGCCTTTAAGACTTTGAAAGCATCTTTATCTAATACTTTTTTTATTATTTTATTGAAGTAGTTGGTAAGATGTTTGGTTTTTATGAAAAAATATATCAAATATTTTATTCTATAAAGGAAGTTAATAAATGTTGATCATATTTATTTCTCCACTTGCACTATACACTTAAATATATTATGCATAGACATAATTTTCATATTTCATATAAATTTAAAACGTATGCAGAGTGGTTAAATCTTAACTTTATATTATTAACCTATTATTATTAGAATTCATAAATATTCTAATTACCGCATTCAATCTAATTGCATGAATGAAAATTAAAAATCTTTAATTACGGTTTCAATTTCATTAGCGCGTCGGTTCATCAACATAGATTCTATTTTTCTCCTTCGCCATTAGAAATGTTTCAGATGTAACGAATGAATAATCAACACATTTTCAATCGACAAAAAACCGATTGAAATCAGTAATCTTATTACTATCTAATCGCTAAAAATCGCTTGTTCGATTGTAATCAGTCAACTCGCGCTTCCTATAAAAATAATGCATTTCTGCGTATATCTACTGAAAGGCATATCTTGTATAGTACGCACATCGAATCAGATCGAATCTAAGCATAACTGTTTCATATTCCACGCAAATCTTTGAACTATCTCATTTGCATCATCAGTTTTCTTTTGCTGTATGCGTATGATCAAAAACGCCTTCCACATTTACTTTTGTTCTCGATTCCCCAATCAATATTGTATTTAAAAAAAAAAAACAAAATAAAAGAGTTTCTCTTATTAACACCAAACCTAGACAAGACCTTTCGGAGGAAAAACAAACATGGCCGGCGTTCTAACAGAGCGCAAGAGCAGCAGCAACAGCAGCAGGAGCAGCAACAATCGTCGTCTTGTCTCTCATGCAATTGCCAAAGATGACGCACAGCATCGTGTCGTCGATCGATAAATGTGACTCACGACGATTCTCTCCTAAATGCTGCGAGACAAAAAATCTCATTTGAAAACCATTGCGCAACTTGGTGCGTATGTTTATAATCGTTTCTTTAGTGCGAGGAAAGGAAAAATCCTACCAAAAGAATGGAGTACATCGACATCTAAAGGAAATTCGGTGGGAAAGTCGGCCAATCGCCGCCAAGCGCGCTATTTAATTCTCTCTCTTTCTAGGGGGAGGGCGCTCTCTCTATCTCTCTCTCTCTCTCTCTTTCTCTCTCTCAGTGACGGCGGCAGCGTCAGTCCACTGCCATCCAAGTACAAGGAGACATCCCGCTCTGCAGTGCTCCAGCTCCTTCAGCATCGTTTTCATCAGCAAGGTGAGTGTTAATTAGGACAGAGTATCCTGGTGCCGAGTGTCTGTGATGAGGATTGTAGTTTCGTGGTGATGATCCAAAAAAGAGAGATGTATACGTGGTGAAAAGACCGGGCGGTCTGCGGTTGTTGGCGGTGCATCGACGACGTCCATTTTGTGTCTGTGTGTAATTGACGTTTGCGAGGGAACCCAAGTGCTGCTAGCTCTCCGCGCGCGTCGAGTGTTTCCAATTTCCTTTCGCTTTACGAACCCACGTGCCTTTCCTACCCGCTAAACTCGCTGGATTCCGTAGTTGATTGTTTGTTTTGAAACATGTGTCACGAGGAATGAAAGTTCTTGAAGACGACGTACTTATTTTCTACGAATTGAACTAAATATCCAGCACCTGGAGCGCGTATCGTTTTCCTTCCTCGCGTGGCTTGGAAAGTCGCTATACAGTGCAATGCGCAAGCCCGAGACGCGAATGTTGAGTAGTGGGGGGTATAGGCGACAAGAGAGGCCTCCCGCGCGATCTCTTTTTAAAGTCACGACTTTAAAGTCTATGCGTGTTGTTTATTTTCTCTTTCACTTTGCAGAGTTCACTGTTGAGACACAATGGCTCGTACCAAGCAGACAGCCCGTAAATCAACAGGAGGTAAAGCTCCCAGGAAGCAGCTCGCCACAAAGGCTGCACGTAAAAGTGCACCGTCCACCGGTGGTGTCAAGAAGCCCCATCGTTACAGGTGAGACTATTTTTTTCCTCTAGAACTTTTTTAAATCAACGATTTCACGATATTGCATTATTCAGAGAATTTTAGTTAATATTTCCAGCGCTAAATCGAGTTGTTGGTTATAGTGGTAAGAAAGTTTGACGACTGAAGTTTGCCTGCAAGTATATTTGTTTATAAAACTTTCGCTAGTCATTCAAAAAAATAAAAATAGTTTTTAAATTAATAAATTTTGAAGCAATATTTTTTATCTTAATGGATTATTATTATTGAAAGATCATTTCTTATTTTTGTTTGTACAAAATATTTCATGTTTAGTCATCACTATTAATTTATTTGATACATAATATAAATACATTTGATTTTAAAGTTTGTATAAATTAATAAGCTTTTCAAATAAACAAAAAATAGAAACTTTTGTTTGCGTAAGTGATACACCAATTTAACAGGACTAAGCATCTTCAAGTACATTGAATTGTTTCTGAATAGTAATACTTATTATTTTGTTTTATTTTTCAGGCCCGGTACTGTTGCTCTTCGTGAGATCAGGAGATACCAGAAGTCTACTGAGCTACTGATCAGGAAATTGCCCTTCCAACGTTTGGTTCGTGAAATTGCACAAGATTTCAAAACCGACTTGCGTTTCCAGAGTGCAGCCATTGGTGCTCTCCAGGAAGCTTCTGAGGCTTACCTCGTCGGTCTTTTTGAAGACACCAACCTGTGTGCTATTCATGCTAAGCGAGTGACCATCATGCCCAAGGATATCCAGTTGGCCCGACGAATTCGTGGCGAGCGTGCTTAAGAAGTGTCATTTAATGCATACATAACATTTACAATTAATACGATTATCGATAGTTTGATCTTGATATTACTATTCGTCATAATGGATGGGACTATACATTCATTCCGATCCACATTATTATGTTGCGTGTATTGTCACTTCAGCGTTACTGCATTAGTACACTCACATTTATCTTAGATATATGGATATCCATCAAGCTTCAATCTTAAAATTACAACTTGCCTACTTTTTTATATAAATTTATCTAATATTATTCTCTTACAAGTGATTAATTTAGATGGAAATATTAATTGATTAGTGACTATGGATACTTTCCAGCACATCTAGTTGTTTTCCTATGTTGAAGAGACATTTATAATTTTAATGTATGTATCAAAAAGATTCTTTTAGTATTATGGCAGCTTTATAATGAACAAAAGTAAAATTACACTTATTTTTTTCTTTTTGAATATGTTCACAAGTAATAATCATTCTTAAAATATTGTAATGTTTATTTGGTAACAGCGTGTATATGTAAACATAAGTGTACTCATTTGTACATTCAATGCATGCATGTGCTCGCTAGGCGATACTATGTACCCTTCGAGAATAAGATCTCTTTTTTTATAGCGTAATTTGACACAAAAACAATTTAGAATGTACGAATCTTACATAAATGGACTTTCACACTGAAACATTGTTCTTTATGTGAAAAATCGCGTTTCATAAATAAACAATTACGAAAATATCAACCATGTTTCATTATTTTAATCCTAAATCATTTTCTGGGAATGTCAAGGTGTTTTGAGATAAATTATTATTTTAGTTTATCAAATAAATGTAATAATTGTCGTTTTATGAATTATAAAAAAACTATGCATAACTATAGTCAATTCTGAACTGCTTATACAAATTTATAAAAAAATTTGATTTTTCATAAAAATGTGTATAATATGACAATAACAACGTTTCTGCAATTTTAAAAGGTGGCTATATGCTTACGTATCACTGTCGAAAGTGGAAATGACCGTTGATTAAATTTCGAGCTGCTTACACAAGTACCTTTATTAATATTTGGGATACTTAGATCAGAACATTTTTGTTCCTTTATCAGTAGATATACAAAATCAATATATTTGGTACAAAAATATGAAACCTTCCATGTTGAGAAACAAAGTTTTTATTGAACTATTCATAAATATCTACAACTACAAAGAATTACAAATCATGTATTTTACAAACCTTAAGAAACAAGTGTAATTTATACACAAAACATGTTAAGTATTTACAAATATTTAGCTCATTGAAAGAATTTACTTCAATTTTCTTTTATATATGTGACTGCCTCTTATAAATCAGCTATTCCAATTTTCAATGTACAATTTCGATAATAAAAAAAATATCTCCAATATGGTTTTACACATTACACAATGATTTTTTAATACAACTAGAAAGCATTTACAATTTGTCATCAATTAAAATAAAATGTTGACTATGCAGCAGCAATTGATATGTAAGAAATAAAACTAGCAGTTATTTAATGAAAAACTGATCTACATTAGTCTTGTTAAGTATACAGTTTTGAAAATTGTTGGCTGTTAACGGCTGAAAGGAAACTTAAAAATAAAGTTAAAACAAAATTAAGATAATCCAAAAGTAGATTTGCTATGTCTGTTATATATTGAAATTTTCTATAACTCTTGAAATTACTACCTTTCGCTTTCCACATTAAAGAATATAGTTATCAAACTCTTCTTTACGCGAGTTTATGAATAAAAATATGCTTTTCTCTCTGTCTATGAAGACGGATTTTTTGTCTGTGTACTTCAGTATTGTATGTGGTTGTTGTTTCCGGCTGCTGCAACAGTTAAAACTCGCTGCTGCCTTCTAGTCCTAATTTGAAACAGACAAATCGTCAAGAACAAAAGATTTTTATACATAAGAAAAATAACCGAAGGTTTTTTTGAACACAGGACGACAAAGTATCATGCAAACACAGAATTATGAATATCTATAGTACACAAACAGTTTTCCACTGCCTGCTTAATTTGCCTACAATTGGATTTTATAATATATAAAAGAATTTTGTTAGATAGAAAATAAATAAATATTATGTAAATGCTGCTTGTCTATCAGCTTTCCATTTTATAATTACTGAGAAATAATTATGAGCTAATATACAAAAATAAGATTTGAATATTATTAAAAGCTAAATCACGTGTTGAGTAAATTAGTTACAAATTATATTTTGATCGATTATAGGACATAATTCGCTATTGCAACTATTACAAAGATAATTGAGAAAAACACTACAAAAGTTTACAGATCTTTTTATAAATGAAAGCAGCATATTCTTGTCTTTTTTGAAACATGTTTTTGCTTCTGTTAAAAAAACAAGAGACAACTCCTAAGATTACGTACAAGTTAAATAGTAACATTCATTTTTTTAAATATAATTGGAATTTTGTCCTCTTTGAATTTGTAAAATTGAACTATACTAATTTTTTTTAAACATAACTAGGATCTATATTACATTATTTATCTTTTGGACAGGATTGATTTGTGCAAAACAAAAATGTATTGGATATGGCTATGCTACCAAATGTAACATTTATCTAATGTTTATGAACAAATAAACAAAATAAATTGTGCAAACTTGTAGCAAATCTTACATATTTCAAAATCACACAAATCAAAATTTAAAATTGGCACTGCAATGCCAAACTAAAACAAATCAAACTAAAAGTATCAGGTATTAAATTATTAATGTCGATTAGAGTGACCAAGTGTACTTTAGTTAAAGAGTCGACAAGCATATTTGCATGAATCTTGAGGATTCTAAACACAAAATCATTTGATGAGTATCATGTACCAAAGGCGTCTTTACTTACAGCCACCAAGTACATTCAACCTCATATGTATAAAACGAAAGAATAAAAATATTTTTTTACAGATAATAAATCGTTGACTGCGGCTGATAGTAGGTACATGATCCTTTTCTTGCAGGACTACATAAATAAAAAAGGAAGACTACGACATTTTTCTCTACTTCGTTGCTCAATTTAGCGTTACCTGTAAAGATCGCGCACTGTTTGATCTTCTCGTGATGATGCTCGACAAGTATTCAACCTATTTTCCAGTGCCTGTATTAGAACAAAGGAAAACAATTTATTATATCAACAAATGTATTTGTCAATAAATTAGACAGTAATAGCAATTGCAGAGTGTTTAGTATATGGTTTGTTGATTTTACATTTCTATCAGCATTTACTGGGTTGAAAGCAAAATTGACAGGAGGGCAAGCAAGGACAGATTAGTAAAGTAAGCAAGCACAAATTTAAATGAAAAAACAAAATCAAAAACCTGCTTTTTTATCTGAAAAAGTCTCAAGTATATAATAAGAGCATCGAGTGAGAGATCTCTATTGTCACAATTAGCTTTTGGTTGATTTAGGCTGTTGTCTTATACATTGAATTGTAGTGTCTATTTGAACTGACGGTGGTTTTGCGGAACTCATAGAAACAATTGTTTTTTTTCCATTAGGACAAGAACATTTCACCCTCCTACAGTCCATGCAGACCCACCTGTCAAGCTGCCAATACACCAAGCATACAGTACTCTTACACTTTGTGCATGTGGGTATAATAGAGTATACTTATTTTGAAATTTCCGTTGTATAATTGATTATTGAGGGGAAAAAACAAAATATTTAATAAAACAACAAAAAAGCCGTACTGTGAAGCTTTTATGTGGCTGCATGCTATGTAAAACCACAGTTGCATTGTTTGCAGTGTTATATTCGTACGACTATTAAAGAATTTTTTTTTTCGTTGTACTTACCCCAACTTTTCTCATGAGGTCACCAATCATATTCATGGCTAGTATTCTCGTACATGGCGCCAATGGTGGATTAACATTATTGTTGATATTGTTACCGATTACACCCCCTACAATGCCAGTTTCAACTAATTACAAAACAATTATACAACACAAGAAAAAGAAAACTTGTTGTGCATGCAAAAGTAAAGAAAAAAAGCTTTTGAAAAAAATTCTAACTTTATTGAGTATTCTTTAAGAGAAAATCTTTAAAAACATATACAAAATTTATTATTTATACCTATTGAGAAAAAAAAATAAAACCATTGATCAAAAACAATTACGTAAAGTAAAAAAAGAAATTGATTAGTTAATTTGAAACTATAAAGTTTTTCTGACTCTTGCGTCTCGCACAGGGTATTAAATACTTTTTTGTTTTATATAGCGCACTGCGCATCTTACTCTTAAGGGGTGACGTCGACGAAATATTCGTCGTAGACCCGTTGACCGGACTCGTTGGTGGAGTGTGAGCTTCCAATTCAACTTGCAGCTTATTGCTGTCAATGTGATTCCTTACTCTATCAACAGTAGCTGATTTATTATTATCGGGTTGATGTCGTGCTAAAACTTGTATTTCTTGTTTCAAGTCTACAAAATAAAAATAATGAAATTATATATAATAGTAATCTAACAACATTCATAAATACAAAATGTATTCAAGATACCTCTGATTTCATCTTTCAATCGTTGGACAGTTGTCCTTAAGCTTTCCTTTTCATCTAGTTCTGATTCAAGTAAAGCTGTTTTTTCTAGAGCTACGTTGAATTTGGCTTCCATTTCCTCTTCTGTAACCTTGCTTACCCTACATTTGTATATAGATAATCAATAAGTCCAATATAATAAAACGATCTTTGAATTGTTTTAATCCTTACCTATGTGCTCTTTCTAGATCATCATTTTTCTGCTCTAGTTCTCTGACATATTTGAGCAACTGTTCATTTGACATTTGAAGCTCCTGGGCCCGAGTTTGAAACATAGAACAGTCAGCAGTTTGTTGATCGATCCGACTCCTAAGCTGCTCAATTTCAGTAGCCAGCCTAGAGTTCCTTTGTCTCAACTCGCTATTTGTTTTGTCAGCCTGTTCTAACGAAGCTTCTAACTCCTTCTCCAATTGTTGGGAGTTCTCCTGGAACTCCTCTAATTCTCGCTCCACGTCTTCTTTCCTGTATACAAATAATAACGAGAAACCATAATGCTGTCATTCAACAAATTAATCATTACCTTTGATGTAGCTGGTGAGCTAACTCCATCCAATACTGGATCTCATCGTCCTTGGTATTGAACTGCGGGGGAGGATCGATTTCCATCATCTTGACAAACTTGCACCTGAGTTCTCTTTTTTCCTCAGAACGATTAATGTGTAGGCGAGATATGTAAGTTACGAGCCTTTCACCGCATCCTCTGCAACAACGAAACAAACACCTGCTGTATACGGTTTCTAATCCTCTCGCAAACGAGGGCAATTGCGTTCAATCACGCGCGCACTCAACCTTGGGATCGACGAACATGCCAAAAGAAGTGACTCACTGCACGAGCGTTCCCAGTATGAGGTAATATCATGCGAAAGTAAAAATGAATCACTGGACCAAGAGATGAAGAACCCAAAGTTGAAAATACTCACATTAACAAAAAAAGATAGCCGATTCGTAGACCAAGAACAGAGAAGAACAACGGACTGTGTTTATAGAGCCAGCAAAATGGCAGACGTTAAAAAACAGACATCCGCATGGATCGAGAGTCGAGAGTCTGCACAGTACGCACATTAACGAAGATGGCGTAGGACGCTTTTTACGCACATGCGCCGACTCGATTTACTCTGTAGTTTTATTTTTATGTTCATTGATTTTCCAATTTTATTTTTATTTTCCGCAGCTTTTCAGATAACATTTATAGATAACAACGAATTATCCAAACTTTTTTTTAACGTAATCAATGATTTTTCAGGAATAAATTATTAAAAATCAATATTGTAGAGAACTTCGAAAGAAAGTCCAATTTAAAATAGCGGCCATTGTAGGAACACTAACTCACCAACGTAAATCTACGTAGTGCTTCACCGAATCTCTTGTTAGTGAGAGATGTGCTCCTTCAAAACACAATCTCGCGGTTGAAAGATTTTTAATTAGTATTCCAATTACTGTTATAGTACAATATTTACGAGCACGTCGTTGATGTATCACACATCAGCAATTTCTCAATACTATCTTTGGGTTATGAATTCTCTTGGCAGATGTGAACGGTAATCATGTAACTACAGCTTACTGTTACTCAAATGTAAGAGATTGCCTCTTGTAAAAAATTGTTGACAATAATTACAGAAACGTTCTTTTGTAGGTCTGCAAAGCGAAAAATCTCAGCAGTGAGGATCAGTTCTATTAGAGAAATGATAAGAATTATTTGTACAACTAAACAATCAGAAATGAGAAAAATGTTTTGAGAATGTTTTGATATTTACACTCACCTGTGTATTCAGTGATTTAAAATTCTTGCATTTATTTACTGTAATATTGAGTTTGAAAATGTTGAAAATAACTGCATTGAATGAAGTTCAAAGCAAGGAAACAGAAGAAGATAATGTGAATGCCATAACAAAGGAAGCTCAAGAGCAGTTTGCTTTGAATGAGTATAATCGAGCATTGCAATTACTCATCGAAAATAACAAAACAGAAGCATTAAATGTATTATTAGAGCTTCTGGATACAAAACTTTTGGATGAAGTGAAGAAACCAAAAAAACAAGATGGTCATACGAGACCAATGCTGTCTTTGAAATATGCTTGTTATAAAAATATTGCAAACATCCAAGCAGATTTGGAAAACTACCATGAAGCAGTTACCAACTATTGGCAAGCTATCAACTTAGATGATAGTGATGTCATGATTTGGTATAAAATTGGTACATTGGCTCTTAATAAATCAAATTTAGAGGAAGCATGTTTTGCTTTTAGGCAAGGTTTGAAACGCAATAAAAATCATTGGCCATGTTTAGATAGTTTGATTACAGTTCTTTATGCCATTCCGGATTACATGAACTGTCTCATGTATATTTCTCTTGCCTTAGAGAGAGATCCCTCGTACAGCAAAGGATTAATCTTTTGTAGAGAAATCTTGAAGGTAGTACCATCATTTGAGAAATTGTCAGATGATTTTTTTGAATTTCCATTGGACAGTAAATATGATCAGAATATTGCTAAAGTTTTATTAAAAAAAGTAAGAAAATTATCTGAAGACTGGATTAGTTTGCGTAAAAGCGATAAGAGTCCCTTAAGGCAATTGTGTTTGGAAAAGCCTTTAGAATCATTATCATGGCTTGAATTAGGTGAAAAGTTGATGCTTATGATTAAATATATGAATGAGAATAATTTAAATTTATTAAATTACATTGTCTTGGCAGATTCAAATCAATTAGAAACCCTAGTCTCAGTATGCAATTCTCATAAAGAAATAGAAATACATGAATCTACACATCAAAAAGAAAATAGTTTTTCAGATACAAAGCAAATTTTCAGTTCAACAGAAAATAATGAATTAGATAATGAAAACCAAACATATTCTAGTGAATTTCGAATTACAGAAAAAATTAATTGTACAGATGACTCGCCCATAGATAGTTGTGATGAGTCTCAAATTAAAGTTGAAACTAATGGATGTGTTGAAAAGTTTAATTCTGAAGATAAAGATGAGGAAAATATTATGAATGAAGATTGTAAATTGAATGAAAAAAGTATTGATGATTCATTAGACCCTAGTAAAGGTGATCCTAATTTGAATTCTAGAGAAACACAAAGGCAAAAGAAAGTCAAGAAACGCCGTAGAAGCTCACTTTGTATTCTAACTGAATGGCATTGGAGCAGTAGTAATACGAAACGTTCTTCACGTATTTCAAACCGTAAGGATTGTGAAAAAGATGGAATAGAAGAAACACTAAAACAAATATTTCCTCCAGCATTGTTACCAGACAACATTAAGTTTTCAAAAGAAGATGCAATAAAAAATAATGATTCTATGGATACTATGGATGCATATTATGCAATGCTTAATAAGGAAAGTAATTTTACAGAAGATTCTAAAAGTATGGAAAGTTTCAAAGCAAATAGTCCATCAAATGAAGGCCAAATAAGTTATTTTGGTATGGAACAAGAATATTTAGATGTGCGTGAATTTATTACCAAGTATTCTGGAAAATGCAATATGATAACTTTAACAACAAAGTTCATTCAATTTTTGTGCACAAAATGGAATCAAAAATGGCCAAGTGAATTGGCAGAATTGTATATTCAAATGTATTTATATGTAAAAAAATATACACCATTATCCTCACCACTTGATGATAAGACTGATGATGAATACTTATTGAAATTAAGTGCTGAAGTTAAAATACTTTACTGTGAACTTCTTCTAGATAAATGGTTATTGAAAAGAGCATCTACATTGCCAGAAGAGAGCTCCGAAGAAAAATTAGAAACAGAAGTTGCGTTACTGTCGGATGATCTAGGCTACATAGTTTTCTCTCGTAATGATGATGATTTATCTGATGTCTACCTACTAAGACGAATGCTATGGTTGAAAGCTAATTTGTTTTTATACCAAGGTAATGTTGAATTATCACTAAGGATATTTGAGCTACTTTTGTGTCATTTTCAAGAATCTCAGATTGATTTGTACATTAAATTAAACAACTGTACATATAATGCTACAATAAGTGCAGATACTGTCCAAAAAACTATCACACTGATCAAGAGAAGCAAGAAATTTAGTAAAATAAGGCGCTTGTACGAAGACAAAAATTATGAAGAAGTTTCCAGTATATTAAAGGATACATTTCACTTCACAAAACAAATCAATGAGTTTCTGATGTACAAAGGAAAATCAATAGATAGAATAGAACATTTCAAATTGTTGCTAGACTCTTTGTGGCAACTACATCAATATGAAGATTGTTATGTTTGGGCTGAAGCATGTTTCAATGAATCATGGCATAATTATCTAAACACAATCGGCATTGATCTACAGTCAGTTGAGAATGAAGAGGAGAAGAAAAAATGGGTAGATTCTATTTTATACACCTTAAAAATGTTGGACGATTGTGTCTCAGAAGTTAGCATATTCGTAGTTCAGTATTTAAAAGAATCACGTCGCTCACGTTTTCTCAAGAATTTGATTCATTTTGTCAGCCATCAATTAGAAACATTAGATAGCACTTCAACAATTCCAATATTCAGTGTTTTGCCATGGATTTTATTGCATTACATTCTACAGTATGAAGAGGATAGACAACGAGCACGATCAATGTCCAGACAAAAGCATAGATCAGATATCCCGTCAAGTCCAGAATCAGATGAAAATGAATATGAAATTCCTGCCTCTGTAATTCTCTTATTCAAAGCTCACACTTTTCTCGGTCGGCATGGTTGGTGTTGCGTTGAGGAAGGAAGACTTTTAATATTCATAATCAAATTGATCATTCCAAAGATAAACTTCCCTTTGTTCGCCAAGATAAAAAATAAATTAATAAAGCCTCTGGAGCAAGTTATTTTTTGTTTGTATGGTCATCCAGCAAAATACGCCACTGGACAAAAGCAAAGGTCAAAGCATCTGGAAGATCACACTACCCAACACATGTCTTGCACTTGGGAAATATGTCAAGTTTTAATAGAATTTTACAAACCAGAAACGTTGCCGAACTACGACTCAAAGAAAACTGACTCTATCAACTCAGAGACTCTAGATTTATTCAAGAAAATGTGTTGTCTTGTTCCCAAAGAGAGTTCATCCATTGATATTATCAAAGAAATGAATGCTTATCTGCATGGAAACAGAATGGATATTCCAAAAGTCAAAGTGCCATTACCCAGTCAAGTTTCGTACTTATATTACTATATTGCAGACTATTATTTCAAAAATATAGGAAATCTGTCATGGTTAAAAGCATCTAAGTATTACATATATGATTTGTGTCAACACCCTAACGAATTCAATTCGTGGGCTGGATTAGCAATGTCAATAGGCACCATAATGGAAACTTGGCTAAACAACTTTGAGCCAAACATTAGCGAGGAAAAATATCTGGAGAAAGCTAAAATCGCACAATTAAGTTATCAGCATGCTGTTGATTTGGAACCAACGCATTTAATTATCTGGACGGAATATGGTAATTTCTTGTATACCGTTCACTCATTTTGTTCACGGCTATTGAAGCAAGAGAGTGATTCTTTAAACATGAAGAGATTCGAAGTGTTAGAAAATCAAAAGGACGAGATGATTAATAAAGCAAAGGAGTGCTTTGCAACTGCCGACGATATTTCCAATAATCGTCAGGGTACCGACGAGCCTAACGAGAAATGGCTTTATCAGTATATGCTTGGTAAAGTCGCCGAAAAGAAGAATAAAGAGCCACAGACATTTTTAAAGTATTACTTACAAGCTGGCAAATGGCTGCTTTGTGATAATGATTCGAAACCAAAGAGTACTCCGCAATGGTCCCACGAATCTCTTGAAGTTTACTATAGAATCTTCGCGAGCATTTTAAAATACCTAGAACAGCACGAAGGTAAACCATTGAAAAAATCTTTGTTTATCATATTACATGAAAGCTTGAAGAATTGTCTGAAATATCCGTTCATGTCGTACGACTGTACTTTCTATAAAATGCCGGTTGATCAACTTGTGAGTAGTACGAAAAATCGTTTACAAGATCAATGTACTAACCGTAAATCGAACACCAGTTTGAAAAGGCGCAACGACGTGTTCTCAAGTGCCAACGATGAAAGAATAAAAAGGGCTCGATATAACGAGTCAGATTTGAAGAAGGATGTGGGAAGTCTTGTTAATGACTTAATCATGGAAGTTTGCAACCAATTGTCACCCAAACGAGAACCCTCGGAACACTGTCCTGTTATTAAGTTTGCTTCAAGCTCGATGATCATGGATACAGATATGAGAACGGAAGTAGACGTGCAAGTTCCTAAAACGAGTTACACCGAAGATTCGCCAGCTGCAAATATAGACGATGCTGACAAGAAAAGCATAGCTGAAGTCGAAGACGCTCCAAAGGATATTCCGAAAAAAATGCAAGACGAATTGAAAAAATGCAACAAATCTGACAAGATACTGAACAGAAGAGATTCGCAAGAAAGCTCAACGACTACTGAAACAAGCACGTCGGAGACAAATGACACATCGTCTAGCAGTGAAAATTCCAGCAGCAGCAGCGACTCCTCCTCAAATAGTTCAAGCTCCAGCGAAAGCGACAGTGATTCAGTGTCGAGCGATGCCGAGAAAAAGGGACAGCCGGCCGTAAGTGAAAATACCTTTGCCACAGAGAAGGAGGTAAGCGAATTGATTGAGATGTGTCTTGCTGGCTTGGAACAATGTATCCTCAAATTCCCGAAGCATTATAAGTCGGTTTATCGTTTAGCCTACTTTCACTTCAACAACAAAACTTTTAAAAATATTGCTGCCTGTAAACAGCTGCTTTTAGGTACTTACGAGTGTCGATTTCATCCCAATCAGAAGATCCAAGGACTCTTTGCAGATCGCAAGAATAATAATTTTTTTAATGGTATCTGGCGAATTCCTGTGCAGGAGATCGATCGACCTGGAAGTTTTGCATCTTACATGTCTAGATGTACTTCGTTTTTGATGCAAATTTTAAAAGATTCTGGCGATAGTCGTATGTTGACAGAATTATGCATTCAGTTGCGAAGGAAACCAGAAGCCGAGAAAAAATATTTGAGGGACAATGAGAGAGAGCAGTTAGCTTGTCAAGCTTTGACTATGTGTATACAGTGTTTACGTAACAAAATTAAGTTCAACAACAATGATAAGTCATCTTTGTACGGATTAAATATCGAAGCGAAATTGCAAGTGTTATTGGATATTTTTTACACTTATCAGATGATCAAAAACATATCGGATTACGAAATGACTTCGCTACCACAAGTCAAAAAATTGCTAGAAGAAGGATACATCTCTTATTGCGGTAATCCAAAAGTACAAGGTAATATTTTTGAAATTGCTGTGGATTGTTGCAGACAGCAAAATCGACTAAAGAATAGAGTATCTACTCCTAATGTTAACACCAGTGTCCACCCAACAATTACGCCAAGTACATCGTCGTTGACTGTTACACCAGTTACTAAAATGCCAAGCACTGCACCAAGAAAATCACAGAAAAGCACTGGTCCCCCAAAAGTACGTGGAAGACCACCAACATTTGATAAACAATTTCCAAACATGTCCAGAACTAATTTCAAATCTACTAGCAATGAAATGAATGCTAATCAAATGAATGCCAACCTTCCGTTCACTGGTAATCCTGGAGTCGATCCCTTATTGAGCAATCTGTTCCTTCGACCAGATTTATTAGCATACGATTTTTCGAAGTTTTCCTCAAATGTTGTCTTTGAAGCTATGCAACAGTATATTAACAGACAAATGAATTTGAATTCAACATCAGGACTCAATTACAACAATCCACAACCTTTCAATAATCCAAAACCTTTCAATAATCCACCACCAACAAATGTTCAAAGTGAAAAAGCTAGTACTTCGAGCACGAATAACATGTTTGGTTCTATGAAAGCTAGGCCAGATGTATCCATAACACCCGTGACGAAAAATCCTCTTCCAAAATTTTCACAATCTGGAACTAAAACTAAAACTAGTAGGCCTAATGACAGTGCACCTTCGTCGACAGCGTCGAAAGTAACAAATTTGATGACACCACCGGAAATTTCACTACTCAAGCCATCTCAAGCTCATCAGCAACAACGCAGTTCTGAACATGGACTTTTGAACCAAGTAGCTTTAAATCTATTGAATACAGACAATAACTCTGCCAGTAGAAATTCAATATTTCCATCGACGAGTCAAACTTCTATCACACCAGTCAAGTCGATTCCTCCGATGTCTCGCGCACAGCAGTTAAATGCGCCGCTGCCGCATCCACGACTGACCTCGATTGACCCAGTCAAGCCACCAACAAGTTTATCACAGCAAACCACATCGTTGCAGCACAAACTGCTCCACAATAAGCATCACAATCAATCGTATCACAGCAGCGTAATTACGAGTATGTTGTCAAGGAAAGAAGAACCGATGAAACCGTATTATTCAAGCAGTCGTAAAAGTGCCCTCGGTGACCCAAATGACTTGTCTATGCTGTCGAACTTAGCGACGGTGAACCCCTTGCAGACGGAAATGTTGCATCTCGGTACCGCAACGTCATATACGACGAAAAAATCAACACAAAGCTCTAAAGTATCGAAAAGATCGATCCCAAATGTTAATAATCCCACCACTTACTCGATTGTTCATAATCCAGTTGGCTATTCTCATAAAAAAACGCTTCAAGACTTGAGTATTTCGTCTGCAACAGGATACTCTACGAAACCTTCAGCACAAGATCTCAACAATCCGGCAGCGTTCACGCATAAAAAGTTAGCTCAAGATACCGTTAACATCTCTCCAGGGTACTCTATGAAGAAACCTGGGCCGGATATAAGTGGTCCAGTGGGGCTCTCGTTGAAAAAATCTATGCAAGATATACATAATCCAGCTTCTTACTCTATGAAAAAGAAGCCACCAGAGGCTCACAGTCCAGTTGGGTATTCAATGAAAAAACCAATTCAAGACGTGAATAGTCTGACTGGAATTTCTTTAAAAAAGGCCCCTCAAGATATCAACAATCAATATTCCAATCCTGTGCTGAATCGGCTTCAACAGCAATCACATTTAGAAATTATTCCGCAGTCCAGTCGCCCAAGACAAGTCGAACCAATGAATGCTCCAGTTGAGTTTAGTGCCGTGAATAATCAATCTAAACCTATGAACTTTATGAGTAGCGATAGCGTATCAGTATATGAATTACCGAAGCAGAAACCTAATGTGAGCAATAGTAGTCCGGCTTCTGCATCTCGAGCCGAGAAGGAACTTGTTGGGAGTAAAGTGGAGATAATTACATTGGACGACTGAAATTAAATCAGTCAAATGTTATTTTCTTTTTCTGTTTGTAATCTATAGTGTTGCTTATTTTTAGAAAGTATATAAAAATGGTAATGATGAATTAATTTGAAATTAGAAAGAATAGATTAATACTGTTCTTTCATTTTTATACTAAAAAAAGCTTTAAATTTAATAAATTTGTAATTAATTGTTTGTATCAAATTTGTAATAAGCTAAGTTTATAATGCGCGAGCTAATAGCATGCGTATAATTAATGTTTTGGATTATTTTTACGATTTTGAGTGAGTGATGAATGAGTCGATGAATGAGGGTTATTTGTAAATAGAAAGAAAATTATAAATGTAATGTAAAAGTTTGGTACACGAAGTAGTAAAATGTAAAGTTAAACTGAATAAAATATTTTTTACACTCTTGAAAGATTGTTGACTTTGTGAATTATTTTCTGGGGCTTATAAATTAGAAACTAAAAAGTTATTTGCTTTCTTGTCACAAATTATATTCTTAATTTCCTTGTTACGATTAAATTAACAAATTTGTTACTTTTGTATTGTTTAACTGTTTTCACGACGATTACTTGTAAAATTATGAATTTTCGATCGAAATATTAATGACACTTTTCTACTTAAAAAAAAATTTTATTTTATTGTAACGAAAGAAACATTACATATAGCTCAACTGCCGTAGACTAGGATCAGCTTGACTTCCTAAAGGTCGAAGCTGGGCGCGACGAGCTCGAGCGCGCGTCGGGTATCGCGGGGCAGCGCCGGCCCCGATGCCAAGTCGCCTGGGACGCGCACCAGCAGGTTGCTCCACGCCTGGATTCCCGCCCCGAAGCCGCGCCGCTGGCTCCGCAACCACAGTTCGCTCGGGGATATCCTTCGCGTTGCGTCGAGACGCATACCCGCTGAATCTTGTCTGCATTACACTAGCCGAAGCATTGCTTTTTGTCGTTGGCTCTCGGTTAACGACAATTCATTTGACGATACCTGCCGCGCTGCGATGATCGTCGATCGCTTTATCTATTGTTTCGCTCTCTTTGAAACACTTCCTCGATGATCGCGAGTCGCTAAAGGTACTTGTAAAATCGACGACCACCGCGCAAACTATCAAAATCGATGGATAATTATTTTGTTTTCAGGAGAAGTTCCGGGTCATTAACTAAACATTTTAATAATTGCAAAAAACGAGTTTTGAGACAAGATTACATATCCGCATGAGTCTGGGACGAATCGACTGACGATCGATGTTCCAACGCTATTGAGTCCATAAAAACAACTGTCGCTAAATATTTAAGGAGGCTCCAGCGAGGAGGGGTATTGAAAAGTTTCGATGTTAGTTATAGTGATTTCGATAAGTGAAAATGCATTGAATCCAACGGTATCCTTCTTTACCCCTCAAGCCGTGGAAAATTTCGAGATATTTCATCTCAAAGTTTGCGCTTTTTGTATAGTATCTTATGGAACAAGGTGAAAAAATGTTAGAAATTCATCAATAACTAAAAGTAATGGTGTAGTTACGCAATGAAAAACTGATCTTCTTATAGATAAAAACTTGGTCTTTCGAATGATGTACTGCAAAATATGGATAGCCGTGGAAAATTTTGAGATATTCTCCAAAAAAGTCTGAAATTGTCTACTTTATAGGTTCTGTGCGTTGTACCAAACTCAAGTTCTGGAACTTCTGTTGTAAAAAGTTACCAACTGTAGTTGAAAATCGTACTATTTTGTAATAATATTGCTTTAGAAACTGCTTATAAGATTTTTTAGCCGTTAGCTTGAAAGTTTATTTTTTGTTGTGTTTTTGATCCCGGCGGTAGTCGCTGGAGCCTCCTTAAGCTGTTATCTTTTATTTGACATTCACGGTGATTCTCTCAATTTTCACGAGATTCCACGTGATAAACAACGATTTCATTTATTGCACAGATTATTCATTCGGAATGTCGAAAATCATCTTTGACAAGGACTACAAGTAGCCATGAAATCACGCAAGCAGCTTACCGCTAGCTCACCGAGTACTTGTAGAAGTCGAAGACGTCAATTAATCAATGCCCTATAGTAATCCGTTCTCTAATTCTAATTATAAACTGCACGGCTGTAACTTTTTTCAATTTTTATAATTTCGTTCATCCTCGGTTTTTCGAATCTGCGGTCAAGCCGATAGATAAGTGCGCTTGCGCGCAAGTCAATTAGTACCAACTTAGTCGCAATTCAATGGTGCCAATATAGCGAAACAGAACAGTAGAAGCTAAATCTAAAAACAGCGTTGCCGCTGGAAACAACTTTTTAGGTCCCTAGAAATTATCCCATTTACTATAATGCAATAATTTCTAGGGACCCTGAGAAAAATTTTTCCAGCCGCAACGCTGCAGTAAAGTCTAAGCTAAACCTACTCCAAAATTGATATAGCGGTCGGTGAAGTTTAATTATTCCAACCTATTAATTTTGTGGTAGTTTGATTTACTAGGGACAGCGCCGTGAGGATAATTTCCATTTATACATTTCCCAAGTAGCGCCTTTTCCTCAACTCCTCCAAAATGGTAAGTAATTCTGATCAATTTCAGTCGGTTGACTATCCCGAGTCGCGGGATAGTCAAAAGGCAACGTTTTATTCATTTGATCAAATCGTTCGAAAAGCCGGCTGAAGTTTGATCGTTAAAATCGAAATTATCGGTGAATCTTAGTGCACTTTGATATGATTGACATAAAAAGGTTTAATTTTAGCGTTTTAAAAAGGTTAAATTTTAGTGCACGCGGTTGGTGTTGTTTCATGGTGAGAAATGTTCACGCGCCGCCTAACCTTATAAGGATATGATATTACTGCTATAGTCATTCGTGCGGTTATTCCACCCTTTAATAGTGCTTTATAATAGTATCTCGTTGCTTCATTTTTCGTTTTTTTTTTAAACATGGTACTTTACAATATTATTGATTATGAAAGTTATTACCAAAATGGATGATTAAATAAGTATTTCGTATTTCAACAGCAACCACAAATTATTCTTCTGAAAGAAGGAACAGATTCATCACAAGGCAAGCCTCAGTTGATTTCCAACATAAATGCCTGTCAAACTGTAGCAGAAGCTGTTCGTACAACTTTGGGTCCTCGTGGCATGGACAAACTGATTGTTGATAACCATGGCAAAGGTACAATTTCCAATGATGGCGCAACAATACTGAAGCTCTTAGATATAGTTCATCCAGCAGCCAAAACTCTAGTGGACATCGCTAAATCACAAGATGCTGAGGTAATTTAATATTCTTATGTATGTGCTCGGATGTAGGTTTTTATGTAATCATTGTATAAGTCTCCGAATGATTATGACTTCCTCCGAGAATATTGATAGAGACCATTAGACTGTCAATTTTGAAAAGACATGAAATTGACTCACAAAGTTTCAACAAGCATTTAAAAATTAACTTCAACTTTTTTAGTCATATTAACTGTTTTTTTTTTACAGATTGGTGATGGTACAACTAGTGTGGTGCTCCTTGCAGCAGAGTTTTTGAAACAAGTAAAGCCTTTTATTGAAGAAGGAGTTCACCCCAGAATTATCATCAAAGCATTCAGGAAAGCTATTCACTTGGCCACTGAAAAAATTGATCAATTGAGCATTAAGATCAAAAAGACTAGCCAAGAGGAGACTCGTATTACCTTGGAAGAATGTGCTGCTACAGCATTGAACTCAAAACTGATTCACCAACAGAGAAAATTCTTTAGCAAAATGGTTGTTGATGCAGTACTTATGTTGGACGAACTACTACCACTTAATATGATTGGTATCAAAAAGGTAGTTAATTTTGTTCTATAAAGTTACCAAAGGAAGTTCATTCTAGATGAATGAATGAATTCTTGTTCGTATGTTTCATTTGACAGAGTTCAGGCGAATATTATCTAAAGTGAAAATTACTTCAGGTGAATATAAAGTAAATAATAAATTATAGGTTTCTGGTGGAGCTTTGGAAGACTCGATGCTGGTTGCAGGCGTAGCATTCAAAAAGACCTTCTCATATGCCGGATTCGAGATGCAGCCAAAAACTTATTCTCCTTGCAAAATCGCTCTTCTCAACATCGAGCTTGAGCTCAAAGCTGAGCGTGATAACGCAGAAGTGCGCGTGGATAACGTAGCCGAGTATCAAAAAATCGTCGACGCGGAATGGAAAATTTTGTACGACAAGCTGGAGAAGATCCACAAAAGCGGTGCCAATGTTGTTCTTTCCAAACTGCCAATTGGTGACGTAGCAACGCAATATTTCGCCGACAGAGATATGTTCTGCGCTGGTCGCGTCGTCGAGGAAGATCTTAAACGTACTATGAAAGCTTGCGGTGGTGCTGTTATTACAACTGCCAATGACGTGAACGAGAAGGTGCTGGGTCACTGCGAGAAATTCGAAGAAAAGCAAATCGGTGGTGAGAGATTCAACTTTTTCTCCGGATGCCCCAATGCCAAGACCTGCACTTTCATTCTTCGTGGTGGTGCCGATCAGTTTTTGGAAGAAACCGAAAGATCATTGCACGACGCTATTATGATTGTAAGGCGTATGATTAAGAATGACGCTGTTGTTGCTGGTGGAGGTGCCATCGAAATGGAACTTTCACGCACTTTAAGGGATTATTCTCGCACGATCGCTGGTAAAGAGCAGCTTATTATTGGAGCTATCGCTAGGGCTCTTGAGGTTATTCCAAGGTAACTAAAGCTTTATTTGATTTTTTTTTACAAATTTTAATGTTGCAGATTAATAGTTGTTATTCGATTCTTTTTGTTAAATGAGCCATAAAAAATTGTTTTTTTTTA
Source organism: Phymastichus coffea (assembly GCF_024137745.1). Taxonomy (NCBI): domain Eukaryota; kingdom Metazoa; phylum Arthropoda; class Insecta; order Hymenoptera; family Eulophidae; genus Phymastichus; species Phymastichus coffea. The sequence goes on along the minus strand of NW_026706874.1, from coordinate 1,262,182 downwards.
TACTACGTTGAAAACTTCGTTTTTAGTTTTATCATATCACAAATTAATAAAAAATGCATAACTAACCATTTTATAATAACTTATCTTGCTGTAGTTAAGATATCAACGTTTTTCAACATTATTAAGATAGTAATTGAACACTTTAATACTCACACTAATCCAAATTAACTAATTATTAAAATAAAGTGTACCTAAAAAACTATGTAAATTAATCACACAAAGGGTAACGTTTTTACTAACGTAACAAAATGAAATACAAGTTTAAAGACTATATCATCGGAACGACATTAATTGTTATTTTGTGAAATGCCAGGCAATTGTGTGACAACGCTGGTTTCGACGCAACGAACATTTTGAACAAGCTGCGTCAAAAGCACCACACAGGCAAGTGTTGGTACGGTGTGGACATCAATTCCGAGGACATCGTCGACAACTACGAGCATTGCGTTTGGGAGCCAGCGATTGTCAAGATGAATGCATTGACTGCCGCGTGCGAAGCTGCATGCCTCATTCTATCCGTCGACGAGACAATTAAGAGCCCTAAGAGCGGTGGTGGTGATGCATCGCAGATGCCTGGCAGAGGAATGGGAAGGCCTATGTAAATCGACGACGATGTTGCTTCTCCTTTATTTCATAACCCGCTTATCGCCTTATTTGTATTATTACTATCCTTGGAATAAAAAGTGAAGAGATTTTTTTTTGATAATGGACGTATGCTGTGTTGGTGTTTGTCTTGATGGCTTATTATTGATGATGCGAACGCGCGAAGCTGATTAACGAGTGCGTAGTTTGTTTTGACATCAAAAGCGCGCGTTTTGATTTTTTTCTTCCATTTCCATTTTCTTACATTGTAGTATGACTTATATATGAATCGGATTTGGTTTTGTTGATATTGTTGCTCATTGTCATTCTTTAATGACGAAGATGTTTGCTAAATGGATTTTGGATACCTTAAGAACTTATTCCCGTGTACATATGCCAATTTCTTTACCTTTTTTTTTTGCTCTTTATTACAGCTTTCCTGAGAATTTCAATATTTCATTGAATGGTGTGTGTATTTTGCTGCCTACTACTGATCGATCAAAGCGACTGATTCTCATGTTATTTTCATCAGTTTGATCAATTGTTAAATATTCCATTGCACTCAAATTAAAAATTTCGCGCTTCTTATTTGTGCCATAAATGTCGAAGAGTATAATACATCGATGTCAATGAAGTTTAACGCTTTCTTATTATTCAAATCGATACATTAATTATCAATTTACCCCACGTGTTATAGTCATTTAAAATCAAGTGTAATTACTATTTATTCGAAGTTCTTGGGATCCAACTTTTTTGTTAGCTCTATAACATTTCTACTTGTGAACGCATTGCTCAAGCATGAATTTTTTTTATCTCCAAACTTGACTTGAAAAACTTACGCGCGAGAATTCCTTGAAACATTCGCGCATTCCACTGTAGCTATATAACGAAGAGAGAATTAAAAGGCATCTGTTTAAAAGCCTGTTCCTCGCACGGTATTGTCATGTCATTTCCAGACGTAAATGCACGAAAAACCCATCACATCGCAAGCATGGCAGAGACATGAGTACGGCTGCCCCTTCTTCCATCGGATTTCCCCAATGTGCGAGAAGAGACCAGAGTCTCGAAGAAACTGCGCCGTTGCGTATCAGCTTGCGGTGTGCGGAATTAGTGTAAGCCGCGAAGAACACAAGCGTTGAGCGATCGGGAGAGTGAGCGCATGCATGTGTACACATACGCGCGTACGCGAGCGTGCTACGAAAGCGTCGTGCAATAGTGGAGGTTAAAAACTCTCCTCTCTCTCCTCCTCGCAGTCGCAGCCGCCGCGCGCGCAAGAGTCTCGAATCGTATAGGTACGGTACGCGGGAGCGTAAGAGAAACAGGGAGAGTGCGAGCGGGACACGAGAAGAGATGTCGGAGAGCGGGAGGGAAGGGAGGAGAGTGGGGGTATCTGGTTCTCGGATGTCGTAGGTCGCTCCGGCGCTGGCGCGCCAGCTCTCGCACACCGAAAGGTCTGCCGCTACTGCTGCTGCTGCTGCTGCACAAACTGGTCTCGCACGGCGCGACGACACGGACGATTCAGTTCAGTGCGCGACTTGCTACTGAGTGTATCGCACAGTTGACCGTGGCCGTAGCAGCGTCGCAAGCGCGCGCATCATACACGTGTTGTGTGTGATCAGTGAATGTTTGAAGTTTGAGTGGCGGAAAATTCCGCGCGAGCCCGCTCGAGAGCGTGCGAGCGCTACTCGCCCGCGTTATCGAGGAGGCACGTGATCTCTCTCTCTCTCTCTCTCTCTTGGCTTCTGTCGCTCTTTCGCGCGCGGTCTCCGAAGCGTCGAGGCAGCATCAAGGACGCAGCCACGACTGGCCGTAAGCAAGTGTATATGAGTGAGTGTGAATCTTGTCGTGTCTGGCGGCTTTTGCCCAGCTCCATGTGTGCGTGAGGCGGCGAAAGAGCGGAAGACAGCGTAAGCTACTGAGGGCACGACGAAGAAGTGGCGGCGGGAAAAGCGACAACGAGGATGGACTACGCGGAAAGCAGCGCGGCGGCGGCCGCCGCGGCAATGATGTCGGCAGCGGGTTTCGAGCTCGACGCCGGTTTCGAACCGCAGACGCGCGCGCGTTCGAACACGTGGCCGTGTCCTCGTCCTGACTTCACGCCCGACGGCTGCAGCAAGGAGACCAGCAACGAGAGCGGCGGCACTCCGCCGCAACAAGTGCAGGTCGGCTCAGCCGGTGGTTTGCTGCCCGTCAAGAAGAATTCATCCAGGCGGAACGCATGGGGCAACTTGAGCTACGCCGACCTCATAACCCAAGCAATCACATCGGCGCCTGACAAGAGACTAACCTTGTCGCAAATCTACGAGTGGATGGTACAGAACGTACCCTACTTCAAGGATAAGGGCGACAGCAACAGTTCTGCCGGATGGAAGGTGAACGAGCGTGAATGAGCTTACTTTCTCTCTCTTTCCCTGGTGTTTTCGTTGGTAAATAAACGCGCAAGTCGAGCTGTGTTGCTCGCGCGCGCACTCTACTCCTCTCTTTGCCTTGCGTCTGTGTGTGATGCCACGTGCCTCACGGTCTGCGACGCAAAAGCGCGCTACGTGGCGCTCCCTGCCGATTTCTCGTCTCGACGTGTCTCGCTCTCTTTCTCTCCTTTCTCCTCTCTCCTCTCACTTCTCGAGGCCGCCCTTCGCCATCAGCCATCTCTCTCTTTCTCTCTCTCTCTCGCTCTGTCTCTCTGTCTCTCTTGCAAGCTCTCTTGCACGTCCTTGGTGAATTAACCGAGGCAATGACCTCTCTACATTTTTTGCTCGCTCTCTCTCTCTCTCGCTCTCTAATGAACACAATAACAATGCAACAGGTTAAGGGCATACGCGTACGCGCGCGACCAAAACCCGTTACATAATTTTTCGATTCTCGCCCGTCTCGTCGCCGTGTTCATCGTCGTTCGCGCGACGTCGACGAACACGGCGACAAGAGTTTTTGCTAAAAATAGGCCTCCGCCGCGCAACGACCAAGAGAGAGATTGTGTGTCGTCTGTCCGCGCGAACGGCGTTTTCTCTGGCGTGCTCCGTCGGCGACGGCGCACACGGGGGTTTTGTTTATTTATTTTTATCTACTCGTAACGGTGCATGTCACCGTGGTAGTAGATACACGTGCTGTCGGTGAAACGGCCCTTATCTGACACACACATCCAAACACACATAGGGGGGGGGGGGTATCTGCGCATATAGTCGTCCAGGAGAGCACAGAGAGCGGCCAACTTGTTGCACACGCCCCCCTCGAGCGCCATCTCGATCGGAGCTCCATTTCTCTCTCTCTCGCTCTCTCTCCCTCTCTTTCTCTCTCGTCCACTCGCGGATTTTTCGGAGGGAAGCCAGCTGGCATCCCGGCATTCGCGGCGCAATTCGCTCTCGTTTTTCTTCCGTTACGCGAAAATAGACGATGACGAGACTCTGATTTTCCGAAAAGAATCGACGGCGATGCGTGCGCGCGCAATGAAGAGGCGAATTCGCAGCGCAGCGAGCGAGAGAGAGAGGGTTACGCAATGTGCGCAGCACACGTGTTGACCGAGGTCGTACATTCAAGGCGGCACTGACGTAACGTTTGTAGCACGGCGGCAGCGGCGTCTATTTTCACGCGGTGCGCGGCTTAATTACGGAAGCGAGTAAGGACGCGCCTCCAGCGGCAGAAGGAGGTGGTGGCGGAAGAGGGTGGTGGTGGTGGGATATGGATGAGAAAGAGAAGTCAAGTGGCGCCCGACTCCACGGCGCCCGTAAAGGCTTCTGCTTCTTCTACACTTTGAAAGAGCGAGCGAGAGAGAGAGAGAGAGAGAGAGAGGGAGGAACGATTAATGGATGGATGATTTTCTTATTCGTTTATTTTTTTCCTTTCTTTTCGCTATTCGCAACTTGACGCGCTTGTTTTACTCTCTGCTTCCAGAATTCGATTAGGCACAACCTGTCGCTGCACAACCGATTCATGCGCGTGCAGAACGAAGGCACCGGCAAGAGCTCGTGGTGGATGATCAACCCGGACGCCAAGCCCGGCAAATCCGCCAGAAGGAGGTAAATGAGCGGAAAACTCGGCTTGTTCCTTTGTTTGACCAAGTGCGCGAGCGCCCGCGTCATTCTCCGCTTGTGCGATGCACACCTCGCGATAGTTTATTATTTTTACTTTTCGGTCAGATTATTGTCGTCGGCGAGCCGCTTTAATATGCCAAAGACGGGATTATGATTAATATGCGGATTATTTCTTTACGTAAACCGAAGGACAGCTCGCGCATTTTTTCCTGCCTACAATATATCACGAAAAGTTTTCCATTCTAACGCGAGAGGATATTTCTTTCTTCGTCGCTCCGTCGATGATGATGTTGCAACGCATACACACACGCACGCACGCACGCACGTATACATACATATACGTATATATATATATAAGCCTCATCTATATAGCAAAAGATAAACTTGGCATATTCCCTCACTTTTTTTTTCACTGTATCGGATTATCATTCACCGTGTTTTTTTCTTTTTGCTCCGGTCGAGCGAGAAAGAGAGAAATAACTCTTTCAATTTCCGCGTTGGCTTTAAATATTCAATGTGTGCGATTCGGTTTAGAGCGCGAGTGCAATGCAACGGCGATGAAAAGCCCGAGTGGAAAATTTTTCGCGCGCTTTTTTTTCTCTTTTTTTCTCTCTCCGGCGAGCCGCGAGCGAAGGAATTTCTAATGATCGCGCGGAAAAACTCGTTATGTCACTCGCGCGAGAGCCGCTTTATATTGCAAATAATATAACGGTGTCGCGCGTCGACCGGGAGACCGAGAATTTTCTCCTCGGCGTGCCTTCGAGCGTTCGATCCGAAAAGCCGACCGAGCGGCCGTCGAATCGGACGGGCGGCGGCTGCTCGTCGACGCGGGAAAGGCGATCGGCGGAGCGCCATGCGCCACCTCGGAGGCGCGACGGCGACAGCCTCGGATGGAGATGCACGGGCGTCTCGTCTTTTTCCGCTGCATGACTAAAACTCGTCGCCAATCTCTACTCGCCAGGCGAAAACCGGTCCCCGGCGGATTTTTTCTCGCCGCGCCGCGGGTTTTACAAGGCGAGACACGCCGGCGAAATTCTCGAAATTCTCGAGCGCGCGTTATTGTGCCCCATCCTTGAATTTTAAAAACGACGCGTGTGTGCGAGGCTCGCCGCCGCCGCCAATCGCGCCAATCGACGCGCGGCTGCACTTTCACGCGTTCTCTCCGGCAACGCGTCGTGCGTCATTTTTCGAGGATCGAGAGGAGAGAGAGAGAGAGAGAGAGAGAGAGAGAGAGGGCAGCTGGTTTTTCCCGGCCGACGCGAGCAGCGGTGTGCATCGCGCATCCGCGTCCTTGGCGGCCCGTTCGAGCCGAGGCCCCAACTCGCTTGTTCTCCCTTGCAGAGCGACGTCGATGGAGACGTCCAAGTTCGAGAAGCGCCGCGGCCGAGTGAAGAAGAAGGTGGAGGCGCTGAGGAACGGCGGCCTGCAGGGCGCGGACGCCACGCCGAGCCCCAGCAGCAGCATCAGCGAGGGCCTCGACCTCTTCCCCGACAGTCCCCTGCATCCCGCCAGCAGCTTTCAACTCTCGCCCGACTTCCGGTCAGTTGTTCCGCGCGTTGGTCGGCGCTCTTCGCTCGGCGCGACCGGTTCTCGTCGTCGAAACTTTCCGCTACTCGTTCGCTCGTTCGCCCGGGCGCGCCACCCCTCGGGGCGAGAGCTCCGTCGACGAGCCCGCTCTCCGCGCCTCGCCGACCGCCGAGGACTCGCGAGACCGTGCGAGACCGCGCGGAGATTAAAGCGCGAGCGCGTTACGCAATTAAAGCGAAAATTAACGAGACAGCAAAGGTCGGCGTGCGCGCGTCGTTCTTTTTATTTTTCTAATTGCGCGAATCGGCCTTCTTCGCTCCCAATTAGCCGGGAGGACGCGCGGACGCGCGCGCACGCCACTGTCAGGACTGTGACTCTCGAATGTTCGAGCCTACCGCGGGCGCGTCGGCCGTTTCAGCTGTAGCGCGACGAACGGTCGGGAGCGCGCGCGCCGGAGCGAGAGGGAAAATTCCGCGCGGCGTGTCGCCTCCGAGCGATCCGCCCGCGACCTGCCACCACGATTAACACCGCCAACTGTCTTTGGCCATGTTCGCAGTCCACGAGCCTCGAGCAACGCCTCATCCTGCGGTAGGCTGAGCCCGATACCCGCGGTGCTCGGCGAGCCGGAATGGACGCCTGGCTACGCCTCGTCCTACAGTCCCGAGCAGCTCGGTAAGTACGCACGACCAATCGACCATTCAGCGGCCTCCCGCTCGGCCTTCGCGCGATCGCGACACCTGCAGCTTTCCCTCGCCGAGATTAGACGCAGAGGTCGCGCTGCTCTCGGGGACGGATGTGTTTGCCGTCGCAGCGTCGAATCCACGAAAGAGAGGCAATATTGGCAGAGTGCGAAAATGCAGGCCGATGAGATCTAACTTTGGATCGTTTTCAATCAAAACTATTTATATTGCGCCCAAGTTCGTTCACTCGGCGCATGTGACTCACCGAGGCGTTCGCGACGCGGACGGGCATCGTTCGCGTGGACATCCCGCTCGTCCAAACCGAGAAACCAAACTTCGACTGGTCCACAGCCGGCAACCTTGCCGAAACGATGAAGCTCGTGCCCGGCTACCAAGTGTACCAGACCTCTCCGCCGCAACAGCAGCAGCAGCAGCAGCAGCAGCCACAACCGCAGCAGTCTCCTCAGCAGCAGCAACAGCAGCAGCAGCAGCAGCAGCAGCAACCTCAGCAGCAGCAGCAGCAGCAGCAGCAGCAGCAGCAGCCACAGCCACAGCAACAGCAGCCGCCGACGCAGCAGCAGCAACAGCAGCAACAGCAACAGCAGCAAGCCCAGCAGCAGAGTCAGCAGCAGCAAACCGGTCCGCCGCCGTCGTACTTCGAGGCGCAGTACCAGCGCGGCAGCGCGCTCAGGGCCAACCCGGCGCCTTACGGTTTGCCGCCGACGTCCCAATCGCAGACGCCGCCAAGGTGTCCCATTCATCGTCTGCAGCCCTGCGGCTGCCAAATGGTCAGTGGCGCACAGATAAGCCGGTCACCTCTTCGCGCCTCGATCGCTCTCTCCTCGAAGATTCTAATCGAGGCTCATTTGATAACGAGCGCGCAAAGTCGGGCGTATTGCTAAGGCGACGATGCTATCGGAGAGGGAAAATTTTCGAGACGAGAGAGAGAGAGAGAGAGAGCGAGGGAGCGAATCCGCGGCTTCGTTCGCGGCGCGCTTTTATTCTACGCCGAACATTAATAATTTGGAGTCGCATCGACCGCCGCCAAGTTTTTGCAGAATTCACACGGCGATTGAATAATTCACCGCTTGAAGGCTTTCGAAAGAAAATGAATTTTCCGAAGCTCATCAATTTTACAGGCGCGTCTTTAGCTATGCTCTTTGGCCGGCCGCGCGATTCCCGCGACTCTTCATGATTCTGATGTATTATTTTTCGCGTTGAAACGTCATGGAGGAGTATGAGAAGTGAAAGAGAGAGAGAGAGAGAAAACATTTAATCGATTGATAAGAGATAAGCTGTCACGCACACACATGCTCGCTATCTTTTATTAGCTAATAATTCGAGCGAAAGTCGAGTGCGCATTTCATGTGCAGATGTAATGAGACCTTAAGTGGGTTTAAATACGCTCAACTCGTTGACGAGTTTAATACGGCTATCGTCTGCAAGCCGTGTGTACGTCTCCTAAAAATCATTACGCTCGCTTCTCTCCCTCTCTCTCTCTCTCTCTCTCTCTCTCCCTCCCTCCCCCGGCCCTTATCAGTGCTTTTTCGATAGCGATTAAGAAAGTCAAGTACTCGGACTCCGTTTTCTAACGATTGCGTGGCGTACGAGTAGAGCGAAAAATCGAAAAAAAAAGTTATTCCCGCTGTGAAATCAGGAGAAAAGCCCGAAAAGAGACGACTCTTTTTTTTATGCGTTGCAGCAGCAGAGCATGAGCCTCGTATCGGGTATGTCACCGTCGTATCAACAAAGCGAGCCAAGTCCGTCGATGACGCCTCACCAGCAGACGATCCAGCAATACCTCATGCAGCAAACCGATTCTCAACAAACGCAACAGCAGACGCAGCAGCAGGGGACGACGGGGAACACCCCGCCCGACTCGCCGATCCCAAGCACCATGATGGGTCAGCTGATGGGAGCGTTAAACAACACTGCCCTGTTGGACGATCTGAACATCAACATTGAGACGCTGCACGGCTTTGACTGCGATATCGACGAGGTGAATTTCCTTCTATTCCGAGCTCCCGTCGGCGACGCGCGATTGAGAGATGTGTGTTTGGGCGACGGGCACGACGAATTTCAATATACGAATTTGGATTCCGTTCAAATAAATTTCATCTGGCTCGCAGAGTCGCGCGCTTAGAGACGCATACACGGCCGCGTATCTTTCGCGCTCTCTCTTTTTTTTCTTTATCAATTTCATTTTATTTCACGAGATAGAGGTGTGGCCGGCTGCCGCTGACTTTATATAAGTCTTATGCGCGCATGGCGTATATAATATAGACGGGAGGAATGCCAAAAATGGAGCAAGCGGCAAATGAAAATTTCAGCTGCGGCCGAATGCTTTTGTTTGCATCTCGCCGCCCCGCGCGATCGTTCGGGTCATCGAGAAAGTAAGGTAATTGGCTTCGCGTCTGCTCGGCAGGTGATCAAGCACGAGCTGCTGATAAACGGCACGCTCGACATCAACTTCCAGCAGGGCATGAACTTGGGCGGCGTGGGCGTAGGTCCAATGTCGAACATGGTCACGACGACGCCAGTCGGCGCCGGTGTCGTCGGCGGCATGATGAATTCCTCGATGCCGAGCGGCGTCGATCTACCCACGTGCGATCAACTGGCGGCCGAGGCTGCAGCGGCGGCGGCGGCGGCGGCAGCAGCATCCGTCATGAACACAGACGTGAGCAACGTGACGAGTCCGAGTAATGCCGCCTCACCCAGTTGGGTCCATTAGCCTTGCCACTGGGGCCTCATCGGGCCCTGTGTGGCCAATTCACTTCCAAACCTCCGCCTTGCCCGATTTGCCGGTGAGTGCTGTCTCTTCTCCTCCTTTCCGTTCCCGTGCCCGTCGGTTTTTCTTTTTTTTTTCGTTTTATTCTTTTTTTTTTCTTTTTGCTGTCGATTCGCGCCAAGTCGAACTGCCATGGCGATGGCCTTCGGAGTTTTTCCGGGCTTGCGAGCGAGGAACGGCGTGACGTCATCCCGCCAAGGGGCTTACAGTAGTTCTATCAATTTCGACCTTGTTTCCCCCCTTGCTACTGCCATTGCCTGAGCTTTCAGCGCTCTGCTATATTCGCTTCAGGCATGGATAATAAATGCGATTTTTGGAAAAGCTCGCGCGCACAGGGGTCGACGAGCTGGCCTTTTATTGTTTAATATCGATTGACTGTGTAAAAAGTTTCATTGACGTCATAGCATTAAAACGCGAGCAATTAACCCTACTTCCGAGAAAAAGCGCAACCTTGAATTCCCCGGCTTTCGCGCAAGAGACGGCACTGCATCGTTAAAACGTCGCTCGCCGAAGACAAAAAAAGAATTATTTCTCTCTCTCCCAGAGAGAGAGAGAGGGAGAGAGAGAAGAAACTCGAATCGCGATAAGGAAAAGCGCAGCGACGAACCGACGTCATTCGAAAATATGCAGGCAAAAAATCAACTCGAAAATCGCCGGCTCAACTTTCGAAAAAAAAAAGGTAGCACGACGCACGAGAAAAAGAAAAAGAAAAAGAAAACGCTCATCGTATCGTTGCATCACTTGCCCACCGAAAAAAAAGGAAAGAAAATATTTATTAAAAAAGAAGAAGCAGAAAAAAGCGTCGATAGTTATCTCTTTTGACATTCAAAGACATCTCGACGGAAATAAGAAAAAAAAATTTCGCGGCCGAACAGAAAAAAAAGGAAATAAAGCGTCCACCGAATAATTATTTTGACTTTTGTCGTGTACGTCGAGCTTTCGATAAAAGGAATGGCACTCTCTCTCTCTCTCTCTCTCTCTCTCTCTCTCTCTCTCTCTCTCTCTCTTTCTCGAGCATATAACGGTACGCGTAAATAAAAGCCAATTTTTACCGCTCGACACGGGTAGCGGCCATATTGCCGTGCGTCTCGAATTAATAAAAAAAAAAGAGAGAAAAGAAAAAAATCTGTCTTTTTTTTTGGAGGGAAGGAGGTCGGGGGATCGATAAGCCTTTTGCGCTCTCGCACTCCGCTGGATTTTTATCAGCGGCCACCGATAAATCCAAGTTTCGCCGAGTCGAGTAGCGAGCGGAGTTCTCTCTCTCTCTCTCTCTCTCTCTCGTGGCAATAAAGAAGCGAACTTAGCCGGGGCTATTCGATTTGCTAGCTAGGGTGTCCACGTGGCCGCGACGCGACGTCTCGGCGCCAGCTCAGCCCGGCTCTCGCGCGACTTACTTGCTGCACACATACACTCGCGCTCGCTCTTTCTCTCTCTCTCTCTCTCTCTCTCCCCGCCACGGAGACAGACGCACTGAAAACTCTCGTGTCGACGCTGTCGTCGAGTGCCGCGTCCGAAAAATCAGGTGCGACTTGTTTCTTCTTTCTTCTCTCCGCGAGAAAAGCTTGGCTTGCTTTCGTTTAATTGGCCGATCGGCGGCGCGGCGAGGAACGAGGGGGATGCTTACGTTATTGATCGAATCGACGTCGAAACGCAGAACTGCGTGTGTGCGTAAGGCGAAGAGAGTGAGAGAGAGAGAGAGACAGCGAGAGAGAGAGAGAGAGAGAGAAAGAGAGAAAGGAGAAGGGATGAAAGTACCACGCAACAAGTGCCCATCTGCATAAGTAGGTCAGCGCCGAAAGTCCGCATGCGTGAGTTAATTGCCTCCTCCTCGTTGGCCGTCGCTCCTCGGCGGTCGACACTGGCGCCCGTCAAGATTCTGCGCAGCAACGGAGAAAACCACTCCCATACGGCCACCGCTTTTCTCTCACTCTCTACCGTGCGCTTCGAATGCGCGAACTATCGACGTTTCTTTTTTTCCTCTCTTGCCTTCACGAATATTAATCCCACGCGCGTCTGGCAACTACAAATATTTCGTTCGCCCGGACGATCGGAAACTCTGTCCGTTATTAGCGCTTACGGGTACGCGCCAATAACAAGTTTGCAATATGAGTGAGGATTTTCTTTTTTTCGTTTATTCCTTTTTTCCCTTCTTTTCCTTTTTTTTTCCCTTTTTGGAAAAGGGGTGGAGTGGAAAAGCGACGGTCGTACGTACGCGAGAGCCGAGGGAAGCGGAGCACGAGTAAAAGGGAACCACTTAGCGTGGAAAGTCTGGCAAGTCGCTGGCGCCAGAGATTCTGCACCGCCAACCCCCCCCCCCCGGACTTCTCGCCGACGGGGGCAGGGAGAGAGAAAAGAAGTTGCGCCGACGGGGCGGGCAACTTTGCATTTTTGCTCGACTGTCAAAAATTATTCGGCGCGTGCGTAATCGTTCGTGAGACAGAGAGAACTCGAGCTCGCCGGAGGAGTCTCCTCTCTTTTTGTTGGTCTCCTGGAAGGAAGCGCTCGGCGAACGTTGATCGCTTAAGTTTCAGACTGGATGATTGATCTCGCGGCGGGGCTCCCGCACTCTCATTTGGACGCGCGCAGGCCGATCGCCGCGCGGCCGGTCAATTTTCCAGAAATGTCGCGTAGGCGCGCGCCGGCCAATATTTATCGCGCGCGGGGAGAGCCGCTAATGGATCGAAAATTTTTAGCGCGGTATCTCGCCCGCTCGTAACTCGTAAAAAATACAGCGAAAAGGGCCCGAATAAATATCGATATGTGCGCCGGCCGAGTTTAATAACTCAAAAAGGCTAATTCAATCGGACTTGTCTTCCTCGATATTGGCACTCGCTAAACGTCCGGCTAATCGGATCTTGAAAGCGCCCTGGTAGCTTGCCAAAGGGAAGCGGGCGAGTAAAAAAAAGAACGGAGCGGCGAGGGGGGTCTGGCAGGATGCATAAAACTCCGGCGCGTTGAGTTCGACCCGTAAACAACCTCGCGAAACGCTCTTAATTTTCCGACGAGCGAGGGCGCCGATTGAACGATCGTTTTCGGATTTTTATCGGGGGGGGGGGGGGGGGGCGGTGGGCAATTCTCGGGGCGCTCGCTCTCCCGGGAGCTCGACGCGCGAGGTCTCAACTGGTCGCGCCTCGTCGGCTCGTAATTGAATCAATGATCGCGCGTTTCCTCGCGTCACGCCGCCGTGTGCTTTTCGAGAGAGGCGCGGCAGCTGGACGACGCCGTGGGACCAATTTCTCGGGGAATTAAGTCGCGCTGCGCCCGAGACGAGTGGCGCCCGAAGACAAAGGCTCCCTTGAGATCAATACGAGGCCAATTTGCCGCGCGTTTTTGCATAAATCATGCAATTTAGACCAATCGAATGACACGCGCGCGCCGCAACAGCAGCGGCGGCCGCTTGCATATTTCACTTCGTCAAACCTGTCGTGCAGGCTTTCCGCTTCTGTGTGTCGTCGTTGATTCGCTCGTTTTTCCTCGACTGCAATCTCGTTATTGAATTATGCAGCGGCGAGGCCACCGAATTCCACGGACATCAATCGTTATCAAGCGCGAGCTTGCCGCTCGCTCGACTGCGCTCGATCGGCTCGACGGCTGTCGTCGCCGCCGCCGCGGATAAGCGCTCGTGTCGCGAGCAGCCAAACGACTGCGCGTCTGATTCGCCTTGTCGACAACGCGATGACATAATCGCTGGTCGTTGTTGAATTGTTGCAGACGAGCGGAGCTACGACGACGACGCCAACCACGACGACGACGACAACGACGACGACGACGACGAGGACGACGACGACGAGGACGACGACGACGACGACGACGACGACGACGACGACGATGACAACGACGACGACGACGACGACGACGACAACGACGACGACAACGACGACGACGACGACGACGACGACAACGACGACGACGACGACGACGATGAGGAGCAAGAGGAGGAGAAAAAGGAGGAGGAGGAAGGTTCAGCAACTTGTGATAAGAAACGTAGCTCGTAACCATCACCACAAGTGGGAGAGAATGGACAAGAGATCACACGTACCAGAGTCGGGCAGACGCGATCAAGGTGCACGCGTTCTGCTGGCCGCTTGCGCGCAAGCAGCGACGAAAGCCCTTGCTCGCCGATCCCCCCCTCCCTCCACACACCTCGGCGCTCCCCCCATACCCACGAACTTTGCCATAGCCGCCGTGCGTTTACAGCACCCGTCAATTGAAAAACGCGCATGTGACGGACGAAACGATCTCCGCGCGCGCGACATGTCATAACCTCGTTGGAGAACGAGTAGTGTCGAGTCACGCCGCGTTGCGCGCGCGCATGTATGTGTGTGTGTGTGTGTGTGTGTGTGTGTGTGTGTGTGCGCGCGTGCGTGCGAGTGCTAGTGCGTTTTTCTTCGCCAATGATTATGTAGATCGCGCGTCGTCGTACGCACGACGAAAGGGGAAGAGAGAGAGAGAGAGAGAGAGAAAGAAGGAGCGACACGTTGATTTTTGCCGTCGAGCAAGGAGGAGGAGAGGTCGCGGTGGTCGGGCGCGCTGCCGATATCGCCGCCGTTATTTGTTAGCATTGCACGCGCTCGCGCGGCCTTTGCCAAGCGACCACGTGGGTGGCACTTTTCCAAGAGCAACAGACAGCGTACATCCCATTGACAACGCGTAATCGGCCCTTCTTCCTTGTTCGCCTCCGCCGTCGCGCTTTTCTTCGTCCTAATTTTTCCTCCATACGCTGTCGACAATAAGCCGACGTACGAAGGCGCCGTTAATGCGAGACGGAGGCAGCCCACGGGAGACGAGATCGAACGTAAGGACGGCGCCTGAGAGATAAAGAAAAAGTACTAGGTGTAAAGAAATACCGATAATTATTATTATAATGTGTGTTAGGCGTGTAGAGTTGTTATTGCATGGAGAGTATACACTATAAGGCTAATAAAAGCGCGCATAGTGTGCGTGTTCATTAATTTTAGACAACGAATATTATACAAATATATATATATTATATTTCGCATATATAAGGGTGTATGAGAGTTTTTATATAGCGCACAATCAACAACAGCAGAGGAAAGACAGACGCGTTTTTCGTCGAAGTGTAAATAATTCCGACCCCGCGCCCCATATGAAAATGCCTAATGCAAGCGCCTACAAGCAAAAGAAAAAAAATTGTTTTATATATAAATATATGATATATATTTTTTGTTCGTGTTTTCAGTTTATTATGAGGATTGCATATTACAAATATATAGATATGTTAGCTAACGAATATTTAGGCTACGCGGCACTCATCGATGGTTCGTTTCGCGTTTCCGTATGATTGTCCCCTCGTTGTCTTTTCTTTTTTTCCTCCGGCTTCGCTTCGTTTCTCGATGACGGTTTTCCTCCCTCGCGCGGGGGAGCAAAAGCAAAAGCAAAAGCCTCGCGACGTAATAGACTGAAGTACACTTGGACACGCGCGCGAATGGACATTGAAGACGTAAACGCTCGTTATCCATTGCAGTAGGCATCTAAGCAACGACGAAAGCAAAAGTAGAAGGCGAATCGTATTCGAGCGTCGCGAGCTCGCCGACACCGACGTCAAAGAATGCGATAGACGTTTTTTAGGCTAAATAAATAAGTCAAACTATTTGTCGGAATAAAAGGAACTTGGTGTAATGTACTCCATCGTCGCAATTGGTAGACAATCAT
The DNA here is from genome assembly GCF_024137745.1 of Phymastichus coffea. NCBI lineage: Eukaryota > Metazoa > Arthropoda > Insecta > Hymenoptera > Eulophidae > Phymastichus > Phymastichus coffea. The sequence goes on along the minus strand of NW_026706874.1, from coordinate 1,246,907 downwards.
CGCGTAATAAAAGAGAAAGAAAGCGAGGCTCTCGCTCTCGACGAAAAAAAAAAAGGAAAACAACATTGCGCTGCCCGTAGCGAGAGAACAATCGGGTCGATCTCGTTGACGAACGATACGCACGAACTTTCAGGCCTAACGAATGTGTCACCACACGGAAGGTCTACTTTTCTCTTGTAATGTTTTTCTTTTTAGCGCCCGCTACGCGGCGGCAGATAACCGAGAGTCTTTTGCGGTCCTCTTTTCCTACCGAAAACTGCAGCGAAACGCTATCTCCCTCGCGCGACCACCGCTCGCCACGAATTTCCTGGTGGGTCCGTTTCCGTTCCTGCCGTACTCGCGCTCGTGTCCACGCGCTCCCCTGGCGCTCGCGAGCACGGGCAAAGCGACATGGCTGTGAACGAATAAAGAGAGGAACGAGCGCGAGCAAGCGACAAGGCAGCCTCCGCAAAAGACCGACTGCGCACTTTCCGAACGTTCGGGAGGAATCTTACCTGTACATAGCAGTCGTTGCCGACGAAGGTGAGCGCTGCGGGCGTTCATATATATATTCATATAGATATGTATTGCGTATATATACACATATATATGACGAATGTGTTCAGCAAAGGAAATTCGTGCAAAAAGAAAAGAAAAAGTGTCCCGCAAAATGCCCTTATTACCTCGTAAAAGTAACACCTGCGCTCGCTTCATCGACTTTTTCCACGTGGAGGCACAGTGTACGAGCTTTTCGTGTGCGCGTGTTTGAGCTTCGCCGTTATTTTTCTTTTCTAGGGATGTTTAACACATAGGGACAAATAATTGTACTGCGTACTTTGTCGTCAATTATCGTGAATGTTATATTCAAAGCGGAAATCAAATGGCGACTATCGACGATTCTTGTTCTGCTGTCGGCGAAATTCATTGTTGATTTTTCGGAAAGATTATACTCGTTGAAAACGTTTCGAAAGCTCGAGATTGTTGTATTATCGAAAAGATTTATTTTATCCAGTTTTTTTAACGCATTTATTCGTTGCACTTACTTTTAGCGAGATTTTTATATGGTCATTCGAGATGGGTAAAAACGGAAAATTGTTGATAATCGTCAATTTGTTTCGAATGAAAAATAATGTTCATTCTCAAGCTTCAATGTGATGTAGTAAATCGAGATAGTTCCGAGGAGCCGTCACTCTCGCTGGTATAACCGACAGCCTACAAAGGTTTAAAGTAAAAAAAAGTAGTACGTCCGATAACGACGAATGTGTCGAGTAGCTGAAACAGTAGTAGTTGAAGTATAGATAATCAACAAAATATACGAGAGAGAAGGGGGAATTCTTGCAACGACGAAAAGTTTTTTAAACGAACATATTTTTAGAATTGTATTTAGGAGTTAAGGAAGAAACTCTTTGTTTGCGCATCTTTTGACAGAAAAATATATATATAAATATATATTTTATAGCACTTAGATAGCCAACCACTTTCCAAAAAAAGAAGAAAAAAACCGTAAAAGTAACAAAAAAAAACTTATCTTTTCGATAGATATATACATATAATAGTGTGTGTAAAGTGATATCTCGGCGGCGCCAACGATGAAGAAAAAGTGAGCGTTCCGCTCCCGTAATACATACAACGACTCGATTCCTGCTAGTCCTAGAAGAAGAAAACGGCCGGGGTAAGGAGGGAAAAATTTTTCGTTCGTCCGACCGCAAGAATTGCCCCTGGTTCTTTTTCGACAATCGAAGAAGACGTGCGCGCGGGGAAAGGCAGCGGCGAGCGCAGGCGCGCACACAAAGGACAGCAGAAGGAAGGATTGCTTCAAGAAATAGGTAGGGAGCTTCTCTGCGCCTATTCGATTATCGTTTTTCTTTTTTTCTTTTTTTCTTTTTTCGCGGTTCTACATAGCTGTATAGTGTACATTATTTTTTCCGAGAGAGAAAGAGCAAACACAACACAAAAAATCAGCGTTATCTAGATGTAACAAGTGTACGTACGTATGGATGTGTGAGAGCAAAAGAAGCAGAAGACGACGAAGAGAGAGAGAGAGAGAGAGAGAGAGAGAGAGCGCGCATGCCACATATTTACTTGTACTTTCTAAAACATCAGGAATTATATATACATATATCGTATCTAATATCCTTCAGTTGTATATTTTATCATCGTCACATTTACTCGCGCGCGCGCTCCATTTAATATATGATTCAAGCTTACACAATAAACGGGTTGTATAGAAAATAAAAAGCTGTGTGTTTTCTTGCCGCACGCACCCCGAAAATTGGTGCGTGCGCTCGCGACTCGGTCGCCGCGTCCTTACCCCACCCATCCCGCGCGCACCATATGCACGCGATCGATGCGAAAGAATAGTGTGTCATCGGTCAACGTCGCATGCGTATAAGCGGACTTCGCAACGGCAAATCGTACGTGTCGAAAGCCCGGGGGCGACCTTCTCTCCGCGGCTTCTTTTTTTGGGCTCTATCTCTCTCGGCGCCCGACGGCTTGTCAATCGCGCGCCACGATCGCGAGGCTAATTGCCTCCTCGCGCTCTGTATTTAGTTTTCGTTAAGGTCCGCGATTCTCCTTGATAGGTCGGCGCGATAAAGGCAAAAATACCGACGCATGCTTCGGCTTCGCGACTCCGAATGTATCGCAGCTTTCGACGGCGAACGTCCATTAAGAATGATTAGAAAGAGAGAGAAATCATAGCTTATCGTTTTCGATGAACTCATTCTCGAGATTATTCGACGTTCTTATTATTCGTGTTTTCGCTCTTGTATCTAGCCAATTCGATCGAACGAGCCAATTGTACATGTCAAGGTCCGAGCGAAAACGTCACGTTCGTTTGCCCATGGAGGATTCGCGATAAGGAAGCGAACGACACTTTTTTGCCCCAGCCCGAACCCAACCCCGCAGCGCGTTACTTTTTCCTCGACGACTGGAGTACGAGAAAAACTGCAATCGCTCGACGATTTGCCGCGGCGAGCAGTTCGAGATGATAATTCCAGTGGAATCTGGAAGCTGCCAAAATTCACTCGAAGCTGCGCTTCGTAAGAAACCGACCAACGAGCTTATCGCTGTGCCAAGAACGCTTTCCATTCGAAATACAATCATTGAGCTTATCTCGGCCATCCGTATTAATTACGACGGAGAGCTTCTGGAACTGCTGTTCAACTGGCAGGCGATCCGAAATCGAGCTCGCGGCCTTCCTCGCATCAGGTAAGTCAGTCGAGGGGAAAATCGCCGAGCGCGAAGGCCCGAAAATTCCCAAAGCCGTTTCTTTCAAGATGCAAATTGCAAATCGCGGGACAGGTCGACTGTGCCGGGACATTCGTTAGCGCCGCGATGCGCCGACGCTTGCGGCCGATAGGGCGATCGCCTCGGCTTCCGCCGCCGGTGCCGCGCGAGGATGTGGCTCGCCTCGAAAAACTGAGCCGACCGCAGCGGCCTGCGGACGCTTGATCGATCTCGCGACGCTTCAATTTTCCGCGCCCACGACCTGATGTGGCGGCACGTTAGCCGGGGCGTTTCCATCACCGTTACTGCTCGACTTCCGTCTGCGCTGCGCATCGCTCGAGAGCGCATCGTTGCGTGCAGGCCTCGTATCGGACGTTACGCTTTACGTCCAATCGCAATAATAACTGTCGCGGATTTTTCTCAAACGAAATTCCGCGCCGCGGAACCTTTCTCTCAAAGCGAGAAATCTCAACTTTCGAGAACTCTATCCGACCAGGCATTTTTATTTGTCGTCGAGGCTGCAGCCCAATGGTGCGCTTTTATTGGGAAAAAATCATTGCTTCTCGAGCGAAGCAAGTTCTTCTCGAGGAATTATGGAAGAAATGTGAAAGACGAGGGAAACTCGAAGGAGCATTGTCCAAAGTGCTCAACATCGTAAATACGTTGCGGCTAATCGAGTTGCATAAAAAGAGCGCACGCATCGGAGAAAACTATCGAGTCGAAAGTTTAACAGATTAAAGCCGTTCCTGAAAATTACTCTCCCCCCTTTCTGCCGCGGATCAGATAAGGAGCGAGCGCGGCGCTCGCTCTCCTCGCTAGATACGCCCGATTTTTCGAAATAACTCACTTATCTCGCATTCCACGTCACTTCATCCATAATTTCCAAGAGCTCGGCTGCTCCCTCGGCGGCTCAATTTAATCAGCACGCGCGCCCGCCTCCCGCGCGCGTCGAATTAAATTTTTTCGCCCGGCGCGTCGACAGCGAGCGAACACCGAAGACGGGAAAAAAGAAGAGTAACGGCGGAGTGGCGGAGGGGGGGGGGGGGGGGGGGGGGGAGAAAGTCAAATCCGATTTGTCGGCGAGTTGGCGCGCGCTCCTTTGACTTTCAAATTACTCACCGCCGGTCCGCGCGACACGACAGCTGCGTGTGTGCAAGCTCCCGGCGATGATGGCAGGCGCGCAAGCTCCGACGTCAGTCTCCCGTGGATTACGAATTATGAATAATTGAGGAGGAGGGGGGAGGTTGCGCGCGGCTGTCGAAGGTCACCGCGCAGATTTTCAATTTACCTCGATGGAAAACGAGCGATCGCCGGTCCCCCTCGTTATCGCCCGATAATACGTCGGCGCGTCGGCAACGCGGATATCCATTGCTACCGACGGTCGTCGTTATCAGCGGTCGGCCGTCGGATTGTCGCGCGGGCGGCAAGTTCGAACGCTGTCTCTCGCGCTCTCGCTCACGGCGACGGAAATCGGAGCGCTCTTGCCCGCGATGCGTCGTCGGGGCGACGAGCCGGAGTCCGAGAACGGTAGAGCCACTTGTTAGCGACCAGGAAGGACGAGGCCGAGGGGCGAGAGAGAGAGAGAGAGAGAGAGAGAGAGAGAGAGAGAGAGAGAGAGAGAGAGAGATATCGAGAGCGCGTAGGCGCGGCTAGGTCGCGCGGAGTGCGTAGCGGTGAGATCGGGGAGGTCCTGTACGGCGCAGGACACTTTCCGCGGGGGTGTCAGTCGCTCGCGAGCTTCCAGACGAGCTGGTCGCCTCCAACGCCACTCCGGATGGCGAGCGCCGCCACCTGATAGCCAACTGTTCTTCCTCCTTCCTCTCTCTCTCTCTCTCTCTCTCTCTCTCTCTCTCTTTCTCTCTCCTTCCCTCTCTCTTTCTCTCTCTCTCTCTCTCTCTCTCCCTCGCTCTCTTATTTTGTCTTCTCTCCTCGCTCCTTCCTTTTCTCCGTGAGCTTTTTGCCTCTCCGTCTCTCCTTGCTCACTTTCCGCGAGGTCCTCTCTCGAGCGGCGATGAGATAGCAGCGCGAGGTGAGTACCCGAGCCCGTCCACTTCTGTCGAGCTGACGATGTAAGCGAGGCGCTTGATCTCTGGGCCGCAGGGGGCAGCTGTCGTCGTTGGAGCAACATGGGCAAGGCCGACAAACGGCAGCGCGGCGACGCTGGCGGTAAGTGCAGCCACCCTCGCGCCTGTTGCGCGCTGCTCCCTTGGCCCGCGTCCCATCGCGAGCGACGCCTCGCGATGAGCATTGACGTCAGACGCGACGTGGACGCGGCCGCGCACGCCAAATCGACGTGCCAGCTCGCCGCGATTCGCGGAATATCGACCGCGGCGACCCAAGTGCACGCTCCCTCGGCCATTGTCGCGCGTACAAACATTTCCCACAGGTGCCACCACTCGTGCGAGACGAGGGCGCGCGCAGGGCAAACACTCGTGCTGCGTACATGTGTGACTACTCTTTATTAAGCAATGTACGAACAGTGTTAGGCTATAGACGCCGGCGAAGGGGGAAGACGAGCGGGGATGCGTGCTGCTGGTGGCGGTGGCCTAGCGGCCGGGCTCCATCTGGTAGAAGCGGCGAATCTCGTCGTGAGACGCTTGCACCTTGGCCGAGCCGCAGGCGGCCTCGTCCCGCCGCAGCGCCAGGCACTCGGTCGCCTCGAAGCAGCGCCCCAGCTTGCCCGCGTCCCTGCCGGCGTGCGCGTGGCAGCAGGTGACGATCGCCCACGCGCAGTGCGACGGCGCCGCCGTCGATCGGCCCTGCGGCAGAACACGCAGCGCACGCTCACCTCGCTGCAGCCCCGCCGGGGGGCGAGCGCGAGGCGAGGAGCGAGCAGGCGACCGCGGGCGTTCCTGGCCCGTTGAATGGTCGCCGCGAGCGCGCGGGCGCCGACGGGCCGCGCCGAGTCGCGCCGTGGATGGCAGGCGCGCGCCGCCAGGGACTCACCGTCCAGTCGACGCTGGCCTCGGGCCGTCGCCGGAAGCTGAGGGCCGGCTCGGTCTCATTGCGTATGATGATGCGCGCGGTGATGGGCCGCCCGCCGGCCCAGCGCCCCGCCGACTGCATCGACTCCTGCTGCCTGCGGGCGGAAGGGCGCGCGTTAGTCCTCGGCGCCCGGGTGCGAGCGACACCGTCTACCTGTCGCCGCTGTCAACAGGTGTTGGTCTGCGACGCGCCACCTCGGCGCGTCTCCACTGCTCCGGCTGCTGCTCCGGGCGCTGCTCCGGTCGCTGCTCCGGTCGCTGCCCCGGTCGCTGCCCCGGTCGCTGCCCCGGTCGCTGCTCGGGGCGCTGCTCCGGACGCAGATCTAAGCGTTGCTCCGGTCGCTGTTCAACGCGCAGCTCCGGGCGCTGCGCCGGACGCTGATCTAAGTGCTGCTCCGGTCGCTGTTCCATGCGCTGCTCCAGGCGCTGCTCCGGGCGCTGCTTTGGACGCTGATCTAAGCGTTGCTCCGGTCGCTGTTCCGGGCGCTGATCCAAGCGTTGCTCCGGTCGCTGTTCCGGGCGCTGCTCCGGGTGCTGCGCCGGACGCGCGTCCGGCGCCCGCAGCTCAATGGGCGTGATGCGTCGGATGTATTCCTGTACGCGCGGGTCCGAGTCGGACGACGCGGTCCGAGCCCCCTGGGCGCGCTCGTACGCCTCCTTCTCGCGCTGCCACTTCCGGAGACGTTCTTCGTACGACAGCTGCTCCGCGGGTCTGGGCCGTGGGCGGCGCTGCTCCTCCGGGCGCCGCAGCTCGGCGGTCACGGTCCTCTGCTGCTGCTGCTCCTGCTGCTGCCATTGCTCCGCGCGTCTCAGCTCGGCGGCCGCGGTCCTCTGCTGCTGCTGCTCCTGCTGCTGCCATTGCTTCGCGCGTCGCAGCTCGGCGGCCGCGATCCTCTGCTGCTGCTCCCACAAGCGCGGCTGCTGCATCCGCGCGCGCCCCGCGTCGCCGGGCTCCCGGGTCCAGTGCTGCTGTTCGTCGTCGTCGTCGTCGTCGTCGCCGGCCTGGTCGCTCGGCAGCAGGCCCTCGTCCTCGGCGTAACCCCAGGCGGCGCGGCCGCGCCGAGCGAACGACGCCGCCGGCACGTCGCCCCTGCCGGCGGCCTGCTCGCGGCGGCGCTCGGCCTGCACCTCGATGTCACCGCGACGCGGCGGCTGCCGCGTGTCGATGCCCCAGCTGGCCAGCAGCTCGCGCAGCTCGGTCGCGTTGCCCGGCCCTGCAGCGGCCCGGGCAGTCAGTCCCGCCGACGAAGCTAAGCCGGCGTGCGCGCCTACTCACCCGAGCGACCGTCGCTTCGCTGCTCTCGCCGCTGGGAGTATTGATCGGCGGGCGGATAGGCGGCCGCCGCGGCTGCAGCCGCCGCCAGACCCAGCAGCAACCTCGTCGCGATCAGCCTCATCTCCGCCAGATGCTCTCTGCAACGTCGACTCGCCGGATCATTTCCTCCGTCCGCGCGGCCGTCGTCTCCGCGGGTGGTTCCGCCTTCGCGCGCGAATCGGATCGTCCGCGCCGACGACTCGCGCCTGTCCGGCTTGATCCACGGTAGGAGCGCGCGCGGCTGGGCCAACCAGTAGCCCGCGGGCAAACACGGCGCTCGCGACGCCAGACGAGATGTTTGAGCTTTTTATCTCCGGCCGTCGCTGCGCTCTTTTTTCGGTCGCGCGGGCGACACCACTATCTGGTCCGGAATTTCGGGAAGAGGTAAACACTCGAGGGCTCCCGTAGGTATTCCCGCGTGCTTATCGCCTGCTCGAGCTAAAAAAGCAAATACGCGTAGCAATAATAGTACAATTACGCGCCGACGAAAATTGCTCGGGCAGTTAATCAAATTCAAAGCCTTAGCGCGCGGCGTACACGAGAGCCAACTGCACCGTATTACATCATCATCGAAGCGTTCCAGATGCCCCGCTCCCCCCTCCGCCCCGCTCCCCCTCCGCCCCGTGCCGCCCGCGCGCTCGCCCTTCGGCGCAGCGGAGCACCGTACTCGCGCGCATACTTGTTGATAGCGCGCGGCGCGGAAAGGAATCCCCGAGGGAAAAAGAGAGTCGAGTGTCCTCGCGCTCCAGCGTCAGCAGCAGCGCGCGCGGCCGTAAGTCGACTCGCTTATCCTCGCGACGTGGCCTGCTCTCGGCTGAATGCGACTCGTCAGCGCGATTGCTTTTCAGGCGCGATTGCCACTCGCGCGCGAGATTCTAGGCCGCCGACGCCGAAATACATCGCGGCGAGCCGAGCGCGCGTCGAACGCCGCCCGACCGCCGAGGCGATTTATTAATGCGAGACGCGCGGATCGCCCGTTTTATTTTACGCTTATTTGTCATCTCGGCTTTTTCGCGCGCGCGAGCGAGCGACTGGCCGTCGCGCTCGGATCGATACGCGACAACAACGGCCGGCTGCGAGCTTTCGCGCCGCTCTCTGCTCTCAAAGAGTGCCGGATTTTTTTTTTTTTTTTTTATTTCGTTTTTTTTCATTTTGTCGCTCGGATTTGCATGTGTAAATAAACGCGACTCGGTCGTCCCCGCTGCCCTCGAGCGGGAGCGGCGCGCGAGGCAAACGAATCGGGCGTTTTGCCGCGCGTTCCCGTTCGGGCGCGCTCGCTCGCCGCTAATCCGCGATACCCATGCGAAGGAGCGCGGCGCAGCAGGAATCCGTTAGCGCACAATGCGCCCACTCTCTCTCCGACGCGCGCTCGGCCAGATGAGTTTCGCGTGGCACACCGAGATAAGGACGCGCGCGCTCCTATATTTAGAACCAAGCGTAATTGACAGGTTGCGCAATTGGGCCGATCGGCGCCCAAGGCGAGTCGGCCGGTGCGGTAACTTACGCTCTGCGCGTGCGTGCGTGCGTGCGTGCGTGCGTGCGTGCGTGCGGCGTCGGCGAGAAGTCTCGGGCACTGCGGCGCACACGGGATAGAGTGGGTCAGCGCTGGTGGTGGTCCGTGCGGCCGCTTCACTTCCGCATCGCCGTCGGTCGTGGGCCTCGAGTCAGCGGAGAGCACTACCTGCCGCGAGCATCCTCGCGGCGCGTGTGACGGCGCGGGGCCTCCAAGACGAGAAGAAGCTCGCGAGCGGCCGAGGCCCCCCCACCAGCGGCGCGCGCGCGCGCGCGTTCCCACCCCCCCGACCGCGCCGCGCTCTCGCGGGCGCGCACGCACGCACGGACGGACCCGCGCGCCCCGGACGCAGCTGGCTTATCTGCTCGCCTCCGGAGAGCCAGTCGTCAAAACAATGGATCGCGTGACGATCGCTCGGCCGGCGCACGCAGCACTGATCCTGCCCGCCGAGAGATAGGGAGAGAGAGAGAGAGCGAGAGTGAGACAGAGGCGGTTGACCCGCCGCGGAATGTCAACTGGAGATTGGAAAGCGCAGCGAGACAATGGGCCGTCGCGCACCTCGTTCGCCGCCGAGGCGAGGGCGCGTCTCGCTGCCGCGTCGCGGGCGCGATCGGCGACCGGCCGCGGATCGCGATCGATCGAAAGCCAAGCGAGCGAGCCGCTCGGGCGAGCGGCGCTGTGAGAGCGCCGGACGGCGCGCGCGCGCGCGCGCTCGCTTTTTCCACACACACGCGCGCGCGAAGGGGTAGGCGCACAAAGCGTCGCGCGGGGTCGATACGTTTGATGATCCGGCCATGCGTGCAGTCGCCGGCCATGCGGGGCTCGATGAGGAACTCGGTCATCGTCAGAAGTGCGCTATACGTCCGGCGGCAACACGTTGGCCCGGCGCCAGCGACACTGCCCCCTCGCACCTCCGACGCTCACTCCCTTCTGCTTTGTGTTTCAGCCAGCACCAACCTCGTGGGCAAGTTCACGCAGAGCGTGCGGCGTATCGTGCAGGACGTGAAGGACGAGGGCACCGCCAGTGAGTACACGCGAGCCGATCGGGAACGACGCGGTGGGAGGGGGGGGGGGATAGCACGCAGCCATCGGCGCTCACCGCTCGGACCTCTCCTGCCCGCAGGCGGCCAGACCAAGGAGGAGGTGATCGAGACGAACGAGCGGCTGCGCGCGGTGCGCATCCGCCTGGACGGCAGCTACGAGACGGCCAAGCGCGCGCTCGTGGAGCTCATGCAGAAGTACAGCGCCAGCAAGCAGGTGCGCAACGTGTTCGAGCGCTACGGCCTGCTGAAGCTCATGATCAAGGTAAGCGAGCCTCCCTCCCCGCGGCCCGACGGGTCGACGAGTGGTGGCAAACGCAACGACGGCCTGTCCGCGCGCAGGACGTGATCAAGCTGGAGACGCAGTACTGGACGCTGGTGGAGATTCCGCGCCAGGAGAAGCAGGAGACGGTGCCGGCCTTCGTGCTGCGCGCCTGCGCCATCATGGAGAAGAGCCACAAGGAGGGCGTCAAGACGGCGGCCAAGCTGCAGGAGGAGGCCGACGGCAGGCGCGAGCGCGTCGACAGGCTCGAGAGTGAGTGAGCGAGTGCCCACCGGCCGGCCGGCCGACCGACCGACCCACTCTCTTGTCCGTGTTGCAGACATGACCACGGCCCAGATCGAGGCGGAGAACACGCAGATGACCAACGACCTGTACAGGCTGCTCAAGAAGTACACCGGCCTGAGGAACCTCATCCGCGACCTCAAGGTTTGCCTCCGCCTGCTCCTCCTCCTCCGCGCGCGCGCGCGTCGTCGCACGGGTCGTTATTCGGGCCGCCGAGTGGCGACGTCCGCGTACGCCTCCGTCCACAGCTCGACAAGCCGAAGGCGCCCCTGCCGTGCCTCCTCTCTTTATTTCTTCTGACCGCAGGAGGAGTACAACAGCTCCAAGATCTACCCGATAGTGCCGCGCTACACGATGCTCAAGGACATGATCAAGGACATCATGCACAACCCGGACTACATGGAGGTCTGCCACGAGGTGGACGCATAGCCGACGGAGCCGCTCCACCGCTCGCCCCGCGTGCGCTAGCGAGATGGAGGCCGACGCGCCGAGCCCAAAGACGTTTGTTATCGGGGACCACGACAAGACTTCTTCTCCTCTCTTCTCTCCTTCCCTCCCTCTCTCCGTCTAGCTATCTCTCGTCCGTGCGATCAAAGTGCCGAAGCGCTCGAATCTTTCTTCCAAATTTCGTCTCTGTTTCTCCTCGGCGGCGCAAGCAATGACAATATGAAATCTCGAGCGTCCGTAATTCTTCTTCCACTTGTGGATCGCGTGACATCACGCTGAACAATAGCTCCGATGCGCGCGCCTTCCAATGTTTTCTTTAATTGGGAAGGTCGACGGTGTAACGATATCGTCGCCGAGCACATTCCGCACGCCAGTTTCTTTCTGTGCCGCGCTCGCGCAAGGACAATCGGCGCGGTGTCGCGAGCAGCCACCCCGAGCATATTTATAAGTACTACGAGTCTAAGGCAACTGTCGCAATAAGTAGGCTACGCGATTAGGGGGTAGAAGATTCCGACGGGGCGCGAGCTCGGAATAGCCGCTTTCACGTCGAAACACAAACGGAGGAGAAGCGCCGCGGGCGGCCTCGTCGGCCTCGACCAGCGCGCGCAAGTTCCTAAAGTACAGCCGCCAGGACGCCCGGGCTGCACAGCCTCGGTCCGAGCCGGCGAGTAACGAGCAATAACGACGAGGATAGGCCGGGAGGAGGCGCCAAAGGGCCAAACGGAGCCTTCTCGACACGACTGCGTTTCCGCTGCTGTTTATAAATACGTCGTATCCAGAGTGACGCGCTGATTTTGGCGCGCCTCGATCGAGCGTCGCGCGGATCGGCGATCGAGTCGGCGAACGATAACGGAGCCACGGCGTCGCGCCTATTGTCGGCGAGTCGCGCGAGCCACGCGTCGATAAGGGTACGCGGCTGTCGCGCGCAGTCGTCCAGTGCCGGAGCCGGCAGCATTGACAGCGCCGCGCGGAACACAATGGGCCGCGTCGGTGGGGGGCGAGCCGCGCTCTTCGATCGCCGCCGATCCAGGACCGCGCCAAGCTTCTAGCGTTCGTAGCTTCGCCGGCTCCTTTCTATATATTTTCGTTGGGCCATTGCCGAAACCGGCCGCTCTACGATGAGCGGCGCTGAGCTTGCAGAGAACAACAAACTTCCTCCGCGATATACGAAAGATTAAAACAAAATAATTAAAAAAAGTTATCAATGTTGCATTTAATGACTTAGCTAAGGTTTGACCAATCTATTTGTCTAATAAATCTAAACTGACATAATCAAATTTCCCGTGACTACATAGATTATATATATATAAATAACTATACGTGTCTTGTTGCTCTCCATCTTTTTGAAATATTTATACGGTAAATGAGGCAGCAGCCTTTACTCGGCATGATTCATATTTAAATATATTCATATTTTATGAGAGGAATTATCGGTATACACGATAAATATATAGGTGTCGCGTTCAAACGGCAGCGTTTTTTTCAAATTCTATTCTTCGCTCCGTGTAACGCGTCCGGACAGCTTTCCAACTCTTCTACTATGGAGGCTCGACAGCAAACAAAATGTCATATCATACGTATTAATCGATTAGAATACAATTCATTCCGTTAACTTAGGATTAGACGGAGGGAAAAAGTACGAGATTGAGTTTTTAGCGGGTATTCCTATGATTTGTTATGGAAATCCGAACGACCAAGGACTAGTATTCCGCCGAGAAAAGTCGCCGCGGGTTGTCCCTCTAAATTTTACAAGTTCGCTTCGTTCCTCCGAAACTCACGCAGATGATCATTTGTCTTCACAGCATGTTGGTTTTATCGTGAGTCACAGCGAGATTTCCACTTTGAAATCTGCGGAAAAGTCTATCGTTGCAGGATCCTAGTTCGGAAAGTATCCATGTACAATGCAATCTTGGATGACAACTCGCGCTGGAAGTTGGTCCGTATTTCCAAAATGGGGTTGCCGCTGCATTTTGGATTTGATTTTGCCGGCGATCCGCTTGCACGCAGTACGCTACAAACCTGATTCAATGAATTTCTGTAAATTACAAATAGTTTGTAAAGAGACATTATTTGACTGTTGAAATAAAAGCAGCAATAATAAATTTGATATCGCTGTGCCATTCATTTCCATTATCAGCGTTCCGCGCTGTTTCTCCAAATTTTCGATTCGATTGGCTACATTCAATGGAGCTTGACAATTTTTCGATAACTTTTCGATAAATGTCACCTTGGCTAACAACATTGATCGAAACTGAAGTACCAGACGGAATGCGGATCAGTGGTGGGTGTGCAGACGCGCCTTCGCAGCGGTGGCAACAAGGTATGGACGAAGCCGCGGGTGCGATCCGCATGGAAATACGGACACCAGTCCATAAGGATGCTGCTCCACATCCTTTTATCTCGTTCGTCGATCTCCACCTCGAGTGTCGCCACCGTCGCGTTTACTGACAGGCACTGGAGAGAAACTTTCTCCCGCCCCCCCGCGTCGAGCTAAAGAGACAAGGATGCCGAAGGTAGCTCGAGGGCTTTTCACGCAGTGCCGAGAATCTGCGCGAACAAGACTTGCGTGCCACGCCGACGGATGGCTAACATTACTCTGCTTTGTCTTTCGCCGGTCATGGATTTTATTTCACCTCGCTAATTCTACACTGCACCAGCAATAAACGCATATTAAAAAAAAACAAGATAACAACTACCTCGCCTATATTTTTTCAGACTTGCTCCCTTCCGCTTTGTTGAACAGGCTTACTTGGAAGTAAAGCTGTGAGTTTTGCTAGCATAGGGTCGTGAGGTGAAGCCCAAAATCTGGCAGATAGGAAGATCTCAACGTGACGTCGACTTCTCCAAAGACCGTAAATCCTGGGCTGCCACCGATGCCACTAACGAGCGCATTTCATATGAAGGGAGTTTTGGACACGGAATTCTACGAAGCTCTCACCTTAACCGTCACGCCATTCTCTCCTTGGACGATAATGAGGCCTATATCTAGAATTATCGGAAAAGAATTTTGTTCAATGCGAAGTTAAAAAGTTTTATGTCACACGAATTTCGTCGAGTGTTTAGAAGGTTTACAAACTCATGGAAGCAAAGACATAGTAAAGGTTTCGGCGTATTATACATTTTTCAATTACAATGACAGATTTTACAGAAATAGCTCGAAGGTAGAAATTAATTATTGGATCTAACCCCAAGTGTTTTATATTTCAACTTATATCTATATCATGAATTTTAATGAATTATATTATACTCTGCTTCAATGTTTTTATTTTTTCATTATTAATATGAAAAGATTGGCTCAGTAAATGTTTTATTCCTGATTTAATATTGATAGGAATATTTTTGTTTTTATATATCTCTCGAAGACTAAATCCAACGTATTAATCTAACATCAAGACTTTATTTATATCATCCATTTGTTTCAAGTCCTAACTATTCATTTTATTCATGTTTACTTTTTTTGAACACGGATTACATATTACAGAATAAAATATAAAAATTTAGAACTATTTGAAAAATTAATAAAACTAATAAAGTTACTAATATGAAGAAACGAACATTATCTTCGTGAGACGGTACAATTTGTTGTTGATAAAAACATTGAAGTCAAAGTTATTACTCTGAAATTATTCAATATTAGGGCCTGTTCGTTCGATATCTTGCACATTCACAGCATAAATACACTGTACACTTTGATACTACTCTTAAAAGTCCTCAAAGTGAAGAAAAGGCATATATATGAGTCGTTTGAAAAGTCCGTGCAAACTCAGAGAGATGGCATTACTAGTGCATATCGAGGTTAATTTTGGTTACCAGCACCTCTTCGAACAATACATATCAAGTTTCAGCCAGATCGGTCTTTTATGTTTGGTATTCGTTTGAATTGAGGAAGTCGAGTGATTTTCAAAAAATGGACGAAAAAGAATTTTGTGTGTTGATTAAATATTACTTTATGAAAAACAAAACGCCTCAGGAGATTAAAGAGAAACTCGATAAACATTGTGGTGATTTTGCACCTTCGTTTATAAGTGGTTTCAAAATTTTCGGAGTGGTCACATGAGCATAAGAGTCGCTGAGCGTTCTGGACGCTATTGAGATTATCCCTGTTGAGGTTGCTACTCCAGAAATCATTAATAAAATCCGATATGGTAATGGATTATGGACGAGTGAAAGTGCATGAAATTGCTAGTGTTCTGGGTATCTCGAATGAACAGGTACATAATATTTTGTACCAACATTTGGATATGAAAAAGGTATCTGCTAGATGGGTGCCGCGATTGCATATAATTGACCAAAAATGAATACGTGTAAAGTGTTGCAAGGACGGTTTGCAGCTGTTCAAGCGGAATCCGCAGAAATTTTAAGCGTCGCTCCATCACTGTGAATGAAATATGGATATATTATTACACTCCTGAGACCAAAGAACAATCTAAACAACGGGTTAATAAAGGGGAATCTGTACCAAAAAAGGCGAAGACTGCTCCTTCGGCTGGAAAGGTTGTGGTAATTTTCTTTTAGGATTCGAAAGGAATAATCTTCATCGACTATCTGGAAAACAAGTAAATATTATTCATCATTACTAGATCATTTGAAAACCGAGTATGCAAGAAAAACGTTCATGACTGGTCAACGAAAAAGCCATTTTTGCCCATTATGATAACGCACTAGCTCATGCTTCAGCAGTTGTAGCCACAAATAATTAAGGGAAATAGGGTTCAAACTTGTTTCACATCCCCCCCCCCCCTATTCTCTAGATTTGGTTCCCTCGGACTATTATTTGTACCGTAATATGAAGAAATGTCTGACGTGAAAAAGATTTTATTCAAACGAGGAGGTGATTGCAGAAACGAATAAGTATTTTGAAAAATAAAAAAGGATTATCCTAAAAAACTTAAGTAGTTTTCATTTTTGCACGGACTTTGTAAACAATCCTCGTAAAAAAGTGAATTTAGGTAAAATAAAGATTATTGATGAAGTAACCACTTCATCAGTAAATTTGTATTCCAAAGTATTGACCTCCGGTTCGGTCGTATACTTTATTTTGATCGTCCCCCCCGATAAACGGTGTTCAATGAAAACCTATCGCTTTAGTATGGAAAAAGAATTATTTTCAATTTTAAATTGTAAAAATAGGCATACTTTAACTGAAGTTTATCTGAGTCTGCCCATCAGCACGATGAGAAAACTGAAAATCGAGCCAATAAGTCTTTTTCTCTCTTCTCTACTTCGTTTCATCATCTCTTTTAGTTTTCGCCAAGCGTTTTCTCTTTTCGCTTCCCTCGCTACAAAAATGTCTTTCTAGATCATACGCGCGCCATCCAACGGTCAATGAAGAACTACAAGCCCTTCTACACTACATTGACCTGACCTTCTATAAGCATCTATATTCGTTGCTAGCACTGACTCGTACGTTCGCTTCGCCCCCCTCCACATTTCTCCTCTATTCGGCTCACTTGGCTTTTCTCTTCTCGCCCTCTGTATTCGTATTCGAATCCATTCTTTCGTGTTTATCCCAACGCGGTATGTTCCATTACCAAAAACAAATATTCCTGTGCTATAAACGCGTAAAAAACATTTGAAATCGAAAGATGAAAATCGCAAGAGCGAAACGTTTTACTATTCGCAAAGGGCGCTCGTTCCGACATTCATTGATCCATTATTTTTGCCATTAATAGGAAAAAGACTCATACATATTATTTATGTAACAATACGAAAAAAATGTACACTTTAAAAATTACAATTTAAAGAATAAAGCGATGCTGTAAGAACAATTTTACACATATTTTGTTTGATTTTCACAAACATACCAAATTGGAGGAAAATATTATTGGATATTATTTGGATGCATAGTTTTGGCTATATATATATATAGTTAGGAAACTTTTTTTATTGATTTGGCAATGGCGATATTTTTTCATTTTACGTGAATATGATTTGTTTAATGACTATAAGTGGTTTGAGCATAGACATGGGGCGTTAGAGGTCGATTTTATTGATTTTCATCAAAAAAACATACTATTATTGGTCATATAAAGTCTAGGAAATTTTTGATCGACCAAGAAATAAAAAAGATCCTTCATTTCGTGTTATGAAAGTTATATATAAGATTTATTTAATGGTTGTGAATGGTCATCAAAATACCGTTCTATTATCGGCCACGCAAAGCCTTGAAATTATTCTATCGATTAGGAAATAAAAAAGGTCCTTCATTTTGCGATATACAAGATGCGAATATCATTTACTGAATGATTACAGGCGATTAAGTTATAAATATGGGGCGTTATAGGTTGATTTTATTCATTTTCTACAAAATACCGTTGTAGTTTTAGTTTCTGTCACTAACCTACATCGCGAGGTGATTTTAAGGGGCCCTTCCACCTACCACTCCGTGTATGGAAAAGTGTTTCCCAAGAAGCATCGAACTCGTGCGGTTTCCAAAGATAGCCATTTTTATGCTTCTACGATTCAAGTGTGACGAAGCCTATTATTCCTCTGCGTCATCGCTAACTATATACGTCGTAAAATGGGTGATATTATTCTGTTTGTATTGCAAAAAGCTGCGATTCGGCGCCAAAGTCGCGCAGTCTCTGACTTGTTTGAAGCTGCTGATATATCATAGCCCATTTGGCATTGGTTGCCGCTCAGGAGCAACCATCTTCAATCGACTTATGTCGCAGTATAATTGAATCGTTCCCACTATTGAAGCCTCACTTCAATAAGTGCGTCGAGCAACTAAAAGGGATGAAGTGCTGTAAAGTACACAACTGACTTTGTTCGAGTGGACGGCTGAGAGAGAAGAGAAAGTCGTGACTCGCGTCTGTAATGCAGAATTTTCGTTGGCATTTGACCGCACAGTAACGGACAATTCACCTCATTCCGACTCGTACTACTTGAATTCGCGCGAGCAAGACTTTCGCGTGATTAGACGGAGATTAGATGGAGACTGATGTTTGTCCTCTAGCATAGTAAACAATTTTCTGTAAAGTAATTAGCTACCACGACAGCGTTGTCAATACAATTCAATTTTTGTTCACTCAACGTAAAATTGTTAAAAAAAATTTACGAAATTTCAGTTTGATCGCACTATTAGCCGTATTATTTTGTGCTATTATTCTGTGATCAACCATTTAAATTAGCGAATGAAAAGGAAATATATAAATGTCTCTAGATTGTAGAAAATTAATTTTATTCTTTCATGGAAATTATTAAAATAATATAAACAAACCGTTAAGAAATGCATTGATAGTAGAAAGTTCTGACGTTTGAAAAGTATATAAAAAAATGAATAACAGCAGCATACCTTTTGATAAAATATTACATAAAAGATACTAGGCAAAACTTCATTCCTATGCAAATTGCTAGACAACGCAAGACGGAAACAGAACAAAGAAGTACTCATCTCTATTGATCGTCGGAGATTTCACGTTTGATCGCTGAATGATTAAATGTACACTTGAACACAGAGGGACTTGTGACGACTTGGTAGTGAATTAAATTCAACGGTGATCCATACTCATACCTGCGCGTCAAGCTGATTAATTCTACCTTCAGAGCCACGTCACAGCCGTCGAGCAATAGGCCGTTAAAATGCTCCATCGCCTTGAAAAAGCATCAAATTATCAATGCACATTTAGTTGCTTGCAAAAACAAATGCGTTGTATACCTGCTTAGCGTCAGCTTCATGGTTGAATATGAGTACAGCCTTATGCAGCGATTCGTCCGAAGCCTCGCCATGAATTACGTAAGTGCATTGAAACGAACTGTAATGGCCGAAGAGACGAAATAGATCTGGCTGAGTAATATCACGAGGTAAATTGGCGACGAGCAGTTTTACAGTGTCCATGCACGACGTTAAAGATTTTACAACGTCACTGGCTGCGCCGTCGACGTCAACTTTTTCGGCTTTCACGAGGCGTCTGCGCTTCGGTCCGCCACCAAGGCGCTCGAGTTTCTCGATCGGATCGAGTTGTCCGGTTCTCGTCTGCACGCCAATTGGCAGCGCGTCGACCTGAAAGTTAATCACTTCTCGAAAATTGCTCGATCGGATAGGAAAAAATTGCTTCTCTTTTGATGGAACCCACATTGAACGACGTTTCTTTTTGCACCAACAGCGGCTCTGCTTTGACGATCGCAACAGGTTGGGCTTGCACTTCATCGCTGACACGTTTGACGACCTTGCAATCACTGAGATACTTTTTCCCGATGCTTTTTTCAAAACTGCATGTTTTGCACGGGTGCATTCGTTTTGCTATCTTCATTCTCAGAGCCATATTCGTCTCTATGAATGCTATTCCGATTTGGCGATTGAACGCACGACTACGTTCGATTCTCGTGCGAAGGGCCTAGTTCTTCCAGCAGGTAGCTTCGCAGAGTTTTTGTAATAATCGCCGACTGAAAACGATTCTGCTCTATTCTGTTCTATTCTAAAAACGTCCATAGACGTCGGGAATCATCAGCCGTCAGCAGGATATAATGAAGCACCCAAAACAACAAGAA
Organism: Phymastichus coffea; assembly: GCF_024137745.1. NCBI lineage: Eukaryota > Metazoa > Arthropoda > Insecta > Hymenoptera > Eulophidae > Phymastichus > Phymastichus coffea. Next base: position 1,227,343 of record NW_026706874.1, on the reverse strand, counting down.
CAATTATGATTCTTATCGTCAAGAAAATACTCGTTATTTCGTTTGATTTAAGCATTTCGAGCTTGAATTTCATTAGACAACAATTAACATACAATACTGCAGCGACAATAAGGCATGCAACGTCGCATGCGTCACCGGGAGATATAGAATTGTTCGATCCGTTAAGAGAGTAATTGTTTTCATAGTTCATTACTCAAGCATTAATGCGTTGATTGGGCTTTCAAGGAAAATGTAACAACTGCAAATTAGCTCGTTAACCGCAGGTTAAGGACGAGATTCTTTTTTTCCACCGAAGCGTGGCTAATCACCTGTTTACAAAACAATCTAAACAAATCACGTATATGATTTTCTTACCAAAACTTGCCTACTTTGCAAGCGAGATTTAATAATACGCAGTACACTGGTCCATAATGAAAAAGAGTGAAAAACACTGTAATTTGGTACTTTCGATCGTTAATTTATCACTGTGGCTGTCGCCACATAGAAGTCTAACTGTGAGCGCGAGTGTGTACTTGAGTTTCTTTATTTCGATTACTGTATTGCTGTATTGTATTACTAAAACACATTTGCGTTTGAGATATAGCATTCGCACACACATAGACATTTGTAGCTTTAAAAATGGCGGACCAAGTGCTGCGCGAGCTGGAGACGGCGGCCCAAGCAGTTTTGGTAAGTGATTTTGATTAAATATTTGCGAAAAAAATGTTGCACAGCGTCAAGGAAACTCAAAACTATTCGACGTTTGAATTCGTTCGAAAAATACTGGTCGGTTACATTCGGTTTTCATTCTGGTTAGTAGATGTGTAGGTTAGGTTCTCTGCACCGAAAAACATTTTATTTCAACTTCAAATACGCCATTGAAAATGCAATAAGATGACGCATTTTTAGTTTTTTCAAGAACAGTTTTTAAATACGTGTGATTTTGGTGACGCACAGACAGTTTTTCACGTGATACAGAATTTCGATAAAATGACAATTTCAATTCAAAGAATGCACAGTGTGCCTTTTTTTATTAGTACATATTGGAACAATCGGCGCCAAAACTGACTATGATCAAAAATTAATGCTATTATGATATATAATAATTTCATAAGTGATGTTTGATTTTGATTACAATTAAACTTAAGAGTTTTTATATAAGCAATGTTTAACACAATTTTCTATTTATAAAGCCTTGAAATGCCTAGCCTTATTTTAATGTGTAGATCTTGAGTAAAAAATATGTTTGTGTGTAATTTTTAATGCTTCAATTATCAATTACAACTATTCTTGTGTCTCTCTAGAGTACAGTAATTGAGTTAAAATTATGTCACAAAGGTGAAGGTTACATATGCAGAATGGAGTATTGATTTTACAAATTTTACTGATTAGCAATTAAAAACTATTTAGATTTTTACCAATTATAACATCTCATTGTAGGTACTGTTATCAATTGCACTGCTTATTTTACAGGCACCTCCAAATCTTGTCTCTGCGCAGCAGAGACAGTCAGCAGAGGTAGTTTTCTTGGAATTTCGCAAAACCAAATCTCCTTATCAACTATGCAGAGAAATTCTTGAAAGGAGCGCAATAGATTATGTTCGATTTGAGGCCACTGGTGTTATCAAGATTGCATTGATCAAAGAATGGTCATCATTACCAAAATCAGATATTTTAGCATTAAGGCAATATCTACTACAGTACATAATAAGCAGACCAACATTAGCACCATTTGTCAGAGAAAGAATATTACAGGTTATTGCTATCATGGTTAAGAGAGGAAGTGTTGAGGATTTAGGGAAAGATAGGGAGGAAATTTTGAATGAAGTTGAGCAACTTGTTGTTAGTGGAGATTTACCAAGGGTAAGAATAACTTATCTTGTATTTTGACAAATTACTATTAATTAATTTCTACTTATTTTTTAGCAACTGTTAGGCTGTAGTATCATATCAGCCCTAATGCAAGAATACGCAACAACTGTGAAATCATCAGATGTTGGACTAACATGGGAAACACACTTCAAAGCAAAAAAGCAATTTGAAGTCACAACACTCAAGAGAATTTTCAAATTTTGTGTTCAAGTACTTAGTGAATTCATGAAGTCTGATATACAAGAACCTATGTTACCCTTAGTAAAGCAATTAATAGCTATTTGTGAAGGGGTATTGACTTGGGGATTCATCTATGTGTCCTATATCCTTTTCAAACTCTTTATACATATTATAACGCCATTATACATTTGAATTTTCTTTTATTATGATCTTTAACTCCAGTGCACTACCAAAAAGGTTAATTGGTGTTTTTGAAGCAGTTTATGAGTCTGACAGCAGTCCCACGCTTCGTTTGACAACTATGTGGAAAGATGTAATGCTAGACCCAGTAGTCGTTCAACTATTTTTCACAGCTTATTGGAAAATTCGAACAAATCCTCAGTTGGCTCATCATGCAAGAAATTGTCTGGTACAACTGGCTACCCTTAATGGAATTATGATGCAGTCTCCTGAAGTTAAATTACAGTATTTGACTAACTACATGCAAAGTTTGCTTAAACTTCTATCCAATATTGAAATAATCGATCAAGAGGCCATTGGTATTGCAAAGATATTCAATAAACTCGTGAATTTCTTTCGTAAAACAATATCATGTTTACCTGAGGATATACAAAGATCTTTTATAGATTATATGACTAGACTGACTTGCCTTTTCACTGAAGGTGCCTCGCAAGAAGAATCGGTACGTTCATTATTTTTCTATATTTTTCTTTTAATAAATCTTATGCGATATAGTTTTGAAATTCGCCTGACCTCCATACAACTAGATTCAAAATATTCATATGTTTGTGTAAATTTTCAGACTAAACGCAGTCGAAAGTTAGGTAAACGTACGTTTGACTAAGTGTATTTCAAGTCACGAGTGCGCGTGTTTGCATACTTCAACTTTTGGTTTTTTTTATCTTTCCTTTCTTTCTCGTCGTTGCTTGCCTATATGCTCGTCATGATGTTTGGCTTTCTAAAATGCTAATTATTACAACCGATTGCAGATGTGCGCCGACGACTGTTTGTACATGGAGGCTTTCGAGACAATGATGGAGACATGGATCTCAGTACTTCACGATCCACCGCTATTTCCAACGCAGCTTTGTCATCACAGTTCTATTCAAATTTTCAACACATATTTGCAATATCATCTGTCACCACCAGACGGGACGAGAGGTTCTGGAGGCAAAGAGTTGAACAACGAAGAAATCGATGCCACTGAAGAAGACGACAGGACAAAATTTAGGGATCAATTACAAAGTATTGGTTAGTACCTATTCATTATTTTATTACTTACTAATTTACTAATCACCACTCGACTTTTAATTATATAAATTTTTTTGTAGGTAATTGCGGCAGACGAATCCTAAGCCACTCTTTGTCACTGCTTGCTCGGCTACTTGAAGATCGAACAACCAAGCTGAAGGAGCTACTCAATAGGTTGGTCAGTCAACCCGAGGCTCTTAACATCTCCGGTCTCGGTTCCGCCGAGAGTTTATACGAAGATCTTCATTGGTTGGTGCTCATTGCTGGACACGTCTTATGTCTTGAAGCTGTTGGCGAAACACCATTGATGCCTGCGGAGATTATCCGTTACAGTATGGAACAGGTCTGAGCATAGTTTCAAATATTAAGTTCTGTTTATGATAATTCAAGTAATATTCTTGTATTTTCTGTAGACACAGCAAGGCCAAGTAGACGTCAACATTACTCTTCAATTACTCGCCTCACCACAGAGTAACCTGAACGACATAAACGGTGCAGAGCAATCAGCTGATCACACGATCCGTTTAATCGTGGCAGTTTTCCGCTTGAGCGAAGTTGCAAAAATTGCTATCAACTCGAATGCAGCACAACACTTGTCACCTGAACTCTGCAGTAGTATCGCTTGGTTTTTAAATCGATGGTCACTTAGCTATCTCGTCCCAAAAGAAACACTTTATTCCGAGCTCAGTCCTACTCTCATTCAAGCGTTTGGAGATGATACACCTGGAGCGTTATGGACCATGAATTTCTTGTTGGAAAAAATCGAGTGCTACATCAAGGCCTTCAAGGGTGAACCAACATTGATTACCGAAACTATTAATCTGCTTAATGTACTAGTAGATACGAATGAGAAGTAATTTTAATTTTTAATTGATTCGTTTGATATAATAATTGGTTAATAATTTTATTTATAAATATTTGTCTTTGCAGATCACAAACTTTGTTGAAAACCGAACGATTTGGCAATCTTGTTGAGCTAGCAATGAAAAGTTTTGGACTACCTCAAGTGGCCAAACGTGGTCTTATGAAAGCAATCGTTCTGGTTGGTTGCGCATTAAAAGACAACGAACGAAGTCGCCAATATTTTTCACAAATTCTTGAGCCGCTGCAGAATCGTTTCAAAGAGATTATCTGCAACGTAGAATTTCCACGGAACTATCATAGTGAGCAAATCCGCGTTCAAATGGTTGAGATTATAGAGTCCTATATAGGTAGGAAATAAAAATTCGTAAATTTCTAAACTGTGTTTTAATTTAAAATAAATATCGTATTTATGTTTTTCAGGTGTGGCTAAAGGAGTTACAAGCAACACCGCTAAAATTGTGACTCCTTATGCTTACTCTATTCTCGGAGAGTTTCCACGTATGTTGACTCTCTATCACAACTATCAAGAGATCGTCCAATTGATACTTGAATGTTCCAAGGTTTTCTTATGCTTCCTATCCGACAGTGATAACGTCCTCGAAATCTATTTGCACATACTACAGGTAACTATTTGGTTTTTAAGACACAATAATGTACAGTCTAATAAAAATTCTCTTTGTAATAGAAAAAAATTGTTTTTACAGGCCTACGCGGAATGCAACAGGAACAGAGTAACAATAGATGCAACGGCAGAAGAAGATACGTTCCAGGACATTCTATTACTTATGCAGTTAATCACTCAGATCGTCAGTTTTGACTTTATGCTGAATCCATTAACAGAGACAAGACCAGGACAAATTACACCAGCTAACGTTTTCTTTCATGGCTTCAATGTTATTATGCCAATGATGACGATCGAGTTGCTGAAATTCCCTACACTCTGTCTACAGTGAGGAAAAGGATAATAGTACACATTTTCCTATTTGAACTGGTTTATTTAAATCTATTTTCTTTTTCTTTTTCAGGTATTACAAAATGATAACTATCATTTGTGAAACGTATCCCGAAAAAGTCATAGGTTTACCTCCAGAAATGTTGTCGCAGATGTTAGTGTCGATAGAGCTGGGATTATACTCATTCGGTTACAAGATCACCATTCATTGTTGTGATATTATTCAGGTGATGGCTAAACACATTTATACAGCAGCAATGAAGAATCAGCAGCAGCCAAATCATTTAATGATGCCTTTCCTGAGCGTGAGTGTCGAGTACTGAACTTGTCAAATTAATTTATAGTTACATTTATTTTTGAGATCACCTTATTTTTAGCTACTGATGAACCTCATTCTAACGCACCAAATCAACTCGGACCTCATCCCAAATGCAAGCGTACCTCTGTACCATTTGATCTGTTGTTATCAGGATCAGTACAAGCAGATCGTGCAAAATCTAATAAGCGAGCAACCATCACAGTACACAAGCGAGAGGTTAGCAGCTGCATTCAACGCTCTAGCGGTTAATGTCGACTTTACTAACGAACGTGTTCACATGTTCAAGTTCCGTGATAACTTCGATAAATTCATCGTCGATGTCCAAGGTTTCCTCATGGTCAAGTAAGCGAAAGGAATACGAATGTAAATACGTACACGGCGTTTTCTTTTTTCCTTCCTTCAATTTTTAACTTATTTATTCGATCATCAAATGCTTTATAATTTACTTCTCAATTTATCAAATTATTACATGATGCTTTTTATTGAGAACGATGTGTGAACGAACGCACTTTTACTGTTTCGATAGTAAATTTTAACATGACTACAGATATGTAAACTACGTAAATAAGTGTAATTTTTGCAAAACGCTCCTCTCTATTTTTCAAAAGATTATAGGCATCTTTTAAAAATCTCAAGTAAATATAAATGATAATAATAAATATTACATGACTGATATCTTAATGTGTTACTATTTACAAGGTAAAAACAAAATGTGTCAGAAACTTAACTTTTTAATCGATTTACTTCATTATATAGCACTTTATAAAGATAAATAATTGTATAACTATACAATGTTTTTATGGAAAAAAATTCATTAATGCTTAAAGTTGTTTTTTTGCGGCGACAGAAGTACATTAAACCATCAACTTGTGTGAATAGCACCGAGTATATCTAAACGATCAAAAGTTATATTGAAAGTAATTGATAATTAATAAGTATCGTGAAGTATCGAATTTAAATAGTTCATAGATCTTAGAAAGATCAATAATGCCTTAGTTTAGACATTTTTGAAGTTCACAATGGTCTTGTTGCTTATAAGTCTAAAGATGTCTTAAATAAACGTATCACTACCTGTTGCGTCTGTACAGTCGACTGTTCAACCACAAACGAGATGAATGTAATTACTCTTAGCTGCCAGAAAAGGAAAAGACTATGTGCGCTAGGCTGTTATTATGATCTTGTACGTAAGAGTGAAATTCCCGAGAGAAATTGAACTTTGAAAATTGATTATTCGTAATAAATTAAGATAGGGACAACGAATTACGTCAAATCGATAACTCTTTATGCTTAATGCTGCAGATAATTTATAAGCATGATTTTTTTCCTTCGTTATTTAATTACGTGCAATCTTTATACCTTGATAGTCATTTCTTGCATCTCAACGTTTTAATTCTCACGAAAGCAACGTTACACGTTTGAGTTATCGATTACTATTTTTGCGTAATTGAAAAATACATTTCTTTTTTGCCGGTAAAAAATGCTAGTGACGCTATGGGTGCTGATCATCAAGTGATCGTAATATTGCATTACCGGTACAAGTTGTATATAAAACTAGGTTTGTAAATAATGAAAAGTAAGAAATAATCGAGAAGCAGGTGGGAAAAGTTTTGCGAACTATTTTCATAAGATTTATCGTTAGTTTAAAAAAAGAAACAAAGAAAAAGTGAAGAACGATTATTACTGAATAAGACGCAGTAAACCAAAATATAAAACTGTCCGAACGCGTCACATTACGTATGTACATATATATAAACTATAAATGTCAAAGAGGCTGCGTATAAGTGTCTTACTTATTGATCAATTTGCGATGTTGCGAGAGAGTGTGATTTACTTATTTATTCCTTTCAAAGTTTGATCTGAGTGTACATTGTTTACCCCTTTGCATTTCTTTTTTGCGGTGATTATTTTTTTTCTTCCTTTTTGAATGGTTTATCTTTTTGAGATTGGTTTCTAATTGTGAAAAAAAAAAACAAAAACAGTGATTTTGTTTTGATTGCTATATCGAGTGGCACGTTTCCTTTATGCGCGTTAAATTTTGTTTCTTTTTCTTCTTTGTGAAACGTAGGTGAAGCGTTGTTTACTTTTTGGATGTTTATTTTTCTCTGCGCTTTTTCGTTTGCCGTGTAAAAAATTATGATATATAAGTAGTTTGCGCCGAGAGAGAATATAGAAACTGCCAGATGTAAAACGGAGAAAAACGAAAAAATATTATTCCTAAATATTTGCTAATAAATAAAAATTTGTTTTAATTAAGTGCACTTACGTTGTTATTGATTTCTTGAGTGAAACCCTTGTATTCCGAAACCTCATAAATGTATATCCAATAATGGAAATCAATCAATTCGTTATTTGATATACTTGTAGTTGGAGTGAAATTTATAAGCAAATAATTTTTCATGTAATTTGAAATGAAAAAAAAAATTTAATTTAGAGAAAGTACAGTGATTTGATTCGATTGCATGTGCAGTTACAAATCAATGTTGTTCAGCGTTGAATAACTTTATCAACGTCGTATTCGAAATTATAGCACACTTGAAGATTACTAGCTATACGTTTAATATAATTTTCATTTATAATTATAAAACTTTGAAGTGTTTAGCGTGATTTTGCTGTATAGATTGTCAGTAAAAAAATATATTGGACCGTAATTGTATTACGAGTTTGGGTGTAAATGATAAAAATACGTAAAATTCAGGAGAAACGAATCTTTATTTATTCTTTCAATAAATATCATTTTTTTTCATCGTATGTATTTCAGTGCATAAATTTAAGATAGAGCATATATCGATGCGAGTATGATAATTCTCTTATAATACTTTTGCAGAAAGGAGACGGAAAACGAATTGTTCAAACGAGTGTCAAATATGAGTCTGCATATGGATACCGAAATGAAAGTGAGCTGCAGGATTGAATCGATGCGTTGACACCGAAATAGTAGCAATTGTGAATTTTCGAGATTCACTGAATAGGTGGAATTGACAAAGGCAAGTGAAACAATCACACTCAAATCCAACAGCTCTATCGATTTGCCCGCATACGATACGTCGGAAAAAAATGCCTCTCTCAAGTTTGAAGAATGATCCGTCGATTCCTCAACGATTCTGACTGTTCCTCGGCGCTCGCTCAGGTACGGAAACTGCGCTCTGTGCGTGATATAATTCCACAACACATCTACAGGATCCGCGCATTGCCGCGGCATAAACGAAAGTAGATCTCGAGGTTGCTTGAAAGGCTGGAGGGTGTCGAGTTTGTCCTCGTCGATTAACTCATCAAGAACCTTCACTTCGTCGCGAGTCGTTCCGTGTCGTGAAAAAATACGTCGAGTTTCCTATATAAGCTACGTTTTCGGCTAAAAACGCTCGTTTCGCTTCGAAGCGCCTCCGTGTCGCATCGTATCGCGAGCTCGTTCGTCTGCCGGCTCGACACTGCAAGGATCCGAGGAAAGGAGCGTGATTTACAACGTAATGCGTCGTGGGTGGAGTCAAAACATACGGCATCTCTGCGAACGCCTGCCGATCAATTCTCGGATATGCTAATTGCGAAAAACGCGTGCGCCGCTTTCAGCAACAACGGCATTCTCTGCCTGCAAGGTGCGCTCGTGATATGGATCGGAGCTTTGTAATTTATTGCTCGATTACATATGTATAAGGAACTCGTCTCGCAGCATCGTCACGTTGCTCCTCATCCTCCGGGTAAATCCTCATCTCTATATCTCGCATCATTATTATATATAATAGCACGTTTAAGCAACGTGTGCAGGCTCTTCCCACGCTATATCGCTTCGTTTATATACAAAAGTTGAGATATGCTGCCTAAGGTGTCTGAAGCCGTATGTCGAAGATTCTGCGCAATTTTCGTCGTCCCACTTTTTCTAAGTACATTGTAACACGCTTTTTTACCCATCGACTTGGATTCAGCATGGACACCTCGCAAAAATTCGAAGCAACGAAAGCGCCTTTCGCCTAACAAGTGCAGAGATCACGTGTGTATGTGTGTGTGTGTTCGTTTTTATTGCTATTGTCCCTATCACAATGAAACACACTTCGAAGCTTGAAGCTTTTTCTCCTCGTCAAAACGGAACAACAATATCTTCTCTTGGCAAGCTATCGTGAAATATCCGATCGTTGTGCACACAAGCTAAAGCTTTTTTATTTATACGCGCGTGTGTGTGTGTGTGTGTATGTGTCGCATCACAGATCAGCAATTCAGCAAACGTATGAAAAAATTGCACTCGCGTTAAAACCGCCATGCGTAATTTTATTCCGCTAGAGAAAGTTTCCGAAAGACCGGACCTGGTATAACGCAATCGTTGCCTAGCGGGCTCGTTTTTGTTGGTCCAAAGCTCGAGCGTGATTCGCTCGCGAAGCAAGTCTCGGAGACTATGCCCGCAGCGGAGTGCGTTCCTTCTACTATCTACAAACGTCGTATGAAAAATAACAATCGTCGATCGCCTTGATATGCATTTCATCGGGATGAAGGAGGTCTCGCTGACTGCTCGCCTCGAACACTGACGCGATGCTTTGGGTTTTCCTTGACTGTAAAAAAGTTGTCTAAAGCTACGTCGTGCTTCTCCCTCCCGTTACCTCGGCTATTACGTTATGCATGCTTTGAAATTTTGCAGTTGCGCTAAACAAGTTCAAAGACATTACTCTTACGTATTCTTTTTTTTGTTTTGCTTTGTTTTTTCGTCGTTGCCTACTTAATTACTAGTACGTGACATTTCATTGGATTAATTTTCTTATGCGCGTGCAAGTGGCTCTCGAAACATTTGCGCGGCTCTGCTTGCTCGCTTGGATTGCCGTCTCCGTTTGGTGCATGTGTGCTTTCGCGATCGTTGCATATTCAACTTTTGCTCACTTTGTAACGAGCGCGTAAAAGAATTAGTAGATTGCAAGCCAAGGCCGCCAATTTATCGGCAAGTCCATAGCGCGGCCATGGGTGGTCTACCGTTTCTTTTGCCCAGCGAGGCCGAAGCGAGCGCGTTACCGATCGAGCCGTGACCGGCAAATGCTACTGTCGAGCGGCTGGGCAAAAGGGAACAGTACGACGCGCGCAACCTGTTATTTCGTGCGTTTCGCTGGCTACGTGCTCCGAAACGCATCTCTGCCGCGCCGCTCGACGACGACGGCATACATTATTAAAAAAATACAATTTGCCTTGAGTCGGCAGCGGTCGCCTCGGCGCACCCGACTATACGCACGGTAATGAACTTTCCGCGAAGAAACGCCGAGAAAGTCCTGGCGCCCAGCCCCTCCCGTCCGTGCATCCGACGACGGCGCTATCGACGATGCATGGATCCTCCGGTGGGCGCCGCGCCTCAGCAGGGCGCGTGGCCGGCCAAGCAGGGGCAGCCGGCGTCCGGGCAGCCGCGCGGGTGGACGCGCCCGGGGCCGCGCTCGTGCACCTGTCGCAGGAGCCAGGGGTCACGGGCGGGCAGAGGGCGCGCGGGCCGCGTCCGTACCTGGGTGGCGAGCAGCGCCAGCCGGCGCTACGTCATCGGCGCGGAGGCCTCGCCCTTGGCGACGGGGGTGCCGGGGCGCAGGCGCCGGGGCCAGTGCTGCGGCGAGGCGGGCGGCGTGGCGCGCGGCGTGGCGGGCGCCGAGCCCGCGGCGTAGCGCCAGGGCGAGGGGGCCGTCGCGCGACTGCTGACCGGCGCCGAGCGGCCGATCGCCGACAGGCTGGACGTGCTGCCGCCGCCGCCGACGCTGCTGCTGCAGGCGACCGCCGCCGACAGGTCCAGCCGCGAGGCGACCCTGGAACAGCGCGCGCTCGTTGGTCTCGGCGGCTCGCGGGCGCGGGCGGGCGGCCAACCTGGAGGCGGGCGCGGAGCCGGTGTAGTAGTGCAGGCCGCTGGGGCCGCCGTAGGAGGGCCGCCCGGCCGAGACGCCCGCGGCGCTGGCCGAGCGCGGCACCTGCGCGGGCGAGGGCGGCGCGGAGGGCAGCAGCCGCGGCGTGGCCGGCGGCGTGCGGCCCGGCGTCTGGCCGCCGCCGGCCGAGGACTTGCGGCGCGCCGCGCGCTTGCCCGGCTGCCGGCAGAGGCCCGTGGGGCAGGCGCGGCCCAGCGCGCACTTGCCCTCGCAGACCTCGCGGTTCAGCGCCAGGCCCTCGTAGCTGAGCAGCGTCTGGCGGCAGGCCTCGGCGTCCTGGCTGGCGAGGGCGCGCGACGGGTAGCGCTCGCGCAGCCGCCGCCGCTCCTGCGCGCACAACCGGCGTTAGTCGGTCGGCCCGGCGGCCTGCGCGCGCGCCCACCTACGTCCTGCAGGCGCGTCGACTCGAAGTCCTCGAGCTGCTGCTGGAAGCCGACGTTGGGGTTGGCGACCGCGCGGCCCACGCGCACCACCTTCAGCGCGTCCTTCCACGAGAGGTCCGTGGTGCTCATGATGTAGGCCACCGCCAGCGTCACGCTGCGCGACATGCCCGCCAGGCTGCAAGCAGAGCGGCGCGGCCGCGGTGAGCGCGGCCCGGCTCGGCCTGGCCGGGGCCCTTCGCGCGCTTACCAGTGTATCAGCACGTTGCCGCCGCGTAGCCGCGCCGAATGGATGAAGTCGTTGCAGATGGGGAAGTACTGCGAGAGGTTCTGGTCGGGCGAGTCGGCCGCCAGGATGCAGAGGTAGTGCTTGTCCTGCCGACACACGACGAGGGGGGGGCGTGATGCCGCCTGCTGGAACGCGCGCCCATACTCACCGAGTGCAGCCGGCGCGCGGCGTCGTGGATGGCCAGGATGTGCGTGATCTCGAACCGCTCCAGCTGGGCGGCATCCTTGCTGTCGCGGTAGTTGCCCACGTACAGGCCGGGCAGCACCTGCGGCTCCAGCGGGCTCGCTTACTCCAACGCGCCGCCGGAGTTCGTCGACGCTCGAGCGCGCCGGGGCAGGCGATCGCTCGCTCGTCGAACTTCGGCAACGCGGTTTTCGCCGGGGCCGACGGTTTCTCGGCCCGTCAACTGAGCTCCGTTGGCGCTCCGACGGACCGCGTTTTTTTTTTCAATTTTGTCGGAACCTCGATTGGAATTCGGAAGTCGAAGAGGAGCGTACCGACCGTCGGCGAAGCTAGGACGCGAAAAGGGAAACCGAGCGAGACGTAGCGGCAGGCACGGGAGTGTGCCCAGGGCAAGCGAGGGCGCCGCGCGAGAAGGTGCCCTAAAAAGAAAAGACTCGGCGAGCCTCGGTGACTCTCGACGACTCTCGGCGGCGAGTGCGAGAGCCGCCTCGAGCGGCGATCGACGCGCGGGGGCAAAGCTCGCGACGACGCGCGATCGATTTCGCCTCGCGGCGCTCCACTTTTTTTCCTCGACCTCCCCCGCGAGCGGGAGCAGGAGGCCTCGCCCCGCACCGCCGCCTTCGATCCGATCCCGCGCGAATGTCAATCACGCTTGGACGCCGGCCAACGCCGCGCGGGACAATTGGGAGAGTTCGATCGCGGCTCGCCCTCGTCGGTATCAATTGGACCGCGATTAGCTCCCGCTGGGCGAGCCTTTGGCGACGCGGCGCTCTCCGTTGACCACGCCAGTTGCTCGTTCGCGAAGAGAGAAACTCGACTCGCCGCGCAGCGCGCAAAGACGCATTCCTCGAACGAGGCGCCCACTCCATCACTGGAGAAAGAAGCTTTGCACCCGCGCAATTTCTCGATCCCGGGATTTCCTCCCGAACGACTGCCGAACCTCGGCCGGAAAAAGTTAGCGCCGAGACGAAAGTAACGGAGAATAACGGAGGAACGGCAGCGATCCGCGGGAGGCTTCGACGCGACGGCAGAGGTCACGAGTCCGCGGTATTGACGAGCGCGCGGCCGCGCAGGGAGAGTCGCGAAGACAAAGGGACGACGAGCGGCCGCGCGCCGCAGATTGGATTGCGGACAGTGCGCGCGGCGAATGCGCCCGCCGCCACCCGCCGGGCGCGCGACCAGCCGGGATTCGAGGTGGTCGCAGCCTCGACCGAAGTGCGCTCGGCCGCCGGGGCAACGACGCGAGGGGTACCTTGTTCATGCCATTGCCCATGTTGCCACGAGGTGCGAGCAGTGGTGCGCGGCGAGCACGTGGCTGCGAGCCCCGCGCGCCTCCTATCCGTGGCGTTGGCTGTCCTCCAGCGACGACGTCCTTGGCACCAGCGGCTGCTCCTCGCGCCACCCGCTCCACGTCATGCCGTCGGCGCGCGGCGCCCGCGAGCAGTCGCGCGGGAGCCAACGACGAGGAGGCGGTCGCCGCCGCTGACGCCGCCGCCGCCGCCGCCGCCGCCGCTCACGGCACCCCGCGCGCGGCCGCAACGGCCAGCCGCGCGCCCCTGCACATCGCCGCCTGCCGCTGTCGCCGACGCGGGGCCTCGGGCGTGGCGGGCGGCTCGGCCGCGTCTCGGGTCCGCAGCCTCTTCGATCGACGGCGCCCTGCGCGCCCGCGCGACCCCGCGACGCGTGCTCCGCTGGCGAAGTGGCCTAGCCGACGGCTGGCGCTGGCGGCGCGTGGAGGGCAACGTCGCTGGCTGCTGGGCTGCTCATGGCGCGCGCGGACTGCTCGCGAAGTCGTCGTCGTCGTCGTCGTCGTCGGCGAGACTCGACTGCGAGACTCGTCGCGGAGCGGGGCTGCGCTCGCTGGCGTGCACATTGCAGCCGCGTGGCGCAAGCGCCGCTCGATAAAGGCTTATACTTTACGAGCCCGTCCCCCACCCCGCCCGCCGCCGCCGCTCCGCGGGCGGCCCGAAGCTCGACTCGCCGAGTTCGGACCCTCCGTGCGGCCACCGCCGGTGGCTCGATCGCTCGGCCCGCCGTCGACGTCCTGGCCAGGACCACACGGGGGCCGCGTGCGGCACGCCGAGCTGTTCCATTTGGGATTGCCTCGGCGCGGCGCCCCGCGATATTTGTTCGATATTCATTGCAACCTTGACTCGTAACAAATGCATTCCTAATGACGACCATACTTCCCGAGACTAGGTCTGACTGGAATTGCTCTTGATCATAGAGGACTGCTAGTGTCGCGCTCAGAACGGACTTGTTATAGAAGCAAATGCGATCATTACTATGCCGAAGCTGTTTCTTTTCCAAGAGAACAAGCGCAAAAGAAAGTTCCTCTTGAACTGTAAGTAAATTTAAACGGCGCGAGCCGTCGATAATTCAATCCGGAGCAGTCGTGATTTTGAAATGTTAGCGTGAGATATTAGAGGTCGGCCAATATTTCTTTCTCGAAATCATACTCGTATAATTGCAATGCAGATCCCGATGGCGAGGACTCTGTCTTGCGCAGAAATAGAAAGCAGAGCATTAGACGATATATTTTTAATTACGCACGGCTCGCGTTTGTAACAATTAAGCATAATATCGAGTCGGCTCTTGGAGCTTTCGTACAGCAATGAAACTTTGCGATGTAACGGAAAGATGCAACTCAAAGCCATTGATTGTGCAAAATGAGAATAAGTACAGGCAACGGTTACGAAGCAAAGATCCTTCGTCGGCATCGCTCTAATGACTTTGATTCGGTGAGCAGTGCAAAAAACGAAGAGTGCGTCCTCGGTTCCGGTCCACGCACACGTGCATACGCACGCCTCAAAAATAATAGCTCGACGAAGATTCCTTCGTCGTGGCTTGATGATAATTCTTTCATTCGCGAAGACTGCTGCGTCTGCTCGCAGAATCGAGGATCAACCTTGTCTTTCGCAGGACTATTGGAATTTTTGACTCGAGTGGCTGGTGGATTTTGCTATTGCGCTTTTATTTACAATTCACCTTATAAATTAGTCTTGCGAAAAATCGCGAGGTAGTTTCTCGGCAACGGCTAGTCCTTCCTGAAAGCATGAGATAAATCATATTTAGAGGTACGAGACGGCGATAAGACGATGAAAAAATTTCCCCGTTCCCTTGTTTTTGTTTTGTACGCGTGTTGCTTCGCTGAAATTCATTCAACGGATCTCCCGTAGCTCGCGCAAGTTATATTTAACCTTCGTTCGGATGTCTTATCTGACTCGAACGTATCGCGATTGCTTCGATAATTATCGATTCGAAAAATCAAATCTCGGAAAATCCATTTCAATCAAAAAATAAAAAAGGATATAGAAATATTTACGCTCACCTCTTACGTTCACTTGACTTTGCTTCCGCTGTGTCGCTGTTAGCCTTCAGCATGACAACGAGTCCCACTAGAACCACCATGATCCCGGTACACCTCAGCAGCGACGCTGGCTCGTCGAAGACCAACCATCCAACGACAGTCTACGCCCAAAAGTAAGCTAATTGAGTCGTATACGAAAATAGACGCGACAATAGACCCTTTTTCCTCGCTCTCTCGCGGAAAAATTGGAGCGTGCAAGAGGCAAGAAGAAAAAGAAAAAGAAGGAGGGGCCGCGACGACGCTGGTTAATTTGCCTCCTCTCGGTTCGGATTCTCGCGCGTAAAATTGGGCAGCCGAGGAAAGGGCGAATCTCGCGTAGCAGAGCCCTCGTAGTACACGTGCCCCGAAGCGACCACGGCGAGCGAACTTCCCTCCCCACCTCGGGGGGCAGAGCGAAGGCCACAGCCGAGCAAACAAGGCGATGGCAAAAATCCGGCCGCGCGCAAGAAGCCGAGAGATAAGCGCGAGCGATAAGGAGGCGAGGTGCTCCTCTGCTCTCTCTCTCTCTCTCTCTCTCTCTCTCTCTCTCGCGAGGAGTACTCACCGAGCACAGGTAGTTGACGGCCGCTGCGCCGGCGACGGCTGCGAGCGAGGAGGCCGACCTGGCCAGCGCTCGCGAGAACAGCGTCAGGCTGAGCGTGTTAACCAGCAGCATCAGGCCGAGCAGCCACAGCTTCCACAACAGACTCCACTGCGCCGCGGAAAATGACGTCGAAGAAGGATTACGGCGATCCGAACGGTGAGTCGTCCTCGACGCACGTTGTTGTTTTGTTCGTTTGGGAGCGAGCGCGCGACTTCGTTCGACGGTCTTCTCAAGGTCGATTCCGCGAGCTGCAGGGGGTGATCCTCGCGACTCGCCTTGCTCGCGCATACACGCGTAGTCGGTGTCACCGCGGCCGACCTCGAACGGGACCGAGTCTAGAAAGATCAAACGCGCGCATCCCCCTGTCGCATGACGCGTACAAATTTCGATCTGTAGAACATGCCATTTGCAAGATCGTCTCTTTTACGTAACGACAGCAAAAAAGAAAAATTCGCTAACTAGGTCGTAAAATTCGGAACAACGGTATACAAACTTCAAGGTTTCTTTCCCAGACATTATAATTCAATTGTATTGTTTACCCATTCGTGTATCCCGTAAAATCCAGCGAGTTTAGCCAAGACGCTACTGCCAGAGCCCAAAAAACCCGAGAATATCGCCAGTTGTATCGCCGATTTCCCAGCCATATCTCGTGATTTTTTTTCTTGTCGATTCCTGCCGAGAAGACAAGTAGTACAACACAATTGTTTGATTAAAATCTTCGGAGTAATCGAGATACGATATAGAGATAACGAAAGAGATCGACTACGTGGCTTCAGCGACATTTCATCATTATGCTTCACGAGTATATCCGAGCACAGCGGGATTGTCTCCATTGCCAATGTAAATGGCAATGAAATCGAACGATCAATCAGATCAGTGCTCGAAATAATGGGAACCGTCCGTTCGACGATAACGGGTTTGCGTACACGCGGCGACGGGGGGGAAATATAAATAAAAAACAAACATGCTCGATAACGGGCCGAGCGGAAAAAGCTGGAAGTTGTAAGAGACGCGATTGAAATATTTAACACTGCGCGCGCTTTCATACATGCGATCCTAGGGCTGTGATAAGAGAAGACGTTCGCGAAAGGAAAAAAAACATTTACGAAAGCAATGCTCCCGAGAGGGAAAAAAAACTTTCGAGCATTCAAATTAATTAATCGAGGGAAACCAGGTTCCTCATTGCTTGGCTGCGGAAAATGCTAATTGGGTTGTACCACCGCGCCGCAGTGCCCCCGATTTCTCTCCCGTGCATAGAGGAGCCTCGCGCTTCAGTGTCATTTTTTGGGAAAACACTTTGTTTACTATGATGAAAAAAACTGCACTGTAGGTCTTAAAGTAAATCACAACTGGCTAACATTAACTATTAGAAAGGAAATCGAAAATCTATAAAAGCATCTAAAAGTAAAATGTGCGTGATGAAATATTAGATTATAATATGTAGTTCGCAGACAAGCAACTAAATCAATTACGTTGTTAAAAGCAACTAACGAAGTAATGGCTCGTCAGTGCGCGACGAATGCATGTGTATGTAGATGTGTGTACGCAATTTTTCAAAACAATTTATGAAATAAAAACTTTAATTATCTTAGAGATAACCTCTAGTAAGACCTTTCCCTAACATGTATTTGTTAAAATAATTATAAAAAATAAGGCATGCAGCAAAGTACAGTGAAAAAACGAGAAAATGCATTGATCTAAATATAATCGACTATCAACCACGCACGCGACCCTGTCGTGAATTCCTTCAAAAATAAACAAAAAAACCAACCTGTCATAGAATGCAAGTGTCTCGTGCAAATTTGTGTAAAACAAAAAATTAACGGCGTTCCATAACCTTTCCCTTCCTTTTCGAAGAATGCAAGCAAACCGGCTGTCTTGTGAATATCGCAAAAAAACTCTTTGCCTCTCACGTACTAGTCGAAAAAGGAACAAAATGCAGCAGCAGCAGCAACAGCAGCACGCTTGTGCACCGAGACGCCACCATCGGGAAGAACAACCGTTCGCTTAACAGGTAGTTTAAAAATGGCGGCGGGCACGTAGTATATGTATGTACCGTGTGTGTTTCTCCTCTCCTGCTCGCGTGATCTTTCGCAGACGGAGTGCAGAACTGCATCACCGATGTCGTTCACCGGTGATGTACCTTGTCTCCAGGTGATCATAGCTCATTTGTCAGTGTTAACGCTGTGTTTCTCTTTTCTTTTCAAGAGTAAGCGCGCGAGTGTGCAATGTGTGATTAGGAATGCGACGAGGTCGTTAGCCCGGAACACCCGTTCGTTTCTTTCATTTTTTTGTATTGCATAGATGAGAGAGAAAGAGAGAGCGAGAGCGCAGGTGTGCGATGTTTTATTTTCAAACACACATTCGAGTATCCAGCCTTCACGCTAAATCAGTATTATTTTTATAAAGGCGCGTAAGGTTTTATTGATTTGCAGGTGGCAAAGAAAAACATGTGATTTTATAAAAAATAATACTATCGAGATAGCGAGTGGTTGCAGTAAGGTATCTGGTGGTATGGTTGTGTGGACGTCAAGTTTAATTATGAGGATAAAATTGTACATGCGTTTGTTTGCCTTTGTGAAATTGATAAAAGTACCCAAATTGATGTCTCAATAATTGATTGGTGCCAGTGTTTTTGGAAATTTTTTTCGTGATTTCATTCTTCACTGATGTCTTTGTTTGAGTATCAATCAAAACACAATTGTTTCACAGTTTAATTTTCTAAATTTCAATGCATATCAGTGAAATCTTTCTAATCTAATTTTTTACTTGTTCTTCTTGCATAAAGTTAACAAGTGAAAATAAGTATATTTCATAGATAGATATCATGATATGTTTCAATTAAACTATTCTTACCTTGAAAAAATTAAGATTGCACTTGCTTACGTACATGGACTTCTCTCCATTCTCAATGGAACAGTTGTTCAAATATTGCCACAAGACTCAACCAAGTATTCAGCGACTGATAAAGTCCTGTGGCAAGCTAAAATATCTGTACATTGTTCACTTTCTCAAATCAGTTTTGCGGTAACTCCTATATCGTATGTACTCTTCTGTTAAACAATGCCTCCTAGTTTTTCATTTATATACTTTTGAAATACTGAGAAATGAAGTCTACGTATGCTAGGCAGCAAGGTATCTTGCGTAATATCTGAATTCCAACAAATTAGATTTTATGGATAAGTGTGCAAAAACTAATTGAATAAAATGCTTAGGTAAATATAGTTGTAAGAACCACAAATACGTAAGCATGGAGCATGCAGACTTGGTGGCGGAGATGGTGCATGTCGAAAGACTGACCACTCAGGAGAGGTTGCACCTGGCTCGCCACAGGAGACTGCAGCAGCTCAAAGTCTGGAGACAACGGGAGAAGGAATGGCTTCGACATCAGATCAGACATACCAGCACTAAAAAGCATATTTTCTTTAGTGACAGTGTCATGCTTCTAGAAGCTGCAGCCAGAAATGATATCGATGAAGGTATATGGAAACTTCTAGACCCTAATATTTCAGCAAAGAAAAGCTAATGATGAGTCACTGTAAAATTCAAACAAAAATTTATTACTTGCTTATTTGTTTGGTTGCTCTTATTGGAAAACAACTTTTATTTAAAAATTGTGAAATTGTCATATAGACCGTTCTAAAATTCTATTATTTCATAATTAGTTTGTTAATTGATGAATAATTGTTGAGTATGTGAATGGTGAGAAATGTTTCAAAGCTAATTTTTCTGAAATGTAGACTTGTCTTATATGTCCCCATTACTTCCATCAATGAATTTAAGCTGAAATCAATGCCAGCGAAACTGGCATCATTCCCACTTGGCCCTTATCTATTTTCACCTAGATTCAGTTCAAACTGTCAAACAACTTTTTGGCTTCGTAGTGAGGCGATTGTTGAAAAAAGGAGTGAATCCGGACTCAACTAACGAGGACGGCTTGACCGCGCTTCATCAATGCTGCATCGACGACAACGAGGAGATGATGAAACTGCTGGTGGAGTTTGGTGCAAACGTCAATGCGGAAGATAGTGAAAAATGGACACCTTTACACGCTGCAGCTACTTGCGGGCATTTACATCTTGTCCGTTATTTAATAGCCAAAGGAGCTAATCTGTTAGCTGTTAATGCCGATGGTAATATGCCTTACGATATCTGTGAAGATGAGAAAACTTTGGATTGCATTGAAGGTACGATTTTCGATGAATAAATGAGGATTGCAACTTTTTGACCGATTGGTTAATTGTTATTTTAGGGGAAATGGCACGTCGAGGAGTCACGCAGGAATTGATCGACGAGACTCGAGCTTCCACCGAAGTTCAGATGCTTAGGGATTTGCAAAAAATCGCTTCAATGGGCGGCGAACTAGAATATAAAGATCATCAAGGTGCTACACCTGTGAGTGATCGCAATAATAATTTTCGATGCTTTTTGCTAGTGTTACAAGTATGAATGTGGAATTTATTCATTTTTAGCTTCATATAGCAGCGGCAAATGGTTACTTGAGGGTAGTTGAGTTCCTCCTCGATCAACACGTATCTACAGATTGCGAAGACAACGATAAGTGGCAACCGGTTCATGCTGCTGCTTGTTGGGGACATGTAAATTCTATCTTAATAAAATTAATTACTTGCTGATAGATTTCTTAATGTATTTTTCTTAACCATTTTAGTTGGAAGTTTTGGAGTTACTCGTTCAAAATGGCGCGGACTTGAATGCAAAAAACAAGCATGATGAAACGCCAGCGGACATATGCGAAGATCCCGAGATACGTGAGAGAATAATGGAATTGAGGACCGAGCAAGAGAGTAAAAAGTTACGTGAAGCCCAGAACAGGCGAGTGAGAAGGTCACACAGTATCAATACTAGGACGCAGAGCGTTCGAAGAACTTCCATTAGGGACAAAGTACTTACTACGAAGAAAGATGCTCAAGAGGAGGCAAGATTGAGGCTGCAAGCTCAACAGGTGAGTTTTCCTATCGAGGAAAATTAGATTTATTATCGTTACAGAAATTTCAAACTATTTGTATCATTACTTTTTAAGCACACGTATGGTAATCCAGCTGTAAGCCTGCCACCGTCGGAAAATAGTTCAGGTGGTCTAGACAATACTCACGACGATACAGACTCGACAGCCTTAACCCCTGCGGTGCGTCGTGCTCCCGAGGGCAAGGACAACGAATCGTTTTTGCACGAGGATGTGGATCGCGACTCAGGTAGATATCGCAACTACTTTCGCTTGCATTGGTTGTGGTACAGTAGACTCGTGTGGTGACAGACAAAGCTTCGCGAGTTTATACATATGTAATATTTTAGAGCGCGCGTGTGTGTACATACACGTGTGGATTTTTAATTAGTTTTTACACATTCTGTGATCGTTTACATTTACCTATGTTGTCTCTGTGTGTTTTGCTCATTTCTCTTTCGGCGGCACCTTCTCATCCATTCATCGTGAGGTCAGTTTTCTACGTAACCTTCATGTTTCTATAAGTGTAGATTAATATTCGATCTTACATATTTTCTATTTTATCTAAAGTCTGATATTATCTGTGAATTTATTATGCCAAATTGTATACGTCGAATTTTTCTCGCTCGAAACTTTTTTTATATAATCTCAGGTGCTGCTCATTAGTCTTGTAAGAGAGTTTGTTTCAATTGTGCGCGTCGAGGTACATAGATCTTTTTACATTTCCTGCACATCGATACATGTTTCCTTGATTTTGTTTATTTTGCTGTTTTTAAGTCATCGGGTGTACGTACATGGCATATGAGTGTTCTGTTTAATTTTCTTTATCTATGCGTGGAGACACTTTCCAAGATACGCAGCGAGTTTCAGTAAATTCAGAATATGTCTTATCGCACGTACGAAGCGCAAGATATAAAATATTGATGCTGTGATGAAGCAATTGAAATTTCATGTCACTTCCGTTTGTGTCTAGCTGTTTTTTATCACTTGTAACGATTAATGAATGATTGTATTGTTCAAATATTTTCGAGCAATCCGTGTAGCATAGACGTATCCAATAGTGGTTATGGCCTAAAAGCGTGTTATCACTTATCGCACTTAGCCGGGAACAGAATCTCTAGGCACGCGTGATTGTAAATTAGTCAATTTATCTGGAGAACATATCAGCATATAAGCATGAAGCAATAAATCAATCTCTTTTTCTTCTCTCTTGCTCGCTCTCATAGTGGATTGTACTTTATATAAATGCGCTATCGTTCTTGTAGCTCTTACTTTCATTTTTTGTAAATCTATAAAAGTAATATACAATTTGTAGATGTAGTTAGATTAAAATTTAGCATTTATTTCTTGTGATTATAAAAAACAGCGACTTTTAGTCTTGAATATAATTGTTATTTAGCAATAAATTTATCACGAATATATTTATGTTTCTTCTGCACTATGATACCTATCTTAATCTCATGCGAACCAATATTACTATACTGATATTTTTTGACGCCAAACTGCGTTTGTAATATCTAGCTCTCTTTTCACATTCTTGACAAATTTATGTTATTCTGCTTCAAATGTTGAAGAGAAAACACCAGTTGCTATCCCGAAAATTGCCTGCATGAAAGCACCATAAAGCGCGCATGAAGGTGGTGGTGTATACTTTAGTGTTGTCCCATAAAGTTCGCAAGAGTTTAACGAGAAAAATCCAATAACCAGAGCTTTTGCCAGACACAGCATTGCCGCGACAGCATCAGCAACAGCAGCCGCAACCACAGCAGCAAATCGAGACGACGTCCAATGGTAAAATCAACATCCATGTGTCGGTAGTGTTTGTCAAGTCGCTGGCCGATCTGAAAAAGCAACGCGCGCAAAATCGTACCAGTCAAGGCCAACCTCCCGGTATACCGACCGATTCTAATGGCAATGGTATCGTCGCTACTGTACCTACCATATCTGGAGTTACTGCGAATGACGATTTCAGGAGGTTCACTGGCAATACCAGTGATATCGTTGGAGATAGTCGAGGCGATAAGAGCTGCTGCTGTGTTATGTGAGGAGTGCTTCCGCTAAGGCCGAAATACCGGTTTACAAAAGCTATCTCTTTATTGTTTTTTTTATGTTAGTTTTTGAATTACTGTGCACGTTTGTTCGTGATGATTTTTTTTTGTAAGCCCAATTTTTTTTCAGACTTCATTTCTTTTTTACTTAAACATCTTTTAATCAATTTAAAAACCAAGCTTTCTTGGTTTAAAGACAAAACGGATTTTCTCAAAAGCATTGTTTAAAAAATAAAGCTCCATTTTCGCGCCATCTGCTACATGATTAATAAGTACATGAAACCCGCGAAAAAAGAAATTGACTTGTGTAATGATTATCGATTCTTCTTTTTATCTTCTCTCTTGTAAATATGCTTTAAACGAGTTATGTGTATATTACCCTAGATAGTCGTCGTATGGAATTGATTTATTTTATCACGCGAGCGTTGTGTAGCTTAACTTATTTATTGTTCGTCTATGCACAAACATTCCTCATTTTTATATATCATTACGAACGATATATGCAAATCGACCAACTTGACGTTTCAAAATATTAAAACACGGTAGGCACAAATTCTGTCGCTATAACAATAATTTTCAAATAATTGTAATAAACTTCAGGTGAAATTGTCGGCGACTGCCACACCTAATAATATATACATATTTTTTTATTAAAAATGTTTTTTAGAAGCTCGTAGTTACAAATTTCGTCCATTTTACTTGTAAGTGGATCAAAAAGAAAGGAAACGTAACACACTCTACTAACAATAATGAAAAACGATGAAACAGACTACAAAATACGTACTTTGATGGTCCGTCAAAGAAATCCAATAGACTTATCATTTAATTTTTTTATCGATTACTATATCGCTATACGCAAATGATGTTAAATAACAACGTTTGAAAATCTTTAACCCGAGTACTTAACGTTAAAAGTATTGGTGAATAAACGAAAAATGTAGAACGTGTGATTTTTCTGCGTCGTCTTCAACGATAATGAACTCTGTGAAAATTAAAAAAATTCACACTCCACGTATTGTATATTCCTTGTTACGATGAATAAGGAATTTATCTTTGTTCCAATTTGACAGCAATACTTTTACTCGAAACGGTTTGAGCGTTTTATGTGTAAGTGAGCAAGCGACGGCTGAAGCTGATGGTTATATTGTAAATTTTATTATCTATATATAATATTGAAAATGTTTATGATCATTGCGCTTCTGAAGAATCTTTTCTTTTCTATTTTTTTCTGTAATATTTTCAAAAGTGAGAATTTTATTTGTTGATACGATCATTCATTTACTTTTTAAGTCGTAGATTTATATACGAAAATTTTTTGAATTTTAGAAACTTATTGACTATTTTCTACCAAAATTTTATAAATGACATATTATAATGTTACGTTAAAAAAAGATTGAATGAAAATGGAAATCCTTGCGAAAAGTTTTTGATTTGAAATTTCAAGTACATGAAATTTTACGTGGCAAACATTTTTCGGATCAGTAATAATAATTTTATTGAAAAATTATGTTGTATAGCGCTGCGTTAGTAATTTTTTACTCTTCATTATTGTACCTGCGTACAAAGATTTTTTAAGCTGTAAGATCTTTTTAATAAGGAAGTATTTGAGTCACTATTTTATTTAGATTGTATTACTATTTTATTACGATGTATATTTATATTAGCATCGATTCAATAAGACTTGTATAATTTTTTCATAAGAATACGCTTGTTTCATATTCTAACTTTATCTCAACTTGAAATAAAGATTTAAGATTTTGAAAATATCGCTATCACTTATTTCGAGTTTGTAGAAAGGTGGAAAATAAGAAAATAATTTCACGTTCTTTTTTAAATTCGCCCGTCATTTATTCACGGTCTACAACGTTATTTTACAAAAATACTAGTCACACCCATGTACATATGTTATTATACACTGTTAACTTTGGATTAATACCGTCTTCACGTTAACCTCAACGCGAAAATACATCAAGTTGACAAAGACGGTTCCAATGACGCGCACAACAAAGTACATGAAGGTTCGATTTTTGTATAATTTCGCATACTTAAGAAAATTCAATACATTTTGAACCTTCGTTAAAGAGAAAAATGAAGGATTATTTCTGGTTAAAACTCAAAGGACAAAAAACTGGCTAGCATCAATTGCAAAAAAGCTTCGAAAAAATATTAGGCCTTTTTTTTAATTTTTTTTTCTTTTTTTTCTTATCGCGTGAATACGGTAGGAACAACTTTTTTTCTGCCATTACAGGAAGTTTTAAAAGCCACTCCAACAGGAATTACATACAATCAATACAATTTCTTTTTGAAAAATAATAAAAGCGTATAATTATGTATAATTCCGTTCAGCTGACTTCTTGTTGGTTTAATACTTGATCATTGGCGTTGGAATTGTTTTCATTTCCTAATTCACATTAATCTAAACTCTTTTACTATGCCGAGTGGAGGATTTGTTTAGTGTATTCGCTCTGCTCACTCGTTATGGGTGACTGTAAGTAACTGTATACGGCTAAAAACTATTCAATCGCTTTGTTTTTCATTAAATATTTCTTTTTCTCACCAAGATAACATTCATTCGTTTTTTTTTACATTACACAAAAAAATCCATTCGGTTTTTTTCCTCGAGACAAAAAGCACAGGTCTGCATGACCTTCACCATCAATTAACATTGCCCGTTCACACATCCTTGGCTGACAAGTCTTAAAAATCACTTTTTCATAAAAGCATTGCAAAGATTAAAAATGAATCAAACAATTCGATACGATTTTAAATACATTAAATGAAAGGTAGACTATTACACATAAAATCGATAATTAATGGCCACAAAGAAGGAAAATCACATGATTTCTAGAACATTTCGTTTAAAAACTATTGAGTGGTTTCATGTTTGGGGCGATAAAGTGAGCCGCGTTTCATGCCGTCAGCGTGGCTCGTAACGTGAAACCCGCATGACACAATTATTATTTACAAAATATACTACGTTACATTTGCACATTCTCATTGTAAGACCTTCTTACATCTTAATTTTGTCATTACAACCGAGTAGACCAGAAGGTATGTATAGCATTGTTCTTTTGGAATGATACATCTGTGCTCTCGAAATCATTTTAATAATGTTCGTTCTCTTTCACTTTGGAAATACTGTTTTAGCATCATGGTAAGTCTCTGTTCGTTGACGGATCGGAACGACGATCCACATTGTTTTTGTTTTTACTTTTTGTTTTGTTTTGTTTTGTTTCTGCAAATCCCATTTAGTAACTGAAAACAAATATAATGAGGTCAGTTATGAAAAGACTGTTTGAAGTTGTGAAAGAATATGAAAACGACAAAATGTATGTATTTTATACATTTTTTGTTATAATCAGTGTTGAAAAAAAACAAAAGAAAATTATAAGGTTTATCTACATCGATAAAGTATAAATTTTCGATTTTAGCCCTACCGCGGGTTACATTATACCGTTTATCGCCTACACACTCAAATATCGCTGCTACTTATTGCTACTTTGTAAAATTTTTTGTCTCAGGCGTAACGCCAGACTTTGAGAAAGGCATCTGTAGACATAAAAATAAGTTTATTTTGGTTATTATTCATTAATAATTAAAAGAAATATTTGAAAGAAGTTCTAAAGTAATATGATAAAGTGATTATGAAAATTTACTCGAGAATAAAAAAATACTACACACGAAATTGATCGAACGAAAAAAGAAAAAAAAGAGACAGGCATTTTTTGAACAATAGTTAAATCCGTGTAAACGAAAGAACGATACTTGTTTGATCTAAGTGTTTTCAGAATAATTTCATGTATAGTTGTAATGCATTAACTGTTTTTTTAACATTTAGGCTATAATCATGTGAAAATTGATGCTTTATGATGATAAATCATAATAGACATGATGCGCATATAACATTAACTGATCACACTCTGTTTTATAGTCTGTAGAAACGTATATAAGCTTTTCCATGCATAGCGAAACTTAAAAACTATTATGACAGCAAGATTATGGAAATTAAACCTTCAGTGTAAATGAATATAGTATGATAAAAATGAATTTGTAAAAGAGATGAATCTACTTACCGGTAGTAATTAGGCTTGAAAGGTCCAGCTTTATTCAAGCCCATATATTTAGCTTGTTCGTCGGTTAATTCTGTCAAATGGGCATCGAACGTAGGCAAATGTAATGAGGCTACATACTCGTCTGAAAGGAACGACGAAAAAATTGACGATCAATTTTAAGTTGGTCAAATGTCATTCGTTATTCGTTTGATATCGCAGCCGTCGAACAACTTTGCTTTTCAAAGCAGTTCCAATGTGTCATGAGGTATCCCGAGCAGTTTCTTTAGTATCGATTAAACAAGGCACTGCGTGTGCTTGCTCGTCTGCAAGGTTACCGCCCGAAGAATTACGTGGTTTATTGGCGAAAGAAGAGATTGCCAAGGAAATCACTCACCCATTTTTTTAGGCAGTAGGTATACGTCGCTCTTGTAGCGTCCGGCTGGCGCATTGAACAGTTCGATGAGTGCAAGCGCCTGCGTGGCGGCGGTGATGGACACGACGAAGGACGGAATACTGGAACACGACAGGTTGACCAAGCGGCCCTCGGCCAACAGCACGATCCTCTTGCCGTCTGGCCAGATCACGTGGTCAACCTGAGATCGCACTTTCTCCCAGGTGAGGTCCGACGTACGAAGGCTGTTCTATTGTTGTGCGAGGAAAAACAAACAAACAGTCAGATCGACAAATCCGACGAAGGGTAGGGCATAAGCGAAAACCAATCGAAGATAATACGCTCGGCTCTGGCGCGCCGAGCGATTCGCCGAGCGGTTCGCCTAGCTAGCGAACGTTCTCAATCGCAGCGGCGCGCGAGCGAACGAGCTTTCAACGAGAAAGGCTTACGACGTCGATCTCGGTGTTGCTGTGGCCCATGTTGCAGACCACGCAGCCGTTTTTCATCTTGTCCATCTGCTCGCGAGTGACCACGTTCTTGTTGCCCGTCGCCGTGATCACGATGTCCACGTTGCGGATCACTTCGTTCAGTTTGACCACGCGGAAGCCGTCCATGCTGTCGAGTATCGATCGTTTGGATTAGCCAGTTTCTCTCGTTTGGTCGCATCATCTCCCCTCCCCTTCCCCCAACACCCAAGACAAACGCCACGTTTGCATTTTTATTTCTTTCCAACTCGATAATGTGCGCGCGTATGCTCGTTAAAATCCTTGACTCGCGTACCTGTCCCTGACATAAAAAACAAAACCAACGTGTACGCCTTTCAACTCGGCCATGTCGGAACTAATTGATTTTTCCTCTTTCCCCGATATTAACGGACGCTGCAAGATTTCGCTGGGCTGCCTGTCCATTACGGGTTGGTAAAGCAAAAGGAAAAAATAACAACTTGCCTTTCCTAAGCCTCGAAACGCGGCGGCTCTTACGTAACCCGGACCCAGCAGTTCTTTTCATTTCATTACGGTAACAGCTTTTACCGCGAGTCCCTTTTCTGCAACGAAATTTGCTTTTACGCAGACTGGACTGTCAATATTTGAATGCCTTAAGGGTTTTGCGAAAAAAAATGAAAATGAAACGCTGGAGCGGTCGAAGTGGGAGAGGTGGGTGGGATGGCTCGCACGAATATTCAACGGTACCTGGCTTGGAGGGCGCAGATGGGATCGATTTCGGTGATGTAAACGATGCAGCCGAGGCCCTTGAGCGCCTGGCAGCAGCCCTTGCCAACCTCGCCGTAGCCGCATATGACCACCTGCTTGCCGCCGAACATCACGTCGGTCGATCTCTTCAGGCTGTTGCCAAAACTGTCGTTGTAGACAAAGAATGTTCTCTCGCTTTTTGCAATCTCGTTTCACGAGAAAACAAAACCACCGGAAAAGCTAAGAAAAACCAAAGGCGAACGAATCGATCGACACTGACCTGTCGATAATGCTCTCGCGGCAGCTGTACAGGTTGTCGAATTTGGTCTTGGTCACGCTGTCGTTGACGTTCATCGCTGGGACCGACAATTTGCCCGCCTTCGACAGTTGGTAGAGGCGATGAACACCTGTTACGCTTTCCTCCACGATGCCTGCACGCGCGCGAGAGAGGATTTAGAGGGCGTTCGGGCGTTCGGACGCGCGGACGTTAACTCGCTCACCCTTGATCATCTTGAACATGGCGTTGTACTTCTTGAGCATCAGGTGGGTGGCGTCGCCGCCGTCGTCGAGGATCATGTTGGGCTGCCAGTTCTCGGCGTTGATGCACTTGTCGATGCACCACCAGAAGTCCTCCTCGGTCTCGGCGCGCCACGCGTACACGGGGAAGCCCGACCAGGCGAGCGCCGCCGCGACCTCGTTCTGCGTGGAGTAGATGTTGCAGGCGGCCCACCTGACCTGGGCGCCGAGCTCCGCCAGCGTCTCGATCAGCACGGCCGTCTGCGCGTTGATGTGCGTGCAGCCCACGATCTTGGCGTTCTTCAGCGGCTGCAAGCCAGAGTTACGGGGTTAGGCGGTGGTCGCCCCGGTGGCTCTTGCTCTTATTAGGTGGCGCGCGGCACGCACCTTGTCGTCGCGGGCCCTCTTGCGCAGCGCCATGATGCCGGGCATCTCCTGCTCGGCGATCTCGATCTCGCGCCGGCCGAAGGCGTGCTGCTCGATGTTGCGCACGCAGAAGTCCGCGAAGCCCTTGTCGCTCTTCTGGATCTTCTCGCGCGGCGACTGGTCGTCGTCCTCGCTGCTGCTTCCCGTGTAGGAGGCTTGGCACGACAGCGCGTCACGGCGACAGATCGCGCGAGGCGGCAGGTCCACAGCCGGCAGCAGCGCCAAACAGAGACACGATCATTTGCTTTTGCTTTCTTTCTCGGCGGGGCGCGTCTCCCTCGCTCCGACGCGCCTCGAGAACCGACAACGGGACGAAAAAAAGAGAGCGCGACCGAGACGACGCTCTATTCTCGGACGTCGAGCGAGAAGCTCGGTGAACTGGAACTTGGTTGCTTTCGCGCGGATGCGGATGAAATTTTCGCACCGAACGAGCGAGAGAGACGGCGCGAAAGCTCGATGCAGAGAAAGAGCACGCGCGAACGCAAGCTTACCCGAGCTGTAACTGTCGGTGCTGCTTGCCGACAGAGAGCGACTCCTGTACCTCCCAGCTTTCTTCAAAGCGCCGGACTTGGATTCCTGGAAAACCATATCCCGCACGAGTTAGAACGTTCGTGCGCGAGACGCCGAGCGCCGACGCACATTCAGCTCAACAATCAAGTTTTTAGTTCTGCTCCGTTCTTTTAGCACTAATAGGTTTTTCTGCGCTGTTATCGCGTCGTGCTTGTCACGTTATTTATCGCGCGAAGCGATCGTTCTTTCGATCACACAGTGCGTACTTTTTTCTTTTATTCGTTCGTAAATAATGTGACTTTTTGCTCTCGATGCATAAGGACAGTAGCTAAATCGAGCCATCACCCAGCACACAACATTTTGTCGCGAGACTGTGTTAAAAACAAAAAAAAATCACAGATACAC
Source organism: Phymastichus coffea (assembly GCF_024137745.1). Taxonomy (NCBI): domain Eukaryota; kingdom Metazoa; phylum Arthropoda; class Insecta; order Hymenoptera; family Eulophidae; genus Phymastichus; species Phymastichus coffea. Next base: position 1,196,753 of record NW_026706874.1, on the reverse strand, counting down.
AAAGTGCACGAGAAAGGAAAAAAGAACAAAAAACATTGAGATCCACGAAAAGAGTGAATGGAGTAGTCGGTCTACTATGTAAAGTTTAGTTAGTAATACAAATATATGATTCCAAAGGCCGCGTATGTATGTTAGGAAGAAAGTACGGGGGCGTACAAGTGAATGTTATCGCGGAGCTAGGCAAGTGTACATGATATGTCATCTTCATTAAACCAAATCTAATGAGAATGATTATGATGCCCAAGATACAAAAGACATTAGAAGCGGTAATCTACAATGTTGCTCGCCATGCTACGAATGAGAATGTACACGAGCAAGATTAGTATAAAAATGCATGGATCACGCGGACGTTAGTTTGAGTAACAGGAGAAATGCAAATAGAGCGGGCACAAATATATACAGTCAAGAAATACACTGAGATTCGAAATGTACAGGTGGGCGCAACTTGTTTTGCAGTTTTTTTAGTTTACTTTGTTTTTCTTTTGGACAACATATTACTTACAACTTTAGATCTCGCGCCGTAAAAGGCATTATTCGTAGCCTCTAGGCTCTGAAATAACAACAATTAAACGTTCATCATCTCGCACGTGAGCGATAATAATTTCAAAATTAAGAGAAAAAAAAAGAATTCTAGTTTATTTTCGCACATGCAGACCTGCCTCGGACTGTACGTCATATCCGACCAGTAATGTATTTGAGTATCAATTACGAGGTCATTTCGATACTCTTTAACCGACCTATTGTCACATCTGCGGAGGATGAGTTAATCAGGCCTTGTATCGCGAAATAAATTACTAGTTAAAGGAGAAGACGAACTAAAAAACAGTAGTTTCTCTACGTGCAGGATAAAGATCGATCGGCCGTTGGTCACTTTCGTGACTAGAGGAACATTTCTGTGCGAGCTGAAGGACACATTTACATAGAGAATCGATAAAACGAGAAAAAGAAATAAAGTTAGGTAGCTTATTTAATTCTGCAATCTCGTTTTGCGTATGTGTACAACATCATCAAAGGAAATAATGTACACTTTATAATTTATCGAGTCAGTTTAAAAGGAATAACCTTTGAGGCTCTCTCGTTGCTTACGTACATCCATATATCAAACATTCATTGCAACAGATTCACACAATAGTCTGTACGAGTATCCAATTAGAACTAACAAAATTACATCTAACCTTTTGCAATTGTTTGAGCATTATTGAATAGAGCCAATACTTTGCATTCTCGAGGATACAACAATTCGACAGCTGCAGATCACTAGATGTATTTCATAACTTGCCAACAATCGTTATATGTATAGTACGGCACACAGTCATTTCACAACAATAACTGGCAGTCTTTCAGTTTTCTAATAGATTGTCCACACTTCAAATTCATTCAAGCTTGATGAGACTCAATTGGCACAAGCCACAATGTTTAGTCCCCTTCAAAAGAAATATAATTCGCTTGATCTCTGTATACCCATGTCGATGAGTCAATATGCTTAATTGGATAAGAATCTATCAACAGACCAAATGTGTGGCTTATGCATGTGCAGTGCCACTCGAGTACATCTCTCGGATCATCTGTTTTTGATTGATTAATATCATAGATAAAATCATGTATTTATCGATAAAGCAAATGTAATTACACAAGAAAAAACTGCACCATGCTTGTAGCTTTTTCTGCTAATCTACTGTATTGATCTGCCAGCTGCTACACACCTTCGAGAATGCAGGAAAATCACGACAGAAACATGTCGGGCTCGAAACAATCCAGAAAGTCAAAAAAAAGAAGCGTTCCCCGGGGAAGCGCTGGCACTGGGTACAGTCGTGCGGAGGGTCACGCTGAAACTGGAGTGCGCTCGCCTTAATATTCTCCGCGCACGAGAAAGTCACGAGTGCGCTGACGTAACGAGCAATTTATCAATACGACTGGAGAGGCTAGAAGAGGGCGACGTATAACTACTTACCTTAGTACCGGTAGTAGCGGGGCCTTGGTCGGAAACCACGGGCCCGTCATTGGGTTGCTGTTGATGCTTCGACGTGGACGGCTCGTCGGCCATTGCGTTGCGCTGACTGCTTACGTTAAACTCCTTTTTCACACAGATCAGAGACGACTAACATTCCAGCCACTGCTAGGCTGTCGCACGCGCACCGCCGCGCATTGCACACTGCTGCGGTCTGCTGCTACTTGGCGCCTCGCCGACGACCCAACAAAGCAGACAAGGTGAGCTAGATGGCGCTACTAATCACTCTCTCTCCTTCATACTATCTCTCTCTCGCTCTCTCTCTCTTTCTCTCTCTTTAGATTGAGGGGTTGTTTGATAAGTTAAGCGACTTTTTGACATGATTCGATTTTATTTACAACACTTTGTTGCACCATATCTTTATTTACACGTAGGCTTTTACAGTAAAATACAGTCATAGCAAAAAGCTGATTCTGTTCCTTGTTTGCAATTGTAATAAGGCGCTGTGGATGAAAGTTCGACTTAAAAAACTATATATATGTACGTATATTCTCAACGTCGTTTGTATCTTCACGATATATTACTTGTCTTTTGTTTGTCCACTCGGCTGATGTATTGTATGTTGTTTTCCGCGTCTCTCCAAACGAAAAGCCATTTTTATACAAAAAAAGGCGACGATAGTTGAAACGCTCTGTGTTCTACAAGGCGCATTCGATTAGTTTTAACGTTGTCACATTGCTTATAGGCTAAGGCATTCGTCATAAAAGCTGAACTTTACTATCGAGCAATCTGTTTTAGCTACGCCTATCCTACGCATATCTTATTATCTCGACTCGCTGAAAGTTCTATTTATCTGTAAAAAGTAAGGGCGCGCATGCGCGTGTGTATTTCTGCAGGTCACGAACTTTGTGGTATGCTATTACGCTGTGCTTATTGAACGACTGTTTGTTTATTTAGACATCGCGTACATCTACCGAATAGTCTTTTATCTATACTTATTGTTTTGAAACGAATAGCAGCCTCTGTCTTGAAAATCTTAGCCCTAAATCCAACGTGCTTTCGTTCGCGTTCGTTATTGTTTTTTGTCAGAGTAAAAAGTCGACGCCCGCCGATTGACAAAGAGAAAAAAACCGCTCAATTGAAAAATACATTTGCCGCTTGAGCGTCAGCAGCTTCAGACGAGACATTTCTCTTTCCAAGCAGTCGCAGTCTTGGGCTGGGGGGAGGGGGGGAGCAGGACTCGCGCGGCAGAGGAGAACGTCGTGACCCTTCGAAGTCGTCCGTCGCGCGGGCGATCGAAGGGGCGAAAAGTCTCGCGTTAACGCGCGAGGCTGCTGTCGTCGCAGCGAACCTTCGAGGTACAGACGTGTACGAGCGTACGTCCGTCCGGTGACGACGCGGGAGACGACGCGAGAGACGACGCTGCGTAAGCGACGCGAAGAAGCTGCGAGTGATTGTCGGGCGTGTGCGATGCGGGCAAGCTGCGCTGCGATGTCGTCTGGCGCGTCGGCGATATGGCGGACGGGCGGCCTAAAAGTCATCTTAGACCTCGAAGGCCTCGCGCTGCTACGCGATCATGGCCGAGATAGGGCTGAAGCGCATGATCTTGCTGAGCAGGATCCAGGCGAGCGAGGCCAGCGCCGACAGCGTCACGCCGCTCCAGCCGAAGTCCATGCTCCAGGAGTTGACGAAGCGGCGCGCCTTGAGCAGCTGCCGGTCGACCGTGCCGCCCACCACGCCGTCCTCCGGCCCGTCCAGGATCACCCGGTTGTTCGCGCGGTCCTGCGAGCGCTTGCAGTGGATTATCGTCAGCGTGAACAGCGCGAAGGTGGCTGCAACAGAGGCACACGCGGTTGTCCCACTCGTCGAGGCGCCGTGGGGGTGGACTGAGGAAGCGAGGACGGACGGGTGCGAGCGCGCGGCCGTTTCTGGCGCATCGATCGAGTGCAGCTAACCAGAGCGCCGTGCTGAAAGTTCGAGTGGCGCGGCCGACGATCCGATACCTACCTGCGAGTAGATACATAACGCCGGTGACGAGCACCGCGGATATCTGGTGTCTGCAGAGGCCGAAGAAGCCGACGAACACCGCGGCGCCCAGGATTATCAGGCAGACCAGCGAGCACGAGATGCTCAAGTTCTGCATGCCTGCGCAAACGCAAAGCTCGGAGACGATCGGCCAAACGCGCGCAAGCTATTGCCGACGCGCACACTTACGGTTCTGCCAGGCGGCGCGCATCTCCTCGTGCGCCTCGTCGGGCGTCAGGTAGTTGATGCATCGCTCCTGCGGGAAGCCCACGCGGCCCAGCAGCTCGATCTCCTCGTCTGCAAAAAGGTTGGATTTTCACTGCGCGAGCGCTTTTATTAGTCCTTGGCAACGTCCGACGGTCGAACGCAGTCTCGTGGAATAAAGCAAATTTCATTCGAGTCTCTATGCTTGTCCAAGGGATATCCAACGATAAATCCAGAAAATCTGACTTTTCTTTTATAAAAATGAAAATAACAACAGTATTTATTTGCGGACGATGAGCCGACGCTTAAATCTGGGATATGTTTGCGCTTGGAAACTCTCGCTCAATCCTTGAAAGTCTCGTAAAGTCTCTGCTGTATTTGTATATCTTATCGATCCTCGGCCGACTCTCGTGTAGGGGACAGCCGTTGGCATACGGAAAAGCGTGTTATTTGAAATAGACTGTCTACATCGGTAGCACAACATGATCAAACGAGCCCTTGTACTCCTGCTCGTTATGGTGCTGCTTATCGCAGGACCCGCAAAGGAAGAGACGGTCGGCTTTGGCTTTATTCCCTGATAGCGTACTCGTGTATTCGACATTTTGCCAGTAGCAAGTCATCGCGTGGCGGTCGACTTCCATCTCGTATGCGGACAAAACCGGTAAAGCTCCAGATTGCTTTTGTCGCTTCTTTATATAAATATACTAAAGGTCTTGTCCGGCGAGATTATCCTCAAAATCTGCAAGCCGATGTCGTTCTGGCGCAATCAGCGCAATAACACTTGACCATCGGCTTGCCGATCAAAATCATCAAGTTTGTCCTGGCAATGCAAGCTACGTAAAACATGGCTTCTTCCACTCCCGGTGCAATTCATCGTAGTGTCCCGCTGCAATTCATCGTAGCAGCACTGACACTCAGCCAAAGCCAAGCTCTCAAGCGTTTTGAATTGTATATAAAACGAGCTACAAAATGGTTTGCTTCAGTTTTTACTGGGATTTTGTCAAAAGGCGAGCTATTTAAGATGTGAAAAAAATTCGTAATTTGTATTTTGATTGTAGCCTTGCTATATACACCATCTTTACCTTAATCCTTACTTTCGTAAGAATAACATAATTGGAATGTTAGGTTTATTTCCGGTTGCGATATGGAACTTTCAAAATTTAATAATTTGGTTGTTGGGTGTAAAAAGATTATTGAGCAGAAGTGTGCAATTTACACATCTTTAATATCAGATTGTCGGTTTTATCATATTGTCAGATAAAATATTTACTTAAACTTGGAATTTGACAGAGCTTTGAAAAAGTGCAAATAGTACGCGCTAGCGAAATAGTACCCTATGCGCGTCATATAGCCATCTGCAAAGCCTCGTCTTCTGTTTTCTGGATGATTGCAAGTGGACGAATTCTTTCTGATAGTCTAACTGCGATAGGTTCATTATCAAACTACTTTGTATTAGTTTAAGCAAACCACTGGTTTTAGGTGACTAACTTTAGTCGACAGGATACATCGAGACAATGTGCTAGGATCACTTAGGTTGTTAACAAATATTCGGGTTCACTAATGGCGTAAAAGTTGCACATTTCAACATTTCAACTATTTTTTTCCGAGCCACTATGCAACGACAAAATGAGGGCGAAGACTGTGCCTGTGCGCGTAAGCGATTCGCGCGACGATTGTTCAGAGTATATAATAAAGGAAAATACAATGGTCGTTCCGATGACACACGGATATTGTCGCAATAATGCGCGCCCCTTAAGAAAAGCCGGTCAAAGCACATCGGACCGTCCGAGGAGCAATAGCTGGGGGCTGCTTGCGCCGAGAGAGGGATGGATCCCTGTCGCGCGTCCCTCGGGACAAAACAACATTGTCCGGGGACTGCTTACGTAAGCGGCTCGCGCGAGCCGCCCACCTGCGAGGTCGATATCTCCGCGCTCGCGGAATCGATAAACGCGCATACTCGTCTTCGTGGCACGGAGGCATCAATGATTCGTGCGCGCAACCTAGACCCAGTAGAACTATCGAGCGAGATGTAGGCCGAACGTCGCGCCGGAGGACGAGTTCCCGCTCGAGCGCGAGTCCTCGGCGCGACGCTCGCGAGGCCACAGCGAGGACTCGTCGTCGTCCTGTCACTCGGCATCGGGCGCCAGCGAGATCAATAAGCGGGGGCGACGGGGCTCGCGACCTACTTCCCGAGGCGCGCGATCGCGACTGGGGATGCGCTTGGCCGGCGAGCCCAGTCTGCCCCGTCCGCTCGGTCCCCGCTCCGCGCGTTCGACTTACCGGTGAGCGAGACGCACATGGTCCAGATGCCGCCGTGCATGGGCACGACGAAGGCCGGCTGAGCGCGGCTCCTGTCGCCGACGACGTGGTGCTTGGCCTGCTGCGACGATCCGCCGCCGAGCGTCGGCTCGATCCTGCCCACTTTGCCATCCAGCAGCCACGTTACCGGGCTGACGTTGGCTCGCTCGAGCGCCTCGCGGTCCCAGTCCACCTCCTCCCAGTGGTCCGACATTATCGCCGCGCACAGCAGACCCGTCGCTGGAACAGTATTCGGGGATCTCGCAGCGCAGTTTTCGTTGCTACGGCCGATTGCAGTTGGGTCGCGCAACCTCGACAGGGGCATTCCGTAGCGCGCGCTCGGAAAAATGACATCTCGAAGCCAATTGCCTCTTATCGGGGAAAGAGCGAAAACTGACGACAGCCGCGCGCGCGGAGGAGGAGAGCGTTACCAGCGCAGGTGAGCACGAGCGTGGCGAACAGAAAGACGAGCCTAGGCGCGGGACTCCTGGGCAGCCGCGACGGCTCCATCAGTAGAAGCTGCCTCTTGCACCAGCTGCTGCTGCTGCTGCTGCTACCGCCGCCGCCGCTCTTGCAGCCGGCCCTCGCCGCGAACCAGCGTACCCTCAGCTTTCGTCCCGTCGCGCCGCCGACTTGTCGAGCTCCGCGCTTACTGTCTGTGTGCCGCACCTCCGTCGACGCCGAGCGACCAGCGCGCACTGGGGGCTGCGCGCGCGACGCGCCTGTCTTTGCTGTACTCGCGAGGGTGGGAGCTTCTTGCTTTTCACGGACGACCGACGGCTGACTCTTCGCGGAGGTTTCGGGGATGCGATGGTGATGCCGATTTGTTTCTTCCTTTTTCGTCTTTCTTGTGTCTTCTTATTGTTCGAATCGACGCGCAGCTCGAAAGGCGGCGCACTTCTTCGATCGACGGAACTTGGAATTGCTCGAGCGCGCCGCTGAGAGTCCTCCCTGAGTGAGAATTTTCTTCCAAGCGATATTTCAATATCTCGTGCACTAATCTAATAGAAGAAGGCACACCTCGTGGCGCACACTTCATGGACGCTCATTCATAACTTAAGGCTTCCAACTGACTTAAGTCAAATTGACGCGCCGCATGTAATCGATCATATTATTTGCGCCGAGGATGCTTGCAGTATCGAAACCTTGTTGTTCTCCTTGTTCGACTAATTAATTGTGTAACATTGAGAACTAAACGCGGACTTTACTTTGAATTTGGGAAAAATTTCAAAGGAACCCACCTTCTTGCAAATCATACACGCATGAAAATATTTTGTAGTCTGATACAGTTTATCTACAGAGGCGCTACTAAACTTTGTCGATGAAAGTTTGTTAGCCTTACAAAGAAATAACCGACAAAGGTGATTGAGCTCTTATGCTGCATCAAACTACCGCCACTTTTTTAAGACCGGAGAAAGAAAGTAATCTTATTAATGACTTACTGTTGCAATATGGTTCGATCGACGTTCAGTTTCTCTTCGGAGACGAGTCGTCTCTTTTGCACGTTGACGCGATCAGTGTGGACGTATCGTATTTACATCTAATGCCATCCTCGATAAGCCAACAGTCAAAGCATCAAGTATATTCGAAAATCGACACGGAGCCACGTGATCAGTGGACAGGCTGCGCGCGCAAACACTGATCCACTTCTCCAGCTGCGCGCGCATGCTCACGTTGCTGCGAAAAAGGAGGCCGGCAATAATTCTTCGCGCGGGAGATAACTCCTCCATTTCACCTTCCTATTAGCGTCCGTGACATCGCTAACGGCAGAGCGAGGCTTTTGTCCTCTGTGTTTCGACGCGACTTTTTTTTTACGAAAACTATTAATTGCTGCTTTGCTGAAAAGAAACATAGAGACTAACTATCTTTTCTGTTGAGAGAGTTTTATTGTGCCTGATTTTTTCCGGTCGTTGAACTCGCGGCTTTTTCCGTTTCCTTTTATAAGGTGAGTTTTTGCGTTTCCGGATTTGCCTTGTCTGAACAACATTCGTAGCGACGGTTCGGCTGAACTTTTAGTTAACATTGAGCGCTTATTTTTTCGTTGATTTTTCACGGCTTTTAGTTTTCGAGTTTTGCAGAAGTAACGGTTGGATAAGGTTAGAATGTTACGATAATAGTTTTTTAATATACCGATGGCTTTCGATTTAAATTTTGTATTCTCTGTTGTTTTATTATTATTCAAACATTTCTAAAATTTCAACAGTAAAGTGGAATAATAATTCGAAACTTCTGATAATCATTGTTACTCCAATGGACAGGACGGTTATTTTGCGTGGTATTTCATTTGTTTGATCATACGTCTTACCGTACGTTTAATCGATTCGTGTACTCGCCATTTTCATTGTTTTCATCGGTATGATATTTTAATGTTTAGTAAATAGTCGATACATGAAAGCACCGTTCATTCATATTAATCACTATAGCTATAACAAAAAAAAAGGCGCGAGTAGGAAACACCTTCAGTGTGTGTGAGTGCAACAAAGATAGAAAGTCACTCAAACGCAACGATGTATATAGCATATGCGGGCACTCGCCGCCAGCATCGCCGAAGGTGAATGATGTTTACATTAGTCAAACCTAATGTCCGACTTGTTATTTTCTTTTGACAGGCATAACATTTCATTCTTTAACGACACAAGATGAAAAAAGATATTGGTATGTATTTCATCACGAACGACTTCCCTCTAAACGTTCACACAGTGAATATTTTTTTAATGAAGCGCTCTAATTGAAATTCCAGAAACAGAATCTGCAGCATTGGATGAGGTCGAAGGCTCACTCGAGCCACCAACGTTCGAAGATGCCGGCCAAGCAATCTCTCAGGGTAAACGACATCTACTTGTACGTGATTATAGTTTGGCAGTTTCAACTCTTGCTGAAGGTGTTGGAATGCTTGCCAATCAGCATGGAGAAATGGCTGATGAGCTAGCCGAGCCCTATGTGCTCTATGGAAAAGCTTTGCTCTTTTTGGCTAGAGAGGAAGCTGGTATTCTTGGAACTGGTGTTCCATGTGCTGAGGAAGAGGATGAGGAGGAAGATGAAGTAGAAGAGCCTGACGAGTGAGTGATTCAATTATTTTTTACATGGCTTCTATAAAATTTGTAGTTGAAATTCATGCATTAATTGTTTATATAACATTTTTTCATTAAAAAGTTTATAAAATATTTTATTAACTTTGAAAATCGTTTCAAACTAATTTCTCAAATAAAATTACAGGAAAGACAAAGAGAAAGATACAGAAAATGTTAAAAAAGCTGTCACGGAAGAAACAAATACTGAAGCTGATAAGGAAAAAGAAAAATCCGTCGAAGTTAAAGAAAAACCAGCAGCAGAAAAATCTAAATTAGAAGAACCTGTTGCAGGAGGAAGTGGGTCATCCAGTGCAGGACCAAGTGATACATTGACTTCAAAGATGAATGGTGAAGCATCCACTTCTGGTTTTCAGAAAAATGGCGAGGTACACGATAACAGCGATGACGAATGTGAAGATGGGGATGATGTGGATGGGGAAGATGATGATGCTAATAGTAACCTAAGGGTAAGCTTTATTATCACTAATAACTTCAAAATTTTTGAAATACATATGAACTAATAGTATGTTAATTTATTTTTACTCAGATTGCATGGGAGGTTCTTGAATTAGCCAAGCTTATCCTTATCAAGCGTGGACCACCTGGATGGAAATTGCTCGCTGATACTCACAGGCTACTGGGGGAAATTTCAATGGAAGGTGGAAATCAACCTGCAGCTCTCACTGATCTAAATGCTTGCTTGGATTTTTTGAAAAAGATTGAGCCTGTTGATCCAAGAAGTATGGCTGAAACGCATTATCAGTTAGGTGAGTATTGTCGTAAAATCAAAAAATTAATATATAATCATTGTAAATAAAAAACACATAAAACTAGAGTAATGTGCCTGTTTTTATTTTTAGGTTTGGCATACTCTCTTGGCAACGACTTTGATGCAAGTATAGAGCAATTTTCGATGGCTACTTCACTTCTTCAAACGCGTATCAAAGATCTGGAATCATCTACCGAGGAAACGGCGGCCGAGGAGATCAAGGAACTAAAAGAGCTGCTCCCGGAAATTCAGGACAAGATCACCGATATGAAAGATTTCAAGTCAGAAGCTGCCAAGTTGGTTCTTGAGAAGATCAAAGCTATAAGCGGTGGTAGTTGTTCCAATGGTGCTGATTCCAGTGGCGAAGGCACTTCGTCCTCGTCTAGCGCGACAATTACGTCGACGAAAGAAGTCAAACAAGCCAGTGATATCTCACATCTTGTTAGAAAAAAGAGGAAACAGGAGAATGACGAGGAAGAGGAGGCTACTAGCTCACCATGCAAAAAACCTTTGTGTGAAAAGTCCGCGTAAACTATTTTCCGTTTAATTCTTTTTGTTTATTGTCTTGATGTAAGTTTTTTTTTTTTTTTTTTTTAATTTTAAACCATGTAACACTTTCAATAAACGATCACCTTTAGTAATAGTCTCACCAGTATAGTGGATAAGTTTGTAAAGATTAGACTGTAAGTTCACACTTTCCTTTTTCCAGATTTTGTTACTTGTACGTAACAGTGAAATCGTGCGATTCATGCTTTTTTTTATAAATGCTGTCAACAAATTTCAAATACGTTAAGATTACTGTATTTTTAAATATCTCATTAACTTAAGTTGAAACTTCTGATAATAAAGAACAAATAAACGATTTTAAGCTGTCTCTAAGTAAATTTATTTAATACTTTATGGACGGAACAGTTACTGTGATTAATGAAATGTCACATACAGTTTCATTATATATTACTCTCCTAATAACTCCTCAATATCATCTTCTCGGTCAGATGATTCTTCTTTTTCAATGTGTAATTTAAAACCTAACTTTTCGAGCAAATTTACATTGTAATAGTAGCTTAAATTAATACCAGGCACTAATCGTTTTAATTCTTCAATTGAAGCTCGCGCTTTGTCTAAATCTCCTATATTCGCGTAGTGTTGTGTTACTATGGCAAACAAGTCGCCACGACGAATTGACTGCTCGAGATCGCTGCCTTGTGAGTCTAGCAGATAACGAACATGGGTCATTGCTGTCTCCGTTTCTCCTCTGTCAAATAATCTGCAAAATAATTAAATATAACATTTTATTTTTTCATTATTAAATAACATATATTAATCTTAAAATTAATGTACTTTTTAATCTCCAAGTATCGCTTAATGGTGGCCATTCTACTATTCACAATTTCAACAGCTCTCCTATGCATATCCTTATCTCTTGGATCAGTGACTTCAGCTAAATTTCTGCTAGCTTGATTCAAAGCATCAAGAGCTTTCTCATAATTCTGAAATTCATCAATCTCTACTTGTGCACAAGCAACATAAAAATTTGCTAACAAATCCATTGCCTTTCCCTTGGTGTAGAAGCTGATGATGTTTTTTAAGACATCGGGCTGATTCTGCCAGTCGAGTGATTGCAAATAATTCCCAGCCATTATGTAGATTTCTCGTTGACGCGAGACCTGCGCGAAGAAACAAATCTTCTCTGTGTCGCCAGATTTTAGAAGGGCTTTCATCGCTCGCAGCTTGTTACCTGCCTGTGTGAATTTTTTCGTAGCCAAATGGTAATTGCCTTGATTTAATGCTATATCACCGATTTTTTCGAGAATTGCTATGCGAGCGCTCTCCTTTTCGAGATCTTTTTCTGGTTTCTCTAGAGTCATCTTTTCCGCTATGTAACGAATACATACCATTGATAAATATAAAAAATCCAAATAGAACTTATCAATTAATAATATACAATTAAGACACCTTGTTCTTCGGTGAGAACAATATCGTAGTCATGAATAAGCGTCAATGCTTCATTATACTTTTTACTACTGGCCAACAAATCGATGGCTTTTTCTATTTGTGCATTCTGCACGAAATATTCAGCGCATTTTTCAATGAGCTCCGGATCTGAGTCAGCATTCACGTCCATTATTATCAATTGCAATGCATTATACTGTTGTTTTTTGAATGCCAGGTCGAGTGATTTTTTCAAAAGACCTGCTTTATGGTACAGCAATATTGCTTTATCCGCCTAAAATAGCATAAATGCGAGTTATTAAAAATTCTAATTTAATGGCTATTTGACTGAAACGTAATAAATAACCTGATCGATATCCTCGTAATACTTAGCGACATCAATCTGTGTGACTCTTGGTGCCATCATTGCCAGAGGCCACAATTCCTCGAGCATGTCGTTCTCTTTGCAAACTCGGATAGCATTTGTGTAAGCTTTAGCCATCGTATAAAAGTGAACTGCTTGGCTGATATTATTTCTTGACTCATAATGCGCCGCTAGATGATATGCAGAAGCCGCATGTTTGGTCCTCGTAACCATATCGCAAGCATCGCTTTCACGATTAAAGAAACAGAGTAATCGAGTCATTGAAAGAGTATCCTTGGCTTGCTCGTAAAGTTTCAATGCTGTCTCCATGTCATTAGTTGATTCGGTGTATTGCGCATGCCAGTTCTTTATTTCACTAAAAAGTAATTCACTTGAACGACATTCTTTCACAGTACGTATTTCAATGTTACTCACAGGTCATCGCTGTTGTTAAGATAGTTTTGAAGCTCTCTGGGCGTTGAGAGGAGCATACGAGGTACTTCGAATCTGTGGCAATCGGCTTTAGTGTACATATCGATGGCTTCATTCGTTCTCCCTTCGAGTTCGAGGGCTTTGGCGTAGTTGTAGTAACTTGTTTTCTCACGTATCTTGTTTTCATTACTCGCAAGCTCGATCGATTCTTTAAATTGATTTCGAGCTTCGAGCAGAGAACCTAAAAGATCCAATCTTTTCGCTTCGCGAAACAATTTTTCTGCGTCAGTCTGAAATACAAAAAGACTCAATAAGCAAACTATGGCTTTACAGTATTTATTATCTTACGTAGAGTTCCAACTCGACAGCGAGTATCCCGATTTTCGCTTCCAAGCTCAAACTATTATCTCGTACAGCTTCTCTCAATGCACGTGCGCTTCTGGCCTGCTTCATGTGCCCCAAGCAAAGCATTGCCATGTCTAGTTGTTTCGTCTTTACGCACATTTTTGCCAGACTTTTCCACACAGCTTCGTTTTGTATTGTTTTTATAGCCTTGCAAAAAGTCAACCGTATTAATGCAACTAAATTGAATGAATGTTTTATAAAAAGTTACCTTGAAAGCTTCGTCCATATTAGCAACGCTCAAGTAAAAGCAAAAATCAAGTATTGCCCTTTTGATCGCTGTATCGCAAGCTCCAAGCTCCTCGAAATCCCGCATCAGTAGTCGGACAGTTTTATTGCCGCTGGTTTTCGTCGAATCGAGTATGACGATGTATGGTGATTGGACACCTAAAAGACGGCAATTATCGTCTTTTACAGGTCGTACATCTTGAACTATAATCCCATACTCGGAGGTGGCAAACATTGTAACTAATACGACGTTTGTAATTTCCTAAAAAGTGAAATTGTAATTAAACTCGTGCAAGCTCTGTTTTGCAAAAATTAGATTGTTACTTACATGATCATCGGTAAGTTCGCTAGATGACTTCGAATTCAAACTTTCTGGCTTTTGAGCTCTGCAGATAAGCAATCGAGGATCATCATTATCCCAACAATGCGACGTCACTAATCTACCTCTGCATTTTGTAGCTCTAAAAATAATCAATGATAATTAAAAGCCCATCCATCAAGCTTATCGAAATCAAATACTAACAAAGCCGTTTCATCATCGTTATCAACGTCCGCAAAATCAAACTCGTGAATCTGATCGCTCTCGATATCCCAAACATACAAAATAGAGCTTGGCATCAGATTAGCCATAGCAACGGTAATGGAAACATATCTGCAATCGGAATTACATCTTGCCTCGATAATTTCAGCAAAATCGCTAATTGCCTCGTAAGTAGCCATAGCTCTAGTATGCAGCTTGGCTTCTCTCTTGCTCAAATCCCAAATTTTTAAGATACCGTTAAGTGACGCTACTGTTAAGTAGTCGTCCGTCATTTCCATTGTAATCGGTTCGCCTTCTTCCGGAAGGGTTGGTAGAGTTTGAATTATCGTTCCTTCTTCGATTGATCGTAATTGAATTACCTACGGAATTAAAATAGAAATATTTATTAACATATTGGAGTAAGAATAAATAGCGTTGACGTGCCTGCGGCGTTAAAATTATTAAAACAGCATCGTGGATTAACAATTTTTCAGTATCACAAACAAAGCTCATCAGTACAGTTGGCTGCATGTCTCCACTGACTTTGTAGACTGCGATGTGTCTACCGGATGAAACAGCAACGTAATTTTTGTTTACCGCAACCACTTGCACTTGAATGTCGGTTTTCAACGTAAATGTCTGTTCCGCTGAAGATATAAAAAAGTATGCATTAACACATAGTAATATCTTTGATAAGAAATAATTATTTGCTCGCTAACCAGGTTCTTGCATTTCAATGAGTAACTGTGACGGACTAATTTGACTAGCGCAAACACTATCGTTGTAAGCTGCACACATCGGTTGCTGATGTAAAATATAGACATTCGTAACGCAATTGACGGCCAATAAAGGACTTCGAAGTAGTATCGCGCCCCATGTTATTTGCTTCACTGTACCGTGAATGGAGCAACAATCCGGTGACGTGGGCCACGAGTTTTCGTCACTTTCTAAGCCTCGAATTTTACGCTTCCACAGGTATATTGTACCTAAATTTATCCCAGCAGCCAGTGTATCTGAAATTGTTATTTTTTATAATACACATTTTTAAAACAACTCGTTAAAAATTGAAATAAACTACCGTTAGTTTTGCAGTATGATAAACTGGTACAAACTTCCTTTGGTGTAGTTAAACTTCCACTAATCGAACTTTCTGTTGGAGTTAGGACGTAAGTATCTCCAGTGTGGAGATCCCACATTCTTACCATCAGTTCTCCTGTTAGAATTGCAAGTGTATTTATACCAGCCCAACATAAGGATGGTCCAGTTTTTGTTGTATCACTTCTGCCACTGAGTTTTACCTGAAAATTATAATGAAATCAAATTATAATGCCACATTTGAATTTTAAGCTCTTACTTTTGTTAATTCTGTAAGATGACCAGTAACAGAATCACATTGAAAGTGTCCAATGTTTAGACCCTCGCTCATAATCACTAGAGACTCTCTGGTTTGATGGTGAAGCAGAGAGTGCAAAGCAGATCCCTCCATATTCAGCACTTGAAGACATTGTCCTTGATTGTCAATGTAATAAACAATGCCATTGACTGTACCAATATAAAAAGCATGATTGTCTCGCTGAATAGATACTGCAGTAGGAGCTGCTGTTCTTGGTCGCCAAGAACTGAATAGGTCTAGTGCTCGTTCATCTCCTGCTACTGCTGCTTTTGCTAGTCCACTAATAATAAGCAATTTTTTATACGATTCACTCTTTTACAGCAGTGTTTGAGTGGTTATTCTTTACCTCATATCAACACCAGGTTTTGGAGGAGAAATTTTGAATGCAATATGAGTTAATGACTGTTTCAATTCGTGATGAAACATCATGAGTAATTGTCCTCTTCCATCTAACTTCCAGACTACAATTGAGCCTGCTATATCTCCCGATACCAGTCGACCACCATACTGACTCCATTGTAGTATTGTCACTGGATCTCTATGAGGTGTAACTATTATATTGAACTCACTGGAGCCTGTATCTCCTGCCCATATCTGTAAAAAAAGAGAAAAAGTGTCAAAGTCTTTGTTCACAAAAGTTGAAATATTGTGAAGTAAAAATATATACCCTTAATTCTCCACTTTCCCACGTAGCCGCTAACCATTTTCTTTCAGGGTGCCATGCTAAAGCAGTGACTTGAGCAACAGAGTGCCCGGAAGTTTCTACATCTGGTAAAAGTTCACCCTGGTCATCGTAAACCGTTACGAATCCACCCTTGTCCTGAGAGTAGGCAGCAACCGCAAGAAACGGCAGGTTAAAATGCCACGAAACAAATGTACTGACCGAGGATGCTTCAGGATTTTGTACCCGAGTATCAAAGTAGAGAGACATTTTTAAAATTACATTTGCAAACTATTGTTAAATTTTTTTATATTTTATCAATAAATGATTTGCGTGAACAGCATCGATTAAGGTAAATTGTAGTATTAATTCACTTTCCCAGGACATTTCATCAGCTAATACATTAAAAAACATCCGTATTTTATGTATTTCTCGCGAAAAAATATATTCATTGAGGGTAGCACAACATACAATTGGTGACCAGGAGAACGCAAAAGTAAACAAACACAGAGCGACAAAAGTGACGCGCGCACATATGTACATACATACATATATATGTAGGGGCTCGGCAGAATACCTCTCAGTGTCGCCTGCGTAAACAAATGCTCGTCCTTCGCTCCGATTTCTAGTTATTAATGGCAACGCCGAGCGTGACTAATCCGTATCCACGATGTGTGGTAATTCGGAGCGAGGGGCAGTTTTGAATTTAGCCATTCAGCCAGTTGTTACTGAATTGCTCTCCAGCGAGCATCGATCGCATCGTCGCACAACTCTGTAATCGATATTTCGTAGTCCAGGGAAGTGTATATAAAGCCTATGAGGAATACGGCGAGTCTTCCTCATTCGACTTCTGTTCAACCTTTTGTAAGGAGACTTGTCTAGGAGTTTGGACGGGGGCGGTTTCCAATTGGCGCCCGTAACCGGGGTTTGAATTTCCCGCCGCACCCGTTAAATATGGACACTGTCCGCGAACATTAATTCGCGATCCGCAAAGTTGAAAATTCAAATTATTTTCGACGATTGAATATCGATGACATCGTACGAGGTAAGTAGGTCAAAGATTTATTTTGGTAAGTTGTACCCCCGCAATTTGCCAGAAAAAATCCATTTGATACTACCGATGTTCAATCGTCGAAAATAATTTGGATTTTGAACTTCGCGGGTCGCGAATTCTATTAACATCCGCTCAATCCATCGTGGGATATAAATGTATCCGGTTGCACATAGACTTAATACTGCAACTGTGCAATCGGATCCATGCATCTCAATAAGATCCCTGTTTGTGTTTTACGTACTGTCACAGCTGCGCGCGCGCAGTCATTTCCGAAAGCTCGCGAAATCAAATTTCTGATCTCATGGAAAATAAAATGTATTGTTAAAATATAAGCATGACTGTCATATCATAAATGTAAAATATTTTCAAAAATGTATTTGAAAAATACACTGATTGCCATTAAAATTCCTTCGTTAGACGACTCATCGAGTCTTCCATGAATGATAATTTCTGAAAAGACAAACAAGTTGCCGCTGAAGGAGCATCAAAACGGAGCTATTTATTCACACACACCTCATAATACTTGTAACGTTTGTCCTTAGCGGTGGTCTGAAGAGCGTCCAAAAACTCCTTGTATATAATAGCGAGAGGATTGCCACCGTCACCAATTCCGCCGTAGCGTCTCCTCGAGAGCAACGAGTCGTCCGAGTACTTCTCGTTGGCTTGCAGCTGCTGCTGCAGACCGGCTATCTCTTTGTTCTTCTCCTGCGGAGAGAAAAGGCGTGAGCGAATGGCTACGAGCGGGGAGCGATTAAGCGGACTACGAGCGCGAAAGATCGGCTTTCCAATTCGAAGAATACTTTGACGACGCGAGAAATTTTCTTCTCGTACTCTTGTTCAAGCTTCTGCAGATTCCTCTTCAGAGTGCCTATTTCCTGCTTGTGGCTGTCACTCTGTCTCTGCGTGGCCGTTTCGATGTTGCTCCTCATTTGCGACAGCTCGTCCTTAATGGTGTTGTACTGGCTGACCAGCATCGACTGCAGTTTCATATCCTGCGACGTCCTGTCAGTTTTGCAACACTCTGACGACCGCGAGCGGTGGGAACCGTCGTATATACTCACTTTCTGAGTCTTAATGTCCACGAGCTGCTGCAGTTCCTTGAGTCTCTCGTTCAGCATCTGGATTTCCGCGATCTTCTGTCCGATCTCGGCCTCCTTCCTCTGCATCAGCTCGTCCTTCTTCCTCAGTTCGGCCTCCTTCTCCTGTAGCATCTGCTCGTAGTCCTGCTTCAAGCTCTCGACCTGCTGGACCCATGTCTTCTCGCTGGTCTTGGACGAGAGCTCCTTCTCCTGGTTTAGCTCTTGCAGCTTCAGCTCGACTGTGGCGATCTTGCTCTGCAGTTCCTTCTTCTCCAGCCTCGCGCTCACCAGCTGCTTCTTCATCTTGTTGAACTGCTCGGTCATCTTCGCCTTGTACTCGCTGATCACCTTACGGTGATTGTTTTCCAGCAGTGTTTTGATCTCGCAGACCTCCGTTAGCCTGCAACGATCGTGCGCCGTTTCACCGTGGCGGTCCAACGAATATACGCGGTGAACTCACTTCTTCTTTAGAGTCGCTATTTCGTTCGTGAGAAGCTTGATTCTCGTCTGCAACTGCGGCACTTCGCTGGCGTTCGAGGCCTTGTGGCACTGTGCGATTTTCTGCTTCATTTTCTCGTTTTGGGCTTCCAACTCAATAACTATGGCGTTCAGCGTGTCAATTCTATTTTGGTACGTTATCGGCAGATTGTCGTCGAATCTTCGATCCCGATATATTGACTTCGTTAATTTCTTACTCTGCGATCTTTCGAAGAAACCAACCTGTTGTCGTATTCGTGGAAGTGAACCGTCGGGGAGGTTGGAATGTTCTCCTCGACACTGGTCGACGAGTTGAAACAATGTTTCGTCGCTGGGCTCGGTCGCCGCATTCGATCGTCTCTTCGCAGACTTTTCGATCGCGCATTTGGCCAACTCCACTTTTCCTCGCATAATGACAAACTCGTCTCCGTAAGCTCGTTGCACGACGAACTCGCTGGCTTTGAGTTTTGAGTAGATTTATTGCAGCCAAATCACGTTTTATTCATTTGTATTTTTAAAGACGATTATTATTTTCGGTGTATAATTGTTAAAAAAAAATTAAAGAATGATATCGGTACTATTTTCGAAAAAACAAATCAAGCTAAACCGAACAAAAAAATCCAATTTACCATCCGATGGATGTAAGAGATAGGAATGAGCTTCCCGGCTTTAGGCGGTTTATCGAACGGCCCGCCAAGACATTCACTCTTCAGTTGCTTGTAAAGCTCAACCAGATAATCATTCCTTAAAGCTCTTTGATCTTCCGCGCGATTCAGTCTCTCTAGCCAGTTCTTGCAGAGTCTCGATTTTTGAGAGGCCGGCAATCGTAGGAGGTAAGGCTTCAATTTTCCCAATATCTCTTCGAAACGCTCATCTAGCCGATGCGCTTCTTCGGACATCTTTTTCAAGCCCCCCGACAAGGTTATATTTTTTAGCAGCTAAAGCCACATGACGAAACACAAATGCTCAATTGTTTTTAATATGAAAACTATATCATATACCTATATTTTGACACGTATGTTACATCTAAGATATATAGTTTAACATTTAATGTGTTGTTTTTATGTACAATTAATAATGATTGCTTGCAGCAGTCTACATTCTGCTGTTAAGTTTGATCTGATTCTCAGCTGTTTGCTTCAGCTTCATGAGTTTTTCTTTCAGGGGTTGAACATTTGTACCCATCCACTCGTCTAATGTTGCTGTGAAATAGATAAAGTCCATTTGGACGCGCATGTAGTTTTCTAGTGCTGAAAGCTCCAGCAACATGCTGAAAAATAAAACATATCGTTGATTTTTCTAAATTTAAAATATTTTTATCTAATAAAAACAGTATAGGAGTACTAACTCTGTAAATGCTGGCACTAAACTTTCTAGTTGCATGGGGTTAGTGTAGTTGTTCCCAACTTGCCATGGATTCATCCAAGTTAATATTCTAAAAAATTAAAGATTTCTTTTTAAAATCAAGTAAAATCATGTGATTCACAATGTATAAAAGTGTATACTGACTGTTCACTATTTACAAGTCCGTGAAATTTAGTTTTATAGTTTAAAAACCACTCTATGCCCACAGCTACCTGCCAGCCAGGAAAGTTCAAATTATTTGGTATTGGTACTGGCCTAGGCTGTGGAGTAACAAATAATGGATGATCGATGTATCCTAAACTTTTGGCAACTTGATTATGTGTCTGCTCAGTATAACCGTGAAGCCACACTTTTAAACATATTGCTAATGATGGAATTCCTGTGGGTAAAAGTTCACACATTGTCGCGTAATGGTCATACCTAATACAGTCAGGTATACATTAATTAAAATATGCACTTGAATAGAAATTAAATATAAGGGAAATGATACCGACCTAGACCAACCTGTAAAAACAGTCCCCCTAAATTCAATAATTTTGGTTACATGTATACTCAGTTCTTCAAGCCACCTTTCGTGGTTGCTTATATGATGCCTTATTGTAGGAATGTGTTGACATGAACCAGTAGCTCCTTTGAATGCTGTAGCTGCCCATATGTGTGGAAATACCACGCCATATTTGTCCCACATATCTAACAAAAATAAATTAAGTTTTTAAATATATAAAAATGAATAGTAAGATAAATGTTTTTTACGTTACCTGGTGGTAAAGCAAAATTTTCTCTTGCATTGTAATGCCAGATCATTGGCTCTACATATTTTCCTATGTAATGTTCTGCAAATAATATAAATATGACAACTTTTGATGAACATAAAATCTTACAATAACAGTTAGTATAAATTGATTTACCATTTAAAACTTGTAAATCTATAGATCTGAGCATATCATCCCACATGATGATTTTGAGATAAGGATAAGTCTCTTTGATATACTGTGCTATCGCAAGCACATGCTCCAAAAACAGGGAAGCCTTCCCATGCTTGCTGGAACTTGCACGTTTAGTACAAACTGAACATAAACCCAAATGCCAAACTTCATCTGCACCTATATGCAGATATTGAATGTCTGGATGAAACGTGACTATTTGTCTAATCATTGACTTCACTAAAGGTTGTGATCCTGGATTAGATGGGCACATGGAACTTGGGAATAAAGCTACTTCTCGTAAAGATCTCCATTCATCGTGTTTCAATACAAACTATAAGAGGAAAGTATTATTTGTTATTCTATATTCTTATAGGATCCAAGTAGAGTAAATAAATAATTACCTCCATGTGTCCAAAAGTTTGTATGAGTGGTATAACAGCTAACCCAGAGTCTCCTGCCATTTGTAGAATTTGACGAGCCTCCTGTGCTGTGTACCCACTTGAAAGACTGCTTGGACCATTACTCCCAATCGGCGAAAGTTCTCTGGTATATGGGAATGTATCTTCCCACTCTAGTAACAACCCTGTTGCACCCAAAGCTCGAAGAAGAGGAAATAACTGAAAATATATGAATACCATGTGTCAGTTGTGTGCAAATCATTCTGATAGAAACAATAATATATCAATGGCTAAAAGCACATCAAAAATAAACACAAATTAATACTTTTCTCAATCAAAAATAAAAGGAACCTATTATGCCATAATTTTTATAACAACGTGAAAAATAATTGAAAATATCACTATCAATTTATTAATGATAAATGCAAATGTGGAAATGTAAAATTTTTCACACACTATCGGCGTTTACGATCAATTAAAACAAACCTTTTCGAAATAACTAACTCGGGGGGGCGCTCCCTTAAGATCTATATGCACTAGTCTGCAACAAACAAAAACAAAGTTTTATCTCATAATACTTGATTTATTTGCGGATACCAGTAGCTCGCGACACGGTCGGGAATCTTTGTTTACCTATGCGAGCCAGATGTCAGCGCATCCATTTTTATTTGCTGCTGACTGTACACATATGCTAAATAGCATGGGCTGTGTGTGAATGTTGTGATGGATCATATGTCCAGAGCGGCGACGCGACGCGTCGCACGCGCACACCAGACGCGACGTTCGAATTTTAAAGATAGGATAGCCAGTTGCAATTTGATTGGCTTGCTGGCATGACGTCACAATCGAACGCGAGAATTTGAAATAATGCAAGAAATACCCAAGTAGCAAGAATTTTTTTAAAAATGTCGCTGCACATACGTTTTGCAACATCTCCAACATTTCCGGCAACAAATAAAAATAATACAGAAATGTTGCCACAACGTTCAAAATGTACGCCTTTGTTTCCCGAATAATATTACCAAAACATTTTTAGAATGGTAGCTATAATTTTTTATTTTGTGAGGGAGTCTTTGCGCAACATTTTTATAAACATTTTAAGTTCATGAAAGATTGACCTAATCTTATTACAAACATTTCTCAATGTTAGGCAGGTTGTTTTTTTATGGAGACCAACGTTCATGAAATATCCTTACAAAATTGTTGCAATTATGTGCAAAACGTGTTAACGCAAACGCTGTGGCAACGCTTCTGAAACAAATGAATTCTAGGTCAGAAGTCTATTATAACATTGTTATAATGAGTAAAAATGTTTTATTTTAATGGAGTCACAGTAATGTAGAGTTAACGTTTTATATTTGGTTGCAAAAATGTTGCAGAAATGAATGCAGCAAAAGATGCTTTGTCTAACCTTAAGAAAAAGTTGTAGCAAGATTAAGTCCATTTTCCATGAACTTGTTATAAAAAGGTTGAAGAAATGTTACCCAAAGGTTGAACAATTATAAATATCATTCCAGAAACGTTTTGGAAACAAAGGCGGACATTTTGCATGTTATGGTAAGATTTCTGCAACATTTACGTTGTTTGCTGGAAATCTGGGAGATGTTATTGTTATTGTTGTTATTATTACTCACGTAAAACGTTAATGATGATTATGTTGCAAAACATATGATACAGCAACATTTTTTTAAGAATTAAAAAGGTTCCTTCATTTAAGTGCGTTTGAGTTCTAGAAATTGACATAATAACCTTATTGGTGATCATACAGGCCGAGGTATGGAGCGTGTTAGAGTTATTTACCGCTATTTCGACATATCCACTATAGGGGTTGACCACAGACAGGCTTGTTTTAGCAAACAATTGGGAAGGTAGGATTGGTGCATAAGTGGTTTCTTTTGTAATATAGAACTTAATTTCACTCAAGTTCACGAAAGAGCGATTTAATTATCAATTATGCAAAGTAGCTTTGAACTGTAGTCTGGATATATATTGCGAAAGCCAAGAAAAATAAGACGCTTATCTGACAAACATAGCGTGCTATTTTTCCCTCGTCGATACTCTCATATAATCGCTTTTTTTCGTGCACACCGACGTCACGTTTATCATTGCTAATCGAATACACCAACGTCTGTAAGAATCGCATATTCAGTCATTATCAAACATTCAGAACAGTTTCAACTGGAGCGGATTGCCGTTGCAAAAATTGCAGCTGCCATGCTCATCGAAATTTCAATAGGTTTCATCGTGCTGCTCTGTATTTTCGAGTATTTCACAAAGCACGGGAGAACCGGTAGATACTTGAGCGAAATCCCGGGACCATCGGCGTGGCCGATCCTAGGGTCGCTTCCGCATTTCATCTTTCCACGATTGGCGACTCCAGGTAACAATTTGCAATTCCATTTTCGCCCATTGACTCTGCTTTCCCGATATTCGACTTATTTGTAGAGACCATCTGGAAGATCGGACGAGCGTGGGACACGAAGTATTACCCTATCTACAAATTTTGGAGCGTTCACAAAGTCGTTGCCGTTCTTCTCCACCCTGACGATATCGAAGTAATATAGCGCACTTGGCGCGTTTTACGAGTACTTTACGTACGAAATTGATCGTTAACTCCTTTCAGAAACTATTCACGAGTATCAAGCACTCGGAGAAAAGTGTACTTTACGATCCGCTCCATGGATGGTTGAGAACTGGATTATTAACGAGTCATGGTAAAAATAATTCTATTCCCGAATCCAGTGACGAAGTTGGGATTTCAAAAAGACTTATTATTTTTATCTACTTATCTTTCGAAGGAGCGAAATGGCAAAAGAGACGCAAAATGTTGACACCAGCATTCCATTTCGCTGTTCTGCAGCAATATTTCAAGAGCATTGTAGAGACCGGAGAGAAAACTATCCAAGACTTGATATCCAAGGGCGAAGCTATTTACGACGTTACTGATTTGGTAGCGGATCACACGTTGAAAGTCATTTGCGGTAAGCCTGTAACTTTTTCGACGCTGCGTCGAAACCGACTGCGCGTTTTATTTCACAGATACTGCTATGGGATACAAGTTCGACGACAAAGATTTTTTAATCAAGTATAGAGATGCCATACACTATCTGGGGCAGTGTCTCGTATACAGGTAGTTGCCATCTACTCCAGAGACCTCGTCGAAACTTTATCGAACAATGTGTGAACTTGCAGAATTCTGAATCCGTGGTTCCTGCCAGAATCAATATTTTGCTTGACGGAGAGAGGCCGAAAATACAAAGAAGCTCTCAACACTTTGCACACCTTCACCAGAAAAGTAAATCTCGCTATTTATTTATTATTTTTTCTTCTTGCTCGCGTCACATTCAAAATCTCCCGTATATATTCCGGCAGATCATAAAGGAGCGAAAGGAATTTCACGAGCGAACCGATGGTCACTTCTTGAACGAATTGCTGCCCTCGAGCTCGCAAGGTTCATCGGTGGACGTGGAATATCACGGCTGTAACGGACACCTACGAAACCGATAATTTCGACCTGAAATCTCGCTCGCGAGCTAAACTCGGCAAATTGCCAATTGCAGATCGTAAGAAGCGTCTGGCAATGCTCGACCTGCTGATAGCGGCGCAAAGGGATGGAGGCCAGATAGACGACGTCGGAATACAAGAAGAGGTGGACACTTTTACGTTTGAGGTAAGACCGATGCCGCAGTCGTGTCGTGGACTCGTGGAGAGAGCTTGCAGGTGGCGCTGCCGTCGTAAAATCGTTCCAGGGGCACGACACTTCGGCGGCAGCACTGACATTCGCCATGCTGCTGCTCGCAGGGCACAAGGACGCGCAAGTAAGCGATCCGAATCGAGGATCAAAGACGTGCTCTAATCGGCCGTGAACGTATTTGAAGGGGCGCATCCGCGCCGAGGTGAGCGCTATTCTGGAGCGAACCGGAGGAAAATTGGGCATCGCCGAGGTTCAGCGGTTCGCTTATCTCGAGATGTGCCTGCGGGAGTGTCTCCGTCTGTACCCCAGCGTTCAGTACCTGTCGCGACACACTCCAGAGGACTTGCAGCTGGGTGAATAGTAGCGCTCGTCTGCTCGTCGCGTGATATAATGTCGCCTCGACCCTTCCAGCCAGTCATCTGATACCCGCGGGCACGATCATATTCGTCAACGTTTACTCGGTGCACAGAGCCGCGGAGTTCTGGCCGGACCCGGATAAATTCGATCCCGAGAGATTTTCGCCGGAAAATTGCAACGGCCGGCACCCGTTCGCCTACATCCCATTTAGCGCCGGGCATCGCAACTGCATCGGTACGGTCGACGATTTGCGAGTAACGTCCAGCGTAACGCTGACCGAGCGACGATTTGCAGGTCAGAAGTTCGCGATGATGGAGCTCAAGGCGTTCCTGGCTCACCTGATCTACCATTTTTACTTGGAGCCAGTCGACAGAGTCAAAGACGTGCCGATATTGGCGGATATTGTTATCCGACCTGCCAGGTCGATACGAGTCAAGCTGGTACCGATTGAAAAATAACGCGCGCTTATTTTATACTAATTGTATCTACCAGTCGATTAGGATTATTCAAAGTCAGCAGACTGTATTACATACGGTCACCGACAGCTTGCTGAATAACTTTGAAATCGTTCGTTCTGCAGTTACTTCGGCTATTCAACGCTGGCCTTCGATAGATTTTAGTTTTTATTTTCTTGTCTATTGGTTAATTAATTCTTCTTCATGGATCGATCAATGTGGATAAAAACAACAAAATATTGTAAAAAAATATTGTCAATATACTGGAATTATTGAACGTTGTCCAAAATACTTTTCCTACCAGAACTTTATCTCCCGAATATTAGCAATATGAGCCAACGGTGGACAAACGTCTTTGGATTTTTGATTTTAGGTTCAGGTGTGTCCAATATTGATGATCAAGGAATACAAAAGGAAGTTGACATTTTATTTTTGAAGCAAGTTCCTAACAAAGTAAATAGTAAAGTTACGAAAATAACTGACTTTTCCGAAATGCGATAATTATGTCCAATAAAAAAATGCATTTGTTCCAGGTTATTGAAATTTCATGCTTTTAGTGTAACAACAAAGCAATAAATTTCTAAACGTGCACACATGTTAAAATTTCCGTTATTGAGAAATGAGATTGAAAGAGTGTCTTCATCCTAGTGTACCTTCCATATCACGACACACCGTAGAGATTTACAATTGAGTTAATAATCTTTTCAAATTCATGTTTCAATCGTACTTTAATTATAAGAATATTATAATGTCCGTATTTATCTTTAGCTAACTATTTGGAACCCAAAGGTACTTTAATGAAAGTGCATGCATAATCGGTACATCGAATTTTAGAATTTTGTTGAGATTCAGAAAAATGTGATTCCGATAAAAGTGAATTTACCTGAAAATTCAACGAAGCGACATCCGTTTTCCTACAATCCATTCAGTGCTAGACCTCAAATTGCACCGGTACATATTACGTTTTTCGACTTAGCCTCGGCTGTCATTCACGTGCGTGCAGACATTTTGTAATAGACATTCAAATTTTTCAGCCAGTTGTATTTGGATTTTTATTCTCTTCAATTTTATATTATCTATTTTCACTTTTTTAGCGGGTGGTTGAACAGAACTATTTTTTGAATAAGACTTTCCCAGGTGTTTTCGAAGAAAAGACGACAAACGCTGATTTTCGCAATAATTTCAAGCGTTTTACAAATTTTATTAATTCCGATGACTTGATGTACACATTTTCCACCTTGATCCCGAATAAAAAATCTGTCAGTGAAATGTTTGACTGATCTGAGAGAGATGTATTTTTAAACGATATGGAAAAAAATGGTCCAATGAGTAACTCGCGTGATAGACTAGTATTGTAGTCATTCTTTTGACAGTGAATTGACATTAAAAACCTCTCGTTAATCAACTCTTCAATATCTTGTATATTCAAATTGTATATTTCATCACATCTAAGCGCTCCACTAATCCTAAGTATAAGTATAACCTGACAAGAAATATATATCAAATTACTAATAATCGCAGTTATGACATTAATTGATTGGTAAATATACTAACTTTGGCATAAATTTTTCAATACTAATCCGTTTGGATTTCTCCGATTTTACTGGCTTACATTATTTTACATTATTCTTGAGTAGAGCTTTTAAATTAGAATATTGATTGATATTAACATTTTCTTTGGTATCAGAGTTTCTTCAGCATTGATCATATATTAGATCATATACTAGCGTAGAAGGTTTCAACTTTTCTTTCGAGTTATTGAAATATATACGATCAAATTGTTTTCTGGCAAACTTGAAAGATGAGTTTTATTCTCATTTTGCGGTTTTCTGTATGCATCATATACTTGAACATAACGATCTAACGATTTCTTCGGCAAAATATCATTATTAATGATAAGTTGAGCTTCTTTGTCGAAATAGTGCAATATTTTTTCTTCGCCGGTAGAATAATCTTCTTCAGATAATTTTTGCAAATCACTCATGTTGCTCTAATCTAAAAATTTTACAAATGAAATAGCGTGACACAGGTTAGGCTATTGAAAACAAAGCTGAAACAGCTTTCGCTTTCGACAAAACGAGTGGCGCCGCGCACGTGGTAGCTAAACGTAAAGTGTTATTTCTTTTGGTGTAAACACGTATTTTCGTCCAAAGGATAGAGAAAATTACATTTCTAACAGATATCATCCATCAACCAAGTCAATCAACTTATATTAAAGTAGTACCGACAAAAAATTATCGTAAACTGACGATAAAAATAATAAAATATATTTGCGAAAAGTTATAACTTTTTGTAAAATTATTTTAATATAAAACCACTTGTTACATCTAAAAGTGATTGAAAAATGATATTATTTTATCGATATCGCGAGATAATAAAGAGTGAAGTGACTCAGTTATCAGAAAAAAATAAATGATAAATATCTAATGATCAAATAGGAAAGTAATGAAACCGTAATCACTCCTTCATCAGCACATTTCCATCTCTGTTATGAGCATCATTTCCACTAACACAGTATTATTATATGAAAAGATGTTATGAGTTTAAAATTAAAACCTTGCGATATTTCGAACTTTATAAAAAATATAATACCAGGAACCAAATTGCAAACTAGACTCAAGATCTCAACCACATTTTACTTCGATGTTTTACGAGAGTAGAAAATGAAGAAAAAACAATTGAAAAATTAATAGCTGAACTCTGAAGTAGTTGCCGATCAGTATTTTCAAATCGTTTGATATTTAGCAAAGTTTAATTGTTTATATAGCTTTCATATACGTCCGATTTTGTAATTACTAGCTATTCTGCCTCACCTTGTACGTCAAAAGATTTTTAGTTAATCGCCAGATTCAAATAAATTCAGTAAAATTTTTAATATTAACTAAGCTTAATGAAAAGAAAATGATTATTTCTGGATGGAACATATCAAAGTTTGAAGGAAGTTTGAGAAAAAAAATAATTACAGGTAATTAAAAATTATTCCGTTCCAAAACGATACTTCCGAAATTATGACAACTTTATTTCGTATTGCTTATTGAATTAAAATTTATAAAATATGATTCAATCGAGCATGATTTGGTTGCCTTCGTTAATTTTTCAATCTATAGCTTATGATACATTTAAATAATATTAGGCACTGGTTGTATTCGTTAATCGCTGAAATTCATAAAAAACTATTCGAGTAAATACTATTGGAATTTTACTACGAGCCATTAATAAGTATGATTCAATCAAACATCATTAGTTAATCACTGCCTGACGAAATATTTGAATTTATGAAATATCATTCAATAGAATACTATTGACTTAATTTTTATTTTGAGTCTCATTAAAAATGATTCATGAAATTAATGATATATTTTACCTCTATTACAAATGCCATTAAATTCTATGGAAAATAATTCATCATCACTAGGATAATGATCCATTCCTTTTATGGAACGTAATTGATTATCATTCAATTTGAATTATTTTGATTTCAATCTGAGGGTAGGGCAGTATTAGAGAAAGATAGATAGATGGATAGATAAGCTTTATTTATTTAAGAAATTTTTTATTTATTTAAGAGAGAGAGAGAGAAAGAGAGAGAGAGAGTAATTATAGTGGAAGTAGAAGTAGAGTTGAATATAGATGAATCTCCCATCTTCACATGGAATGTAATGCAGCAAATTTAGTAAATCCTTTCCCGATCCTAGAGATAATGTCAAATCAATTAAGATCCAGTCAGCTGACGACGGGAGAATTGACTCAGGGGAGCCGTCGCTTGCTTACTAATCACTCTTCGCTGTTTCTTATACGATTCCCGCTTTATTAATTTTAATGATGCTTCTTATCGCGGTACGAGGCCAAGTAGACGATACGAAGCGTTTAAAATCATAATCAATTCTGTATACGTATTCTTTATATTCCAGTAACATGTAATAAATTTCCCATCTAGTTTCCGAAACAACTGATACGCACTGACTTTGCTCTCGGTTACTAAGCGCCATTGTTGTTCCAGCCAACCTCGACTGTACTCCTAACAAGAACATGACAAAAAATATGCGCATTATTAGGCTACATATCGTGTAAGTTTTATGAATGCTATGATCATTACTAAGCTTTTTTCAATAAAAGGGTGTAAAATGACTGTATTTTCCAATTCATCGGGCTGCGAATGAACTGTAAGAAAAATAAGCAAGCGAATATCCGAATGATCACTGTAGAAGATTATTAATCTACCAGTGACAGCTGATACATCTTGTATCAGCGGGCATTGTTTTCTTTTCCTTATAAAATTATCAAAGTCGGTATTAACATCGTATTTTTGAAGACTCGGAAAGCTTGATATTCATATAAATAATTTGGTTATCAGTCATAGTACATCGAATGTATTTGAGAATATTGACGCAATTAGTTATTATCTCCTTGTATATCTTATTATTCACGCACACTCACTTTAATACTTGCTGACTTCCTTTTCGTAATATGTAATTCATAGATATTATTGATTCTAACTTGAAAAATATGCTTTAATAGATGGCTTTATACAAAAAAACTTCGGAACCATTAGAGCGTTTTGAAGCAATAGGTAGAACTAAGGAAGCACAATCGATGAGTTATTCATCAGTTAAGCTTGTTTCAATCTAAATTCTAAACGAAATTGAAACGAAATAAGTGCAACTTCTTAAAAACACTCTTCAACAGCATTTCTTTTTTTATTTGCTATCGTTAGTAGCAAATATTCCTCAGACACGAAAAAACAAAACAAAATCGCATCATTTCATACCTAATGATTATCAATATAAACAGATAACGAAACATTATCGTGCTATGCAACGAATATTCGATCCTGGGTTTTTGCATTTTGCCATCGCGGATATTAGTACAGCCTCACCAGCTGGATTGAACGAAACGTTTCTCTCAAGTTTGTATTGAACAATTCAACAATGCTCATCGAACTTTCGCTATTTGTTTTATTGTTGTTTTGTTGGCATAAGTACCACACTGAATATAGTAGAATAGGAAAGTACATCAGGAACATTCCAGGACCACCGATATGGCCGTTACTTGGCTGTCTTCCAAATTTTATGCAAGGCAAATTATTCCCGACACAAGGTAAGACCTTCGAATAACCATTGTCTTTTGGAAGTCAACAAATAACGAGTTGTGATTATAAATTCGTCTTACAATATTGTTAGAGACAATTTGGCAATCGGGACGAGATTTCGATCTGAAGTACTACCCAACTTATAAATTTTGGGATACTCACAGGGCTTGCGTCATTATTTTGCATCCAGATAATATTGAAGTAAAATCTGTATTCAGTTTTTTTTTCTATTTATTGGATATAAAATAATGTAAGTGGCTATAAGATATCCTATGCCCTTATAGAAATTATTTACAAGTATGAGACACATACAAAAAAGTTTTCTCTATAACACACTGCATGGATGGTTAGGGACTGGTTTACTAACGAGCCACGGTGAGCATATTGTATACCTAGATAATAATGCTGGAAGCAACAAAATGACATAGATTATTATTCAGGAACTAAATGGCAAACCAGGCGCAAGATGCTAACGCCCGCATTCCACTTCAATATTCTGCAGCAGTACTTTAAAAATATCGTAGAGAATGGAGAAAAAACTATGGAACAATTGCTGTCCAAAGGAGAAGCTATTTATGATGTCGACGAGGTGGTGTCGAATTTCACTTTGAAAGTTATTTGTGGTAAATAAATTAGATAGATGTTTCATAATTTACGAAATTGTACACTCCACATTTGATTATTACTCGTGCAGAAACGGCAATGGGAGTGAAATTTACCGAAGAGAACATAAATGAATACAGAAAAGCGATACACTGCGTAGGAAGTTCGGCCGTATATAGGTATTTCGATATTTTAGTCCAAGATAGTTGTAGGCAGATTCAGTAATGATTTTGTTTTTAGATCTATTTATCCTTGGTTCGGACCGGAATCTATATTTCGTATGACTCAAAGAGGCCGTGAATATAAGCAGGCTTTAAATACGCTGCACAGCTTCACTAAAAAGGCAAGTAAGCTTACAAGACGATTCGCATTATTCATGCGAAATATTCAATGCATGCAAACGATACATTCCGCATTATCTATTTATTCGTAGATAATACAAGAACGGAAAGAATTTCACGACAATACCAACGGTTATTTTTTGGAGGAATTCGCATCAGATGGTTCTAAAAAGTCTTTAACAGATGATATATATCATGGATGTAAAATAAGCCTTTCACAACAGATATATCGATAAATTTATCCGATTTTTTCTTTTTTTTCATTATATCGAACTATCCATTATAGATCGTAAAAAACGCTTGGCCATGCTTGATTTATTAATTGCGGCGCAGAGAGATAACCAGCAAATTGACGATCAAGGTATTCAGGAGGAAGTTGATACGTTTACATTTGAAGTAAGCTTCTACAAAACGAATAATTGTAATTTGGAAATATTCATTTGTTTTGCCATCAGAAGCAACATGATGCAACAATAAAAATGTCATATTCTACTTAAGTTTCAGTAACTTATCGCTTATCACAATTAATAAGTTATGATGATTCCTGTACATATCTTTTGTAGGGTCATGACACCTCTGCAGTTGCTCTGATGTTTGCAGTACTATTAATTGCAGAACACGAAGATGTGCAAGTAAGCGACGGGTACAGAAACTCTAAATACGCAAATCCGCGATCGATAACAACGTTGATTGTTTCAGAATCGAATTAGACGTGAGGTCAGTGAAATCTTAGATCGGACAAATGGAAAATTGGAAATGTCGGATGTTCAAAATTTACATTATCTCGAAATGTGTTTGAAAGAGTGTCTTCGCCTTCATCCGAGCGTACCTTACATGTCGCGATACATGTCAGAGGATTTGCAATTGAGTGTGTTCTTGCAGTTCACCCTTATATATTTGCCTTTCTGTTTTCCGTATGAAAAACAATCATAATTTTTATATCATCTTTCCAGCTGACTACTTAATACCAAAAGGCACTTTGGTCCAAATACACACGTACTCGGTACATCGACTTCCAGAATTTTGGCCAGATCCAGAAAAATTTGATCCCGAGCGATTTTCACCTGAAAACTCGGTAAAAAGACATCCATTCTCCTACATTCCCTTCAGTGCCGGACCTCGAAATTGTATTGGTAAATATTCCATTGAAGTTCACTTAAAAAATTTCTAATTATGCTCGATTATGTTTGATTTCCTTGCTAATGCACCTTTTCAGGTCAAAAATTCGCTATGATACAATTAAAAGTATTTATAGCTTACTTGATCTACAATTTTTATTTGAAACCTGTTATCGAAACGAAAGAAATCAAATTTATAACAGATATCATTCATCGACCAAGTCGGCCAACTTATGTAAAGTTGGCACCGATAAATAAGTAATCGTGTCCCGATCAAAATGAATGTAAAATGTATTCACTTATAAAATATTAATTTGAATAAATAATGTTACAATTGACTTGAGAAATATTAACATAAATTTTTGACACGATCATTCTAGAAATAAAATTGTTCATATTGTTATACACAACAATCGTCTTTTTAAAAAGGAAATTTTCTAGAACTACATTGAAAAGACAATCTGACTAATAGTTATTTGAAAAATGAAGTGATAATAAAAACTTTTATATTGCTGCCAATAGCACGATTTATAATCTAATAGAAATCTTATTGACGCATTCAATAAATGTTCTTAAGAATTTCCGTATGATCGGATTCGATTACATTATTCATCATAGTAGATTAAGCATTGAAAAATTGAAAATTTATAGAAATTATAATCTTTCTAAAAATGCTCTACCAAATCTATCTGA
Organism: Phymastichus coffea; assembly: GCF_024137745.1. Lineage (NCBI taxonomy): Eukaryota > Metazoa > Arthropoda > Insecta > Hymenoptera > Eulophidae > Phymastichus > Phymastichus coffea. The sequence goes on along the minus strand of NW_026706874.1, from coordinate 1,162,857 downwards.
GTTTTTCATTGAACAGTACATTTCAATCCACTCTGCGGGGGGATTCCCTTGTCTCTCTCCTTGTCCGTTGGTCTTTCCGACGTTTTCCCGTGCGTAAGCAACCAGGTTACTCAACATACTTTGCACTCAGTGTGACGTTATTATGTTATTAAAGAAAATCGATTTCGACTTGAACCTGGAAAGACCAGTAACACAGATGGAAAGCAAATTATCAAAGTGGCAAGCGTCTCACACGGGTCTGCTCTCGTCTCTAGATTTGGCAATACTCTCCGGTCGTGGCTCGGACTGCACTTCACGGTGTCATTCGCCGGACATTACCCTTGCAATCGAACTAGGTGCTGCAATAAGCGATTAACGAGTATTATCCTTAGAATATATTGAGGTTTAATAATAAAGTAGAACATTTTGATTATCAGTATAGCACAGTATTCCGTCATTTCAAAACTGTCATCCAGACCAAAATGACTGCAAGAAAAATAAATTTTATGCATTGCCATAAACAGTGAAGAGTCCATTCTGTCACGATAATTTTAGTATATATATGAATTAAATTGCACTTTGTCATTAGTACAAATAATTTACTTCTTAAGCCAGAAAAATGACATTAAAACTATTTCTTTTCCAACTTTTGGTATCCGTTGCAATACAGGTAATAAATATAAATAATAGCCTACCAAACATAGCTTTTGATTTGTTCAAAAATCAGTGTTAGTTTTCTGAAATGGGAGGAGACATAATATAGTTTTTTACTTTATGACGCTTGCTTGCAAAGGCTTTACAAACGCTGGTTCCATAGTATCAAACAATTGGTTTTTAATGCTCGATTGCTGTTATTAAATTCTGTAACATATAATACTCGTCGCCAAGTTAAGCGTATTAGAATAGGATCTTCAAATACAGTTATTGATTCATGAAAGCAATCAACCCCTAAAATAGGTTTCACATTATTTTAGGCCTTTCCTTCAGAGCCAAAAACTGTAACAGAAATCACATCAAAGGCATCTTACGTCAACAAAGTAACCACACTCTAAGTTTCTTTAATTCAGTTGATGAATCAGTTTTAAATAATTACATAAATATTTCTAGACAGAGTGTAATGAAAAGTTGATATGGTACCAAGATATGATAAAAAAAGTACAGAAAATGTTCATCGCATATATGAAAGATCGCAAGCAGTTAATAGTGTTAAATATTAAAATAACGGGTGTAATAAAAACTAAGCATCGTGAGTTTCATAACATGATTTCGAAAGCATTGAATAAGTTGAAAAAAGATGAAACGATAACCAACCGCACATCACACACAATCCCCTTGGTATGATCATTTAATTAAATTATAAAATAACTAAACATCTAACTACACGTCAACACTATAATTTAAAATTTTTAATGAAACAATTGGTGTTTATGGTTGATGTTTATCGTACAGACTACTTGCATCATGGAAATAGAATTGTTTAGAAGAATGAATCAGAATTTGACAAAAGCTGCAACAAATATTAAGACCAACATGTTAAATTTTCTCGACGCCTCAGGAGTACCAAAAAAAGTGAGAAATCATTTCAACGATATTCTTAGCAAGATCGTCAATTTCCTATACCTAACCAATCTAATTGAAAATGTATTGAAAGATGAGCAAACTTTATTGAACGACGCTATTAAAAGAACTAAGAAAGGAATTGCGTATGATAAAACATATGAAATCAGTGAGGATGGTGATATAGTAGAAAGTTCCACAGATATTAGCGATGAATACAGAGAAGTCTTGGAAGAGAACGAAGAAGACAGACGCATGAATGAAGAAATCAGCAGACTTCAAGATGATTCAGATATCAAAATAGCTGAAGCAGAGGCATTATCACGTGAGGACGAGCGTATAAATGAACTTGACGGAAATGATAACATTTTAAAATATATACTTCGTCATCGCGAGCCATTCGTAAAAACTTTCGATTAACAATTACCTTGATTATTTGAGTTTAAGAATAATGATGTAATCCCATAATGTATGGCACTCAACTGTTAAAATAGCTCATATTCAGGTACTTTAAGGATTAAAAATAAAAATAAAAAAATGTATCATTAAAAATTCCATATCCATGGAAGTAATTATTGGAGCTGTCATTGTTTGATTCATAATATAATCTAGCTAAATAATAAGAAGTCAAATTTTTATTTCAATGATTAGTATATTTAATTCGAATGTGAAATATTGTTTCATTGCAATATCAAGTGCACTATTGTTAGCGGATATTATGAGGTATAAAAATTATCAACTTTATTCTGTTTCAGTGTGATTACTGGAAGACAGTCTATTTGAAATCGAATGCATGATGGTTCATTTCAAATCCTAACGTCATTTCTAATATATTTTGAAATAGTATTCCATTCGCAGATCGTGTATTTCGCTGTCAAAGTAGATATATTTAAATATTTTTATCGTACGACTCAAAAAAATTAAATTATGACTACTGCTAAAAGGTAAAAAAATGAAATTGTGACTACTGCTTCAAGCATTAAAATTTGTTATCGTTGTCTTGAACTGGTAAACTGCAATGACGTTAATCTTAAAAATAAACTTTTTTTGCTATTACTTATCTCTCAAGCCATCGTCTAATTGTCACTATATAACTAATTAAAGTTCTTTGTTCAAATGTAATCAAAATTGAAAAGTGACATGTAGGCGTGTACGACATATCTTTATAATTTGTTTTCAAATTTCAATTAAATCACTTGACGTTTCAGTGCAAATGGCAATTCATCATATTGACTTGGAAACAGTCATATAGAACAGAACGTATAATGAAGAGGAAAATGAGTTTTATGGCTTGTCGTAAAAATCTTGTCATTATAATTTTTCAGTATAAATTATATTATTCTTGGTCGTGAGTACAGTTTTTACCGATTTTCTTTTCCGAAAAATAAAAATTAAAGTGATATTTAAATTTCTTATTTTTAAATTTTTAAGTACCGCTATAATACAGATAATATTTCATTATTTTATAACACCGTTTGTTTTAATTTACATTTATTATGAAATCTAACACGGACCGCAAATGTAAGATCTTTGATTTACCATAATTGGCAATAATTTAAGGGCTCTGTGGAATAAGAGTCTTTGAAAAAAATTTAATACGCACTACAGCTGAATAGGAAAATTGAGAAACTAAATTGTTAAAATAATATCTTCTAGAATATGTGAAAGCATATCTATTTTACTTTTCAACATTCTATTAAAAGAATTAGTAATAGTCGTGACACTGATGCATAAGTATCCTTTAGGTCATATGTATACAATTTTATCTTTAAAACTTCTAGTGACTAATGAAGTCTTGTGTATATGAGATCGTAACTTTCGATTTTCATTTTAAAGACCCGTTCAGAATCAATGATAATGAGTTTATTTCCATTTAGTTTTACTTTTGATCTTTCAATTATATTCTATACATGATTTTCTGTCATCGAATTCGACTCCTCAATTATAATTTGCTTCCACGATTCCTACTCTTTAAATAATTTATAGCCTGTTAAAATGTATTTAAATCTTTATTTATAGAAGTCAAAATAATATGTCTTAAAATATATTTTTGTATGTCTTCAATCTCTGAAATGTGTATTTATATCTATCAAGAAGGTTGATATATATCTTCATTATACACAACCTTCGTAGTTTTACTTTTTGATGCAGGGCCGTCACGATTAATTTTTGATTTGAAAACTTATTTTTCCTCATCCAAGCTCAATTACTTTCTAAATCTATTTCTCGTGGTCTGCCTATTTTTCTAGGTATCATTTTAGCATCGCTTGCTTCGGATTTTTCTGAGTTACTTGTTTCTTTAATGGTACTTTTTTCTTTCAATCTTTTTACCTGACTTTTTTCTGTACATTACGAGATGTTTAGATTTTTAGAATTTTCTGGAACTTGGATGCATTACTAAGCTTTCTTTAAGTTTCTGGAAGCTTGACATACGCTAAACTGCCAAATCTTCTAATGTAATGTAATTTACATATAGCATCAGATGAAAGTTAAAAAGTGGAACTTCATACTTGATAGATTTATGAGTGATATCGTAGGAATTAACTGTGGGCTCCAATGCCAATTTCCATTTGCTTGCAAGCCAGAATCATAAATAATTGCTTTAATTGTTCTCCAAAACGTGTGTACGGAGTATACTTGTTTTTGTACACGCGAGTATAAAGGCCTAAATAATAAATGCCAACTAATTTATTCATTAAAGGAGCATCTCTGCGATGAAATTCCCGTAATATTAAATCAGTGGATCAATAATTGCTAATATTACGTGCTCTCCCGCTTACTACTCGACTCAGAATGGTAATGACGCGCTTCCTCGTAGCTCGCGCGTCGACCTTACGAACTCATGGTGGGAGGAAAGTACTTAGCAGGGCCGTGCCTACTTAAACCAACTAAGACATTTCTCGCATATTTTAATTAATCTTGTTGTGATCTCTCAGTTGTAAAATATTTGTTTACAAGGCCACCTTGATAGATGGATTTCTACGGAAAATTTCGGAATCATTAGAGCGTTTGGACGCAATTGGTACATCTGAGACTACATAATCGATCACATATTCATCAGTCAAGCTTGTCTTAATGAAAAATCATGATTTTTTCAAAATTATCAGATTTTTTAACAGCATGAAAGTGTGATGCAGAAGTCGTGTGCTTTTTCAATTAAATACTTTATTTTGCTGCGGCTGCTAGTAAATATCTCTGAGACAGAGCAAAAAACGAAATCGCGTAATTTTATTTTTTGCATTCGGTTACCGCCATTATAAGTGCAACTTCTTAAAAACACTCTTTGCCGGCATCTTTGGCTTTGCTATCGTTTGTAGCAAATATCTCTCGGCCGCGAAAAGGCAAAACAAAATCGCATCAATTCATACCGAATAATTATTATTATTATAAAGCGATAACGAAACATTATCGTGCTATGCAACAAACATTCTTGAGCTTTTTCCATTTGCATTTTGCCATCGTGGACATTAGTGCAGCATCGACAGCTGGATTGAACGAAACGTTTCTCTCAAGTTTGTATTGAACAATTCAACAATGCTCATCGAACTTTCGCTATTTGTTTTATTGTTGTTTTGTTGGCATAAATACCAAATTGAATATAGTAGAATAGGAAAGTACATCAGGAACATTCCAGGACCACCGGTATGGCCGTTACTTGGCTGTATTCCAAATTTCATGCTAGGCAAATTATTCCCAACACAAGGTAAGACCTCCGGACAAAACCATTGTCTTTTGGAAGTCAGCAAATAACGAGTTGTGATTATAAATTCGTCTTATAATATTGTTAGAGACAATTTGGCAATCGGCACGAGATTTCGATCTGAAGTACTACCCAACTTATAAATTTTGGGATACTCACAGGGTTTGCGTCATTATTTTGCATCCAGATGACATTGAAGTAAAATCTCTATTATATTGTTTTTTATTATTTTTTTTAATATGATGTACGTGACTATAAGATATCTTGTACCCTGTATAGAAATTATTAACAAGTATGAGACACATACAAAAAAGTTTCCTCTATAACACACTGCATGGATGGTTAGGGACTGGTTTACTCACGAGCCACGGTAAGCATATTATATACGTAGATAATAATGCTAGAAGTAACAAAATGACATATCATTATTCAGGAACTAAATGGCAAACCAGGCGCAAGATGCTAACGCCGGCATTCCACTTCAATATTCTGCAGCAGTACTTTAAAAATATCGTAGAGAATGGAGAAAAAACTATGGAACAATTGCTGTCCAAAGGAGAAGCTATTTATGATGTCGACGAGGTGGTGTCGAATTTCACTTTGAAAGTTATTTGTGGTAAATAAATTAGATAGATATTTCATAATTTTCGAAATTGTATACTCCACATTTGATTATTACTCGTGTAGAAACGGCAATGGGAGTGAAATTTACCGAAGGGAACATAAATGAATACAGAAAAGCGATACACTGCGTAGGTAGTTCCACCGTATATAGGTATTTCGATATTTTAGTCCAAGATAGTTGTAGGCAGATTCAGTAATGATTTGATTTTTAGATCTATTTATCCTTGGTTCGGACCGGAATCTATATTTCGTATGACTCAAAGAGGCCGTGAATATAAGCAGGCATTGAATACGCTGCACAGCTTCACTAAAAAGGTAAGTAAGCTTACAAGACGATTCGCATTATTCATGCGAAATATTCAATGCATGCAAATGATACATTCCGTATTATCTATTTATTTGTAGATAATACAAGAACGAAAAGAATTTCACGACAATACCAATGGTTATTTTTTGGAGGAATTCGCATCAGATGGTTCTAAAAAGTCTTCAACAGACGATATATATTTCGGATGTAAAATAAGCCTTTCACAACAGATATATCGATAAATTTATCCAATTTTTTCTTTTTTTTCATTATATCGAACTATCCATTATAGATCGTAAAAAACGCTTGGCCATGCTTGATTTATTAATTGCGGCGCAGAGAGATAACCAGCAAATTGACGATCAAGGTATTCAGGAGGAAGTTGATACGTTTACATTTGAAGTAAGCTTCTACAAAACGAATAATTGTAATTTGGAAATATTCATTTGTTTTGCCATCAGAAGCAACATGATGCAACAATAAAAATGTCATATTCTACTTAAGTTTCAGTAACTTATTGCTTATCACAATTAATAAGGTATGATGATTCCTGTACATATCTTTTGTAGGGTCATGACACCTCTGCAGTTGCTCTGATGTTTGCAGTACTATTAATTGCAGAACACGAAGATGTGCAAGTAAGCGACGGGTACAGAAACTCTAAATACCCAAATCCGCGATCGATAACAACGTTAATTGTTTCAGAATCGAATTAGAGGTGAGGTCAGTGAAATCTTAAATCGGACAAATGGAAAATTGGAAATGTCGGATGTTCAAAATTTACATTATCTCGAAATGTGTTTGAAAGAGTGTCTTCGCCTTCATCCGAGCGTACCTTACATGTCGCGATACATGTCAGAGGATTTGCAATTGAGTGTGTTCTTGCAGTTCACCCTTATATATTTGCCTTTCTGTTTTCCGTATGAAAAACAATCATAATTTTTATATCATCTTTCCAGCTGACTACTTAATACCAAAAGGCACTTTGGTCCAAGTACACACGTACTCGGTACATCGACTTCCAGAATTTTGGCCAGATCCAGAAAAATTTGATCCCGAGAGGTTTTCACCTGAAAACTCAATAAAACGACATCCATTCTCCTACATTCCCTTCAGTGCCGGACCTCGAAATTGTATTGGTAAATATTCCATTGAAGTTCACTTAAAAAATTTCTAATTATGCTCGATTATGTTTGATTTTCTTGCTAATGCACCTTTTCAGGTCAAAAGTTCGTTATGATACAATTAAAAGTGTTTATGGCTTATTTGATCTACAACTTTTATTTGAAACCTGTTATCGAAACGAAAGAAATCAAATTTATAACAGATATCATTCATCGACCAAGTCAGCCAACTTATGTGAAGCTGGTGCCAATAAAAGAGTGATCAAGCCGCCATGAGAATCAATTAAAAATGTACATTCGTAGAATATTAGTTTCAATAAACAATGTTACAATTCTGTTAAAAAATATTAATATCAAATACTTTAAAGGTATTTTGAGATTCTGATCATTCTCTGCAGCCTAATGCGGAATTGTCGTGTAGAAATTATGAAATAATGAAAAAGCAAAAAAATAATCATCGATAGAAATAAATAATTAAAAATAAATCTTGCAAATGATACTCAGACGTTTGAACAGTAGTTATTTTGCGTAGAAACGTTGAAACAGGTAAAGCGTGAAAGCTCCTTCTTCCACGCGCACACTTCGTGTTCCCACTAAACGCAACCAGGTCGTTTGCGGAGACCGTGTTTTCCCTAGAAATTGGAAAATTCCGATGATTCGCTGTTGCATTTTGCTAGTACACCAGTTGCCTCTCGAGATAACTGCTGGCATGTTTGCTACCAGAATTTTAACAAAGCATATAAGATGTTAATTAATTATCACAGCATTCGCTCGTCTGCTTTATCTTGACGTACGATACAATGTACAATTCGTATTTTCATGGGTAGGCGGTCCAAGCCATAACTAAGGAGCCTGAAGTTTCATGTGACAGATAGGTGACTGCGTTATGTTACACGCGGTGGGGTTTATATCCGATGATCTAATTTTTGCCGTTTCTAATTTTTAGGTTCTTTGTTCAGAAGAATGAGCGTAACATGGAGACGTCGTAATCGAACTATAGAAAAAAATGTATGATGTATACAGTACTATAATAACCGAAGCCAAATTGCTGCCAGTCATTCATGGCAAGTTAAATGTTTGGAGTTTCTACACAGGGAGAAAATGAAACCACCAAAATTACTAGGTATTTGAAATAAATATTTAATGACCAAAGCTAAAAATATTTAAACTAATCGCGAGAGCAAGAGAGCAAGCTCATTAAAGCGTGTGAGTACTATACGGCTATCTAATGGAGAAGAGGAAAAGCCGCGAGTCGCGAGGCTGAAGGACATGTTTCTGCTGACAGTACTGACGTTGCCGTTGATGCTGCCGACTGGTGTTCGAAGTGGGACTTGGTTGAATTCCGACAAATATGGAGAACGAAAAATTCGAAAATGCAATACATACTTAAAATCTTTAATACAAGACACTAATTCCGAAAAATGACATTCGATGATGAATAGTACAGATGCTTTACTAAGATTCCTTTCGCCCATATTCATTCGTATATATAATATCCGCCTTCGTGGCATTTGAGCCGTGTCTCGATATTCTTGATTCTATAAAAGAGACTTGTGAATCTGACGCCCAAAAAAATTTTTTAATCATATTTTTGAGTTATCATGAGCTAAAACGTTCTCTCCCTCTTTCCGGATTATGTCTCCGCTTGAAATTTTATTTCCGGATTTTTCATTTTTAAGAAAATTGCGAAAAAAAATCGGGCGTTCGTACAGCGCGCAAAATGCATTAAACATTTTTCTCCTGTTTAAAAAGAAATAATATCGATAGCGGATGATAGCTCCTTATTCCCGGATTACGAAACAATTTTCCTTTTGTCGAATTTCTATCCAAAATTGTTGTACGTTCGGCGCTACAGTTTTAAACAACAGTCACTTTTGCTTACTACCGATAGTGTTGGTACTAAATAATCGAACTAGATATTTTTAGTGATGTTACAAGAGTTGCGATTCGCGTCCGTATCCGTTCGCATCTGTACGTACCTATGGGACCGGGGCCTTATTATAATTACGCAATGTAGAACTTATAAAGGGATATCTGGTGATTAGCAAACGTTTAACCTGTTTTATCGACTAACTGCCGCATATTACTAATTTTTACATTTTCCTCAATTTTGGATAGAATATCGACAAAAGGAAAATTGTTTCGTAATCCGGGAATAAAGAGCTATCATCCGCTATCGATATTATTTCTTTTTAAACAGGAGAAAAATGTTTAATGCATTTTGCGCGCTGTACGAACACGCGATTTTTTTTCGCAATTTTCTTAAAAACGGAAAATCCGGAAATAAAATTTCAAGCGGAGACATAATCCGGAAAAAGGGAGAAAACGTTTTAGCGTATGAAAACTCAAAAATACGATTAAAAAATTTTTTTGGACGTCAGATTCACAAGTCTTTATAAAAGTAATTTTAAATAAATGTAACTGAATTACCGACTGAGTGAGGCGGCAAAATTGAAGTTGGAAAACATGTAATACATAATTTGACTTGATCAATTTTGAAAACGAATACTAGATTTTGTACACATTCTAGATAAATTCAAATGTTTTTATTTGTTTGCTTTCAGAGCTTTTGCAAGAAGTACATTCAAAAATAAAGAGAAGTAGGATAGTCAGCTGCAATTTTTAAATTCAACAGTTCCGAATGAAGTGACATAATCTAAGCCAATTTGTTAATTTCCTGTACGTGGCAGATATGGCAGAAAACCAGTACAAAGACAGGTGTACACGAAGCAAGGAGCCGTGTTTAAAATTAGCAAAAAGTGCGGTTGATCTAGACTAGGAAAATGAAGAAGTCATTGCAGACACTGAGGAGTACAAGAAGTTATAAGACGAGTTGAAAGATCTTGAAGACAACACCAAGATTTAGTGCTGCTAAAAATCGGCCACTCCACGGAGAAAAAGATGCAGAAAAGGTCGACGACGACAGTGATTTAATTAGTCTTGCTGTCAGTTTTGGTATTCCAATTTTCACGGTTATCTTTTTATTGATACTGATAAGCTCAGCCGTGGTTGGGGTCCGACCTCAATCTTACTCAAGATTTTTACACATTTTTATACGATAATCTTTATGACATAAGTCTTGTACTTATTTGTATTTATAGGTATGCTAAGTATAAATAAATCATTCTACACGTTTGAAAATGGTGCAGACTATTTTAAAATATTGCAACCACTTCAGGATGCTTCAAACCATTAGTCATTTGAGAAATAATAAGGAGTAATATATGTAAACTACTACTTTTCAATTAGAAAAATACCTATATACAATAATTGTTGTGGGGGGTTTAAATACTACTCACTCGATTTCTATTTCGTTGCTATTTATTGCAGAAGCTTTATAGAAATCAAGTTTATAATTTAAGCTAATCAATTGCAGTCTCCAATTAAAATAAGAAAGTGGAAATTAATATCGTTCTAAAAAAGGATAAAAGTGGAGAGTTTTAATATAAGAGAGATTACTTTTACTTACTATTTATTTGATGTTGGTTACACAAAAGTTATTCCAATCTGTTGTCTACCACCCTTCTTGGTAAAATAACTAGTTAAATAATGGCACTGCTTGACTGATCGATTGTGAGAAAGTGCCTGTCGCAGAAGCGGACGAGTAAGCTTTTCATAGCCTAGGAGAAGCTTCTTTAAAGATGACATAGAAATTTCTTTTAGATGGCTAGAGCCACCGAAAACCGGGTTTCCGGCTTTCTAGGTTTCGTCAAAAATAGCATCTCGTATATTAATCTGAGTAATGTTATTCTAGCTATTATTTTATTTTTGTACGTGTAAATAGGCTATTTACCATATTATAGCTTAAAATTTATTACACAGTCACACCTTTTTTAATCATTCATACATTTTTTATTAAAAACAATTGCAGTTGGATTATACGCATTATTTATGAATTTTCTCATTTTTTTATTTAGGCTAGCGGCATTTAAAGTTTCTACAAACCACAATTAGTATTTTCAACTGAAATTTGTTATGTTTATTTGTTATTTTTAGTACTAGTTGTTTTCTTAAAATTTAAAATCTATAAAATACTTTGTTATTTTATGTAAAAAATTAAGTTTTGGATTGAAAAATGTTTGAAATGTTTTTGATAGTCGTAATAAATTATTGTCTATAATATGGCATTAATCATATATCTAAAATCTAACAATTGTTATATTGTATTTTTAAATTGAAATTTGAAGATTTAATGAAAAAAAAAACCGGATCCAGTTTTACGACTTCACCTTCTATTCCTTTATCATATTCTTCCTAGGCCTGGTGCGAGCAGTTGTTGATGTATGATTACGCACAAGATCGAGGGAGAAAAAAGATAGTTAACAGAATCTTTAAACTAGATGTATTCAAATTTTCCTCTTTTTAGATACGCCTTCTTGCTGTATGTCTATATAAAGAAAACTGTTAAGGCAAAAAGAGTTCTTATCTTTTTTTTATTTCGTTCTCAAAGGGGTTCTCAAATATTTCTCTATTCGTATTCTTTCTTATGATTTATTTAATTTAACTCCGTTTTTATTTGATTGGAAGTAAAATAAAAACAGAAAAATATTTAAAAAAAGGTCTTTAAAACGTGCCAGACGTCACATCGTTTTGTTTTTTAAGTAAAGAAAATTTCTAGAACCATCTTCAAAAGACAGCTTGAGTAATAGTTATTTGAAAAATGAAACGGTAATAAAAATGTTACTACTGCTGCCAATAGCACGATTTATAATATAATAGAAATCTTATTGACACAGCAATAAATATTCTTAAAAATTTCTCTACTTTCAGATTCAATTACATTATTCATTATGATGAATCAAGAATTAAAAATCTGCATATTCGTTGAAATTATAATTATTATAAAAATGCTCTATCAAATCTATCTAAGTTTTCCTTTGAAAATATCCACGCGAATTTACAACTTAACTCGTCACGTCACGATATTTTTAGTATATATATGAGTTCAGTTTTTACTCCGCGAGTGGAATAGCTTTTCAGCAAAGTATTTGTGAAAATATTTTCAAAATGGTTGTCAAAGTAATCGGTGCTGTACTATGCCTTATTGTTTCTGTACAGGTAATAGATAAATATAATAATTGCAATTCTGCTCGTTCGATTTTGGCACAATAAAAAGTTATTCTCTTTTACGAATTGTTATAGGCATGTAAGCTTCCAGATGCTTTGCAACCAATCGAAAAAGTAGCTACAATCTCTGATACTTTAATTTTCATTACTGATGCAAATTACGTGATTGTTTGTTTATGCTCGAAAAATTGCAGCTATCTTGTGGAGTAAAGCTGCTTTCTTACGAGACTGTTACCAAGGAAGCAAATAAAAAGTATGACCAATATTACGAAAAACTGAAAAACCAAAATTTAGATGCCAATCTTATAAAACAGTTAGATCTGCATCATAAATACTTCAAACAGAAGATTACTCAAGCGTTATCCGAATACAACATCGATATCAAGGCTTTGGAACACGAGCGTGACGTTAAAGTTCGACTGGTAAGTTACTGCGCCCTTAATTATTAAAAATTTTTAATTACAATTTTGTCTTTTTAATCAGGTGCTTTGTCGCAAGTACATCAAGTGGGCGCTAACACTCAATCCTCAGTTGATTAAACTGGCCACAGATATTAAAGCTGAATTAAAGGAAGTGCTCGAAAAAACAGGCTTGCCATCGGCAACGAAAGCGAAGATAATGCAAATGTTGGAGAGGTGCCTGAATTTATTAGCCCTGTTAGATTTAGCGGCGCACATCGGCAATAGTCTGATAAAGTTCTGGAACTGGCTCAACGATTTGAACACGGTAAAAGGACTGCCCAAAAATGTTCTGGAAAATCACCAGGACAACGTGAACAAGTTCACCACGAGGATTCAGCAAGTGACGAACGAAGAGTTGGAAGCCGAGGAGATCGGCACGGAGGCCGAGGAAAACCTGAGAACGGAGTTGTCCGATTTTCTGGAGCATCTGGAATCCAGCAAAAACGGTCCGAGCCAAGCGATAGAGGCGATCCGGGCATCAGAGATCGCTAAAGAAGCCGAGACCGTGAGAAAGATCGACGCTTTCAGAGCGGGAGAGCTGGCGAGTAAGGCCAACGAGGCGGAGGCTGCCGAGCTCGCCGAAGCCGCCCGAGCCGCCGAAGCTGCTCGAGCCGCGGAAACCGTTAGGGCTGCCGAAGCCGCCAGAGTCGCCCAAGCGGCCAGAATCTCTCAGGCGACCAAAATTGCCGACACTTTTAAAAGTGCGCAGGCCGCGAGGGCCGCTGAAGCTTTGGCCGCTGAAAATAGGGCCGCTAATATGGTGGAAATCCTGCCGGCTTCGGAGAACGACATTGCCACCGTTGGTTCTACCGTTGCTACTACTGGCGCCACTGTGAGCTCGATATTAGCCAGTATTGTGTCGGTCCTAGGCTAACAAATTCCTACCTGTGTATCGATTAGCGTTCATCGAAATAAATCTTCACTATCGGAACTGTATATTTTGCAAAATTATTTTCGCTAAATCTACATCGACGGAGACGATATAACAAAACGTCCCGTTGCAGGGGCCACGTGTACATGATGGATAGGTTCTCGCAAGTGGCAGAATAAATAATTGATTGCTTTAGTTCGTTTTCAGTTGTGATACCGCCAGATAAAATAACGTCGTCGCGAATATCGGAGACACCTCTTTAATATTTACAAATTCATTCATTCTTCTGATGTTTAACAATTTTATAAGCGATCCCAGAACAATTAGATGATAATCGAATGTTTGTGCTATAGGTCTACGTTACGTTAAGCCAATAACAACTGACGCGCTTTAGACTTGCCAATACTTTGGCGACCTTAGGTTGTAATCTACTATACATTTTAGAGCTCGATCACTGTTATTAAATTTTGTAACATATAAGATTTTTGGCCAAGTTAAGCGCCTTGAAATACGATTTTCAAAATATAGTTATTGATTTGTAAAAAAATCAACCCCTAAAATAGGTTTCACATTATTTTAGGCCTTTCCTTCAGAGATAGAAACTATAACAACAATAGCACAACAAGTGAATCTTACGCCTACAAGGTAATCGCACACTTAGTTTCTTTATATAATTTAGTCCATGTATCAGTTTCAAAATAATTCCATAAACCTTTCTAGAAAGATATGATGAAAATTAGTTGACATGATATCAAGATACAAAAAAAATATAAGATATGTTTATTACAGTAGCGAGTGTGATAAATGTTAAGTATAGCAAATTTCAAATGCTGATTATAAAAGCTTTGGAATGATACAAACAAGATTCAGAGAAACGTGTTAAATTTTCCTAACTCCCAGAAGTACCAAGAGAAGTGAAAAATAATTTGAAGAATATTCTCAGCAGGATCGTCAACTTTCTATTTTTAGTCGACCTATTTGAAAATATATTGAAAAATGACAACTCTTTGTTTAACGACGCAGTTATTAAAACCGTGGAGGAAATTGCATATGAGAAAAAAATACGACATTCTTTTCTCTTTGCAGCCATTTAACTTTCTTTAATTTTATTCGTCATATATTCGTTTTCTTTTTTTAAATTTTTTTTCTCAATTATTTGTTCACTTTTCAAATTTACATGTATTACAATGTACACTCATTACATATATTTTCATTATACTCAAATAACGCTTTTTGCTCCGCTTCAAATTACTCGTCTCTTTTATTTCTTGTTAATATCAATTATCGTTTTTAACAATCAACTAAACACTCTTTTGCACTACCGATAAAAAACGTATCCGAAGAAATTCTACTTTAAATAATTATTTTTATTTTAAACTTCCTGTTGAAAGTCTTCTTGTATTTTGCCTGCTTTCAAGAGTATAAACAATGCCATTCATTATTCGATAATGTAACACACAATCTAGCATTTTTTTTTATGAAAAACTTTGTGTAAAAGTCCAATTAGCAGAATTTACTTCCTAAATTGCAATCACTTCGATCGAACCACGCTCTGCTACCATGTAGGATTAATATAGTGTACTTTTATTAATAATAATAATGTAGGATGAAGGACCAGTGATCAGCTGAATAATTTTTCTAAGTAACACAAATATATTTTCGACACTCCGTGCGCAAAGTGCGTCTTTCCCGCACGCTCAGCAGAAAACGTGCGTTGAAAATCGCACTTTCCACACGTTGTATCAAAAAATACGGTACGGCACATGTTCGGGAAAGAGTTTCTCGTCTCGTGTCCCCTTCCACCCTCGCTTCGCTCGGGTGTAAACGCCACACGAGACCGGAATCTACTTTCCCGCACTTGTATCGTAATGTACTAATCTCTTCGATACTCCGTGCGCAAAGTGTCTTTCCCGCACGCTCGGCAGAAACCGCGTGTTGAAAATCGCATTTTCCACACGTCGTATCAAAAAATACGGTACAGCACATGTTCGGGAATTAATACATTACGATACAAGTGTGGGAATAGTACATTTATTTCGAAGCTAGTTCGAAATTCAATAATTTGCATCGAATCTATTTTTTTAATTTGACATATTTGTTGCGAACATGACAAGGTAAACATTTGTGGCAATTTTAAGAAAAAAATATTAATTAGATCAAAGATTATCAATTGAAAAAATTAAGAAATTTTATTTAAAAATCAATCACTTCGTCATCGTTGAGATTACGATAAAATTCTTTTTTTTAAATACGTAAAACCTTGAACTTTAAAATTATTATTAAACATTAAATCAAAAATTGTTTTATGGATAAGTTAATAAAATTTTTGGTTTCCAGTTGAATTTTTCTCAATGAGCAATAGTTGGGATTTTTTTATTTTAGTTTCATTGTATTCCTTGAAGATTTTTACATAACAGTCATCAATAAAATTGACTGGTCAGACGAACCGGTGCGCACTCCAGGTGGGAGTGACATGTATACATCCGCACTTTTCTGCATGAGCGATAATTTCGATTTCAAAAATTGGTACTCCACCTTATTCCTTGGGCTTTTTTGCATAAGAATTATTAATAAAATTCACTGGTCAGTCAATAAATAGCTTACTATAAGCGATGTAAGCTATTTGACTTACATCGCTTATGACACAAAGTAGCCTGTAGATCGGACGGGCCCGTCGTATTAATCCTCTCTCGGTTTTTGGCTATATAGGTAAATGCAAAAGACGGAGTACTATTTCGACTTTCGGTTACGAAAAATTCCACGTTTACTCTATACCTTGACCTGGCGGTCTGAATATCCAAGTGTAGAGGTCTCTACGTGTGCCTGTGCACGACGTATGCACAGTTCACACACACACGGTAAACAACTACACTCTCACACAGACGGAAGACGTAGCGAAGACGGAGCGCGGCGGCGGAGAGCGCTTAGCGCACATATGATCTGAAAATCGTCGTCGATCTAAATGGGCAAAATGAGTTAGTGTTTCGAATGTGTGTGCGAAGCAACCCATGAGAGAGGTGGGTTTGCTTTAGCTCTCTTTGACGTGTGTTTTCCATTTGTCGCTCTTCCTACAACCGACACACCTTCACTAAGAGGCCGGACGGAGAAGAGCTTTCTTGAATTAATGTAAGTTTCTTTCATTACGCACACACTTATTGCTCACTTTTGACTTTCTCTCTGGAATTTCAAGTATTTACCTTCGGCGCTACGTGTGTGCACGTTTGTATGTATACACGATAACAGCATGCTTAATTAATTTTCGTTTTACTGAGAAATTCCAAAGAATCATTTCGTTCAAAATTTTTTGCGATGCACACATTTTTTCCCTATTGCTCCACTTTTCACTGAACAACACGCACGCACACAAGTATATGCATCCATGCATGCGCAATATAAAATATATGTGGGTGTGGGTCGGTGCGTGGATGTGAGCTGCATACAATGTAACCTAATAATTTTCTCTTTTTGCAGCTGTTATTACAAATAATCATCAAGAATGGATAGTTCAGAGTATGAGATGGTGAGGAACCTGACCTTGTTGTTCTTCTTTGAGCGTCTCATGGATAAGGGTGGTCCAAGATCACTACATGACTTAAGCTGTCAATTTGGTGCCAAGGGTTTTACCAAAGAAATGAGGCAGATTGCTGGTGGTTCACAAAGTGGCCTTAAGAAATTTCTAGCTCAGTATCCTGCTCTGTTCAATATTGATGGTGACTATGTGTACATCAACACAATGCAGCCAGTGGTAGAAGAGGATGATGGTACCAAATTAAGTAAGAAGCGAGACTATGCTCTGGAGGCGGTGGAGTACTTCTCCAATAAACTTATGCAGTATGGAGTTGGAACTGAAGTGCCCATCAAGAGTCTACTAGGACATAGGTCTCAAGCTTCGCCAGAAGTCAGACACATCTCTGGACAACACTTTCGTGAATTCAAAGACTTTCTCATGAAGTATCCTGATGCATTTATCATTAATGAGGACAATGTTATGTTGAAACAATACGAGGGTATGAAGCCAAAACCATTTCATGAACTAGGTAAATATTGAATAATTTATTTTATATATTCTACAATAAATTTCTTATTTTTAAGATTTATTTTTTTAATTATGTCACATACCTTGATATTACATTCTGTTTTTCGTTAGAACCTGAAATATCAATAGACTCTGAAGTAACAGCACAACTATTGGACTTCCTTGAACTATGTATCAGTCAGAAAGGTTTCATTTCAGTAGATCAGTTGTTTCATGCAGTAGCTGAAAAATTTCCGGATAGTCTATCTATGTTTAAAACTGCACAGGATCTTTCAACATTCATGAAGATGAGTCCTGATGCATTTCATGTTCAAGGCAACTTAGTAACCCTTATAGGGAAACCAAAACCATTTGAACAGAAGGACAAACATTTAGAGGAGCAGAACGATAAGTTAAAAAAGAGGAAGCTAAGAGAAGAAAACAATCACATATCTCTGAATCGCAGACCATCTACACCTTCAAACTCCCAACCAGACAGTCTCACTTCTAATCACTCATCAACCCAACCAAACTCATTAACTTCACCAGTGATAGAAACTTCTCCTCCTCCCGTTAGTCTTCAGCAACAAACGTTAAAACAACGAATCAACAATCTCCTCATTAAAACGTTGGCTGACAATACAGAACGAGACAGAACTCTGCAAAACGCTGTGATAGGTGAAGCTTTGAAATCGCGAGTCTCACAGCAGACTAAGGTCATTATTAATGTACGCGAATGTTTACAAATCGTCGATGATATAATGCATCCTAGAAAACCATCTACTAATGGTAAGATTGTTGTATCATTCGATTGCGAGGGTATTAATGTCGGCCCTAAGGGCAAGTTAACTCTCGTACAGATTGCAACGATGTCGGGGCAGACTTACGTTTTTGATTTGATCACTTGCCCGAATATTCTGCAGTCAGGTGGATTGCAAAAATTACTGGAGAGTGAAAATGTTATCAAGGTATGTTTATCGCACTTTGGCCGATGCTGAGGAAATATAAATGTGTTTAGATTTAAGAAGATTTTGATTTTCAGGTGATTCACGACTGTAAAAATGATAGCGCTAATCTGATTAATCAATTTGGAATTAATATCGTTAATGTTTTTGATACGCAGGTGATTTTTTCTTTTTCAAATGTTCTTAATTTTAATTATGGTCATAGCTCCTTAAGTTTACAACTTTTTATTCATTTTTCAGGCAGCACATGCAGTAATTGAATACCAGAATACAGGCAAGCCCGTTTACAAAGTGAAAAATGCCAATCTGAATACTCTGTGTGAGTTGTACGGTGCACCATCTAATCCGTTCAAGGAGCAGCTAAAAAATATCTATCGGCGTGATCAACGTTACTGGGCACGACGACCGCTCACTCGTGACATGATTGCTTACGCTAGCAGCGATGTTCAAAGTCTTGTACCTTTAATTTATAATGCTATGTCCAAGTAAGCTTGACTGCTTATTCGTTGTACTACCAGAAATTTGATAATCTTTTAAATTATCCTGCGATTTTTTTAGATTGATAAAGCCAGATATGAAAAAATTATTTTCTGAACTATGCGAAGAACAGGTGATGATGCACGTTAACACAAACGAGGTAAAGATTCGTAAGAAACAACGAAAAATCGAGACTGAAGTGGCCGATCTCCGTCGAAAAATGGATGAGACTATTGGCAGGAATATCGTACTGAGCAATCGAGAGATACGACTTTTGAGATATTTAGATCTTACCAAGGAGGAAAAGGAGAAATTAAAGGGAAGTTACAAGGTGGCAAAGAAACTTGAAAAACTTGAAAATATGGGTCAAGATAAAAATGATAGTAGCGATGAGGATGATGATGATGATAAGAATGATGATGCTGAGTATCCAAGCTTAGATAGTTATACTTCTGAAAATTCTCATTCAGGTATTTATGTTAGATTGAAATGTGAAATTTTGCCGATATTGAGAAATCGCAAAGATTTTAATGTACATAAATAGCAATAACGTCAGTTCGAACGAAAAACTCCTTTATAAGATATGCACTTATAAAATGTATTGAATATTCAAATTCAATGCTATGTCATGAATAATTGAACATAATTATGTATTTAGAGTAAAATAAAAAGTGAGATGTAGAGAATACAGATTATTATAATTGCAGTATATATAGGAAATACGATTTTTTTCAGGTGGAATCTTATCTCCTCGAAACGTCGAACCACCGACTCTCACGGAGTCGATGCAGATGGTAGACGAAATTTTGTCGGATGGCCGTATGGAAGATTTAGAAAAAATTGAGCGTCTCGAAGCAATTCTCTCAGCTGTAACAGGTACCTCGAATGATACAGACTCAAGTACAAGGTCATCACCGACAAAGTGTACTTGTTTATGTAATAGTACGAAACAACCTTTGCGTAAGGAAGTCTCTTGTCAAACATTGAGTACCGGCGACATTGTAATCACGCGAATATTTTATACCGAGGAAGAGGAGGAACGCGAGCGACTGCAAAAGAAGCAATAGTGCAAAAAAATTTTGATACGTTATACACAATTTACAGCTGCCATACATATAAAGTGCTGCTGAGCTTGCGACATTTTTACATGCGTCAAAATCGACGATAATGTATTTATTGTTAAGTAGATGAGTAGAGAATCTTGATCAGTTGGTACTAATCAATGTTGAGCCTAACTGCCATAATTGTGTTTTTTTTTGTTTATTTTAGAAAGATCAAAATTTACATAGGTGGTGAGATATAAGAAATTGGATTAAGTCAATGATAATTTGTTAACTTCGTCGTCGACTTAATCGTGTTTATTATTTCTCTATAGAAAGAAAATTTTTAATTTTTGATCGTGGGACTGCGGATGTATTTATTCGGAAAATTGTTGAGCGTATATTGTTAATGATACATATTGATACTTGGGCTTTTCATGGAACTGATGATCGAAATTTTAATTTTTTTTGTTTTGAAAAAAAAAAGGATCTGTAAGAAACCGAGAAAGATATGAGTTTATTGTACAGCTAAATATGTTTATATTTATGAAAGTTATAATCAAAGCGGCCACGGTGATTGATAGTCAAATACCCTTACTATTAACTTCAGAAACGTTACTAGCCATACATGAATTATATATATTTTTGATTTTTTTGAAAAGATTCAATTGTTTGTTTTCTATATTGAGGCAAAGTCATTACGGTGCAAAAGATAGTACTTCTCAAACGCATTTTTTTATACCCAATGTGATTAGCTAGTAATCAAGCTACCTTTGCTCGTTTTTTCATTAGACACCTTACATAAACATAATTTATGATTTATTTTGTATCTTTGAATACTCCAGTATTGTAAATATATATATATAAAAATAATTAACAGAAGTTTCCTTTTGATTATGTGACATTTAACATGAAAACGATCGCTTTATATCAATTTTGCGCATTAGCTAAAAAAATTAACTATTTACATTTTGTACATGACACATTAATTTATATATTGGATGAAAAAAAAAATTGTATAATAAACATATTTTTAACAGAAAAATAATGAGTCATTATTAATAAATAAAGAGGAGAGAATATACGGAAATGTCCTTTTTTCCGAATTTACACTTACAATCTAAATTTTTATGTACATTTGTTGTGTCTTCATTTGTCAATTACAATTCATATGACTCGATCATGATAAAAATTCATAACTTCTTGAGTGACATTAAAACCTGCAACTAGAGCCAGAATATATGTTATTAATGCAACAGGTACTGCTGCTTGCAGTATCACATGCGTTCTATGAAGAATTTCTACACCTAAAAAACATTAATGAATGCATTATTATTTGAAAAATCAAATTTAGTACTAAAAAACTTTATTATATTCACTTGCATATCCTAAAAATGTGATATAAATGTAATATGCTATTGCTATCAGCCAGAAAGTGTTTCCAACAAAACGTGAGAGAAAATAATCATGACTAATCAATACTGCAAAAGTACAATTAATTAACTCATACCAAATTCTAATTAATTTATACAAACCTGTATATTATAATACATACTTTTATACAAGAATAGTTGAACAAAATGAAGAATAATTAGTGGGGGGAAGAATGCATTTAAATGAATGTCAAATGCATACCCCCATTCCACATCTTGTGAACGATCAACACGCAGATATCTATTTGTAATAAACCTGTAAATATTCATAGTTTTAGCAACAAAAATATGATGCAATGTATTGAAAAGTTTTACCAAAAAATTGAAGCCACAGTAATTCCAGTACCTATACAGTCTACAAAAATGACATACAAAAGAAACTTGAAAAACTGTATAAATCCAAGGCCCAGAACAATGGCAAAACCTATAGATGAGACACACAGCCATGAAGCAAACAATACTAAGAAAGCTGGATCATCCCTTGCAAATTGTGATTTGGTTTCTAAAACAATCACACATATAATTATTACAAATACTTTTTGTTACCAATTTCCATTTAGAAAAATCAATCCCTCAAAAATATATTCACGTTTTCTACTCTGAAAATTCCTGTAGACCTTCTGTGGAGAAGTGAACAGATAGATCATTTGCCAAGCAGCAAACTCAAAGTCCATTTGCTCAAACTTAAGTAATTTTCTCAGGTACTTGTAACATTTTGTTGGTGCTCCAAAACAATTTTGTCTGCCAAACATGTATTCCAATACTATATAGTTTATAGGATTACTGATGCATGCATGTATATAATTTAATTGAAAATAAAAATTACCTATAAGTGGCAGGCATAGGTAAGGAAGAGCTAGATCTCACAGATGATATCGGTGATGCACACCGGCTAACTGGTGGCGAAGTAGAATACTTCATTTTTTCTCTTCAATAAATATCCTATATTCTACAGCTAAACAAAACACCGCACTCTAAAATATATATAATATTTTTGTAGGTTAGAATTGCCGTACGTGGCTTTTAAATACTTGTGTGCGTGTTCGCGTGCGCGCGCGCGCATCTATGTGTGGTTGCTGAGAGAAAGAACGTAACCGCCTACCAGAGGGAGCCTTATATTTCTCTCACACAAACACATATACGCTTCTTCTCTCTTTTAGTCTCTCTGTGATAGTTCATAAAGCAACAGCATCTAGCAGATAGCTCCTATAACGGTCCCCCGCGTTACTGGCAGAAAGGCAGTGCGCTGGCGCGGGCATCCTGCAGCGGAGGCGTCCTCCTCGGCATTACGATCAACACACAACATCGCACGAAAAATAAACACCGAGAGGAACAATGCCTCCACCAGCAGTAGCTCGACGCTTCAGCGTCCTTTGCCTCTTTCTTGTGATAAGCGTGAGATGCAGTAATGCTACGATGGACAAGGATCTCGAGCGTAAACTCAACGAGACGATGTCGAAGCAGGTTTCACCGAGGTACACACCATTAAATTCAAGCACGCTGCAGGTGCACTACAATGCTTCTGCGAACTTCAATCCCAAGGGCATGGGACAGCTTTACAACATCACGAATATGTTTATAGATCTTGTGCAACCTAAACAAGCTTATCCTGAGGGTAAGTATGTTATGTGTGTAAGAGTGATAGCCCTTTTTTTGGTATAGACGCATAGAGAGAGAGAGAGAGATCGTGACCTGCTTTTTCGTTGGTTCAACGTTCTCTCTCGCTTGCTCGCGAGAAAAATAGTTAATTGCTCGCTCTCTCTCTCTCTGTATCTCTCTCACTCTCTCCCTCTCTCTCACTTTGGGTTCATATAGTGTGTATATCAACGCGGATGTGTCTGTTTATGGGGTTAGGGTCGACTTATACGTTACACTTATATACACGACCTGCACTATTGTTACCCTAGACGTATATTATCGATCCTTTTTTTTTGCATACAGCGGGCAACTTAATAATTGGCGTTTGCGTGCTTTACTTTCGTGATTACAAAAAGAACATTACGCGGTCGTGAATCATCCAGCTTTTTAAGAAAAAACGTGTAATTCCGTTATATCCATGTTTTTCTAAGCACATCTAACATCGTTTTGCTATTATCGTTGTCATCGACAGCAATTTTATACCGTTGACTTTCGCGTTCGAGTTTCTTTCTCGCAATCGAATATCAAGATCGCCTAGGCTGCTTACTTCTCCATTGTGATACACGAAACAAAAAAAATATACGTAGATTACACGCATAGTGGCACACGAGCGCTTGCGCTGATTCACTTCCTCTTGAAGAGCTGAACACAGTGAAGTGTAGGCTCTTTTAAATAATAATAACTGAACTCTCGCGAGTTGCGACGCGCTAGAAATTTGGTAGACTGGATTACTATTACACTACTATTACGCGAGAGATTGTTACCTAATAACAGGGAAAAAACAATTGAATTTGTTGATTGTCAATAGCAACGACATACAGCGTATGGCTTATGCTTTCTTTTTCTCAGACATAGGTATGTCGCGAAAGAATGTTATCGTGAATGACGAGAAAGAAAGTAGTCATTAAAAGACACTCAGTAATCATTAACAATTTAGACGCGTCAACCATCGTCGTTTATTTGGTTCCCATGCGCCACGATCAGACACGTATTTCCAGAGTCGGTCGCGTGAATTCAGTTGCCGAACTAATTTCGCGCGTCTATTTTTAGACCAGGTGCGATCGTATTCTTTTTGCATTCTGATTGGCGATCATTTCGCTTGTAATCCAATCAAGGATCGATAGACCACTTGGTCGGTCTACAAGTTGAAATTATGCAAGCGAGACAGACTGAGGGCAATTGAAATACAATCGTGACTATCGACTGTGTTCGTGTATGAAACAAACACCCACACAACTCATTTGTCCATCGCGATTAGTACATTATATAATCACGGCGGTTCTCTACCTAAAAATAAAACCTTCTACATTCATTCATCAGATCGGCATTTACATCTATAGATTTATACTCATTTCATGTGATTCGGATGACTATTAGTCAAGTCAATGATTATTATGATGTGGTTTTTTCTGAAAACGAGTGATAATTCTCATTTATTCATTGACTGCAGAAATGCTCAGTGATTCCATAAGTGTAGACTGAAAGTATACTGAGCCAGAATCACGAATTACGAATTAAATGCTGAATAAAAAAAAAATAAAGTTTTATTTAAAAAATGTAATTGAAGTTTTATTTTAAATCATAATTATGGGTGCATATAAAGTAAAGAAAGAAAATAGGAAGCCGAGAGAAGGCGAGATTTGTAAAAAAATACATCTTTCTTACGTTTTGAAATATGAACGAAGTTATTTTAGAGATAACATGAAGTGTTTTCGGATTCCTTATAAATCAAGGAATCCTTTTATGAAATGGTGAAAGAATAAAGAATTTTTCGACGAAAATCGCAAGTAGATCAGCGAGGAAAATCTTTTGTTGCAGGCCTTATCAAACTATCGAACGGCAGCTTCCAATTCGCCGACGTGAAGACGGAATGGCGTTTAATCTTGGGGCACTACGGTGGCTTGGGTGGGTTAGCAATCGTGTGCCTACTGATCGCCGCAATTTTACCCTGTGTAGCGCTGTTTTTCTGCTGTTGCCGTTGTGCCGGTCACTGTGGCGCACGCAGCGAGCCATTCGACAAGAAGCACGACCACTGTCGCAAAATCATGCTGAGTACAGTTCTCATACTAATCGCAGCGATTCTGCCGTTCGGCGTTGTCTGCGCGTTCGTCACCAACGAGTACATGCAAGACGGCACGAGAGATCTGCCGAGCAACGCCAAGACGAGCTTGAACGACGTACAGACTTACCTGGCTGCGACGAAAAGCGAGATCCAGATTTTACTGAAGGTTAATTACGACGAATTGGAGGTTGCTTTGAATGACATTCTACAAGCCAGTGGGAAAATCGTTACCGATCAGTTGGCTGAATCCTCGCATGCCGTTTCCTTGATGACGCTCAACGACATTGTCGAGGATTTGGCGAGTGTCAGTCAGGATTTGCGATTGATGAATGACATTACGAGAGATCTCAGGAGTAATGCCTCGAGATTGGATAACTGTGAGTCTATTCGCGTACTTTTCTTTTCATTTGTCGTTGAGTATGGCCAACAATCTGAATTTTCTTCGTTTGCTAGTTGTGCGCAAAGTCAAGACCAATCTGCTGCAAACGTTGACGAAATGCGCCACGCAAGACTGCAAGGATCTCATGCACAAGTACAAGATTAATCAAATGGAAGTCAAGGTTCACTTCGACAAGGTAAAACCCTCGATTTTTTTGTCGTTGCGTGTTGTTTTTCTTTGGGATCTGATTAATTATAATTAATGGTGCGATGGTGTGGTGACTGATAACAAGCAAAATATTTGTGTTTTTTTTTTTTTGGATGCAGTACACGGACCGGTACTTCCCCAAGGTACACAATCTGATTGTACATTCTGTGTAAAATCAATGTTGTTTACTTTAGTCGTAATACAGTAAAAAAGGATTTCTTAAATGTTGCACTCTCAAAAGGAATTTTTTATTCAATGTAGAACGTTTTTCTTGATTTAAGAAAAAAATTTTTCGATTTAAGAAACTAATTTTTTTATTTAAAAAAATACTTTATTATGATGTGAAAGAAAACATTTAAGAAATTTGTAGTCATAATTTTAGTGGTTCTGAAATCATATTTTACGTTTATTAATTTTTTCATAACCCTTATTGTAGATTAGTTTACAAATAATTAAATTTATAAATTTACAAACTAAATTATGTAGTTTCATATATTTTAAACAGTAATTGAATTATAATTTTTATCTTATCCCAATAACTAACCTACAATGCAATCCCGACTTTGTAGAGTAATAATGCGTCGTATATTATCTTATTTGAACTATTTTAAAACAGGCAGCAAAATATATAATGCCATCTCAGATTTCAAGTTGTCATAATGAAAAAAAAGAATTTCTGTGTGCACCCGACTAACACAATTTGATTCGCTCAGGTGGCATTTAATTTCGCTGACAGATTTTAGTTTACTTCCTCATTCACTTTGTAATTATTTTTTCATTTCATAGCTGCCAGACAATGACGTTAACATAGCCCTAAGTAACATCTCAAATTTACTCGATGACAACATCGTGCAAGAGGTGAGCAAAGGCAAGGAGCAATTCATGAACATCCAGAAGGAGATTCAACAAGCAGTCAACAAGACCATTCCAATCGTAAGCGCGAGTATTCGTCGTGCTGGTGATTCTCTGACCGAACAAGCCAAGCAAATTATGCAATTGATCGATCGTCTTAATCTTGATATTCGCAAGAAATACATACCACAATTGGATGTCGCAAGACGATATATCGATCAATACTCACCATACAGATATTATTCGGGACTTAGTACTTCCTGTGTTTTACTCATGGTACTCATGTGCTTAACTTTCGGTCTTTGCTGTGGAATTTGCGGGAAGAGACCTGACGGTTATGGGGATGATTGCTGTAATAAAGGATCTGGTGCCAGATTTTTAATGTTGTATGTATAGTAGTCTTTGTAAAAAAACCTTACAAGCACAATAAGTAGACGCTAAGATAAGATAAGATTAACCGCGATACATGCTTCCATTAAAAGCCAACAGATCGATACGTATTACTCTGAATACATTTTTATTTTTTGCAGGGCTGTATGGATAATATTTTTGCAGACGAGTATACTGTTGATAGCAACGGTGGCGCATATGGTGACTGGTGTCTTGACCGAACGCGCCGTATGCGAACCACTTAGGAATCCCAATAATAATCGTATGTTCGAGTTAATCGACGAGTTTCTGGATATCAAGAAAGTACTTTATCCCAAGAATCCTAATGCCGATATCAATATGAGTTACATTTTAACGTGAGTTTGAGAAATGTGTTTATTAGCAGGTTGATTTCAAATGATTACTGTTGATTGCGAAAGGTTTGTCGAAACAAATCCTATTTCACAAGACTGATATGAATTTTTTTTTGTACTATGCATGCAATCAGGCTAATCTATCATTTGATAAGAGTTCGTTATTTTTAAACGTTTTTTTTTTCCTTGGAGTGGAAAATTTTATCGACAAAACCTAAAGTCAAACGCATTATACTGAAAAATGAAAAATGTGTTTACAGCCATTGCCATAAAAACGAAAGTATTTACAAAGTGCTGAAACTGCAATACATAGTCAACGTGGAATCCCTACGCGGTTACATCGATCAATACCAGATCAACGACACGATTCACCAATTGGAGAATCGCATTAGTTTATCGCACAATTACAAGATAATTAGCGAATCAGCACGTGAGAAACTGACAGCATTAGCCGAGAGTGGTTTGAGTGCCATCAAATTCGACCAATTCACCGATAACTTACGAGACAATATTACCAATATTCATCTCGATCACTTGGCCGTGAAGTTACGTGAATTGAGAGATCGTTTGCCGCCTGGTAACGATGATATTCGAGATGATCTCGAGAAAAATGCATTCGATTTGGAAGTTTATCACAAGAGTATTGTTGTGCCAATGACGAATCTGAGTAATCAGTTGAGTGACAAGGCTGTGAAGCTGCAAGAGCATCTCAAGTTTAATCATTCATCCCTTGCTGCGGCTATTCCGTCGCTCATCAAGAAAGTTGATAAGGCACAGGTGTTTATTAGCCAGGAAGGGCCGGAGCATGTTAAAGCGGTTAGTTGATTTGATCTTAGAAAATTTTTGGAATGTTTTGTTAAGTGATAAATTTTTATTTATATACCTTTTTGAATTAATAACAAATATACTTGTTGCGTAGAATAATCAAATTTATACACGTGTTTTCGTTTACGTCCATCAACGCAATAAATTGTGATATTTATTGCGTACATATATTTTCGGAAGATGAATCCTTCAAACATATAAAATGTGACGTGTTTAAAAACAATTGATGTATATTTTCATTATTACAGCTTGCAGCGGAATTTGGAAAAGCATTCCTCTATCAAGTGAACAGTTACCTAAACTATGTGATCGGCAATGTCTTTGACAACATCGGCAAGTGCGGGCCTATATCAAACGCTTACAATGCAACGATCGTAGCTGGTTGTAATAAAATCCTCGATCCATTTGTAAGTATATAATAATTTATCTGTTTCCACCTCACTCATTTACTATTAAAATTTCAATTGTTCTTTCAGAATGGATTTTGGTTGAGCGTCGGTTGGAGTTCACTTTTGTTAATACCGACGATAATACTGTGCGTGAAATTGAGCACACTGTATCAAAAGTCAGATCCTTATCCTGGACCGCTGGTGGAAGCGTAAGTATTATATCAACCTATCACACTTATTTGTTCATACTAATTTTGCACAAGCCGATTCGTTTATTTACGTGCAAAATTTTACAATAATCCGCTATACATGAGACGCAAGCACTCTGACAAAAAAATCCATTAACACTGCGTGCTAAATTGTACAAAAAAGTATTAATCGGCGTTTAAAACGCTCCGTTTACAGTGAGTATTTGTATGACGCGTATGCGGACAGGGACAACGTGCCCCTCGCCCAGTAAGTATTTCCCTCAAAAAAGGACATGTCGTACAAGAAATAAGTAATAGCATGAGGTTCACGCTACAGCATTATTTTTTTTCTTTCCATGATTAACCAAATTGTATGTTTTATGTTCTTTTTCACGCTCTTTGAATTAATCCCAATATTCACGTGTATTAATAACGTTCTAGAAATAGTTTGCACATATTTAATTATCAGAGGTTGAGTTTTATTATTGTTTTAATTTATAGCTTACTTTCTCACTTGCATTGAATCTAACACGATTTTAATATTAGACAAGCGTATAATTAGTACTGAAAATACGTTATTCGTTAATTTTATTATATATCGTCTTTAGCTAGCATGGGAGTGCTTGCCATCAGTTTCTATACCACTTGATATTAATCTTTTTTATTTGAACACGACAAGAATGATTTGTTATGGCATATTTTACAGACGTGTGGAATTTCATTGTATAATTTCAAAGTTTTATTCGAATTTTGTATGCAATAGAATCCATCATTTTTCATCTACTCGTTGCTATTTTTTAACAAACCATGTTAAACGTATAATCATGCAAGGCAAAATAATAATGTACTCCATAACAAATTGTTCATCTCGAATACAAAACTTTAAGTCTCAATGATAATCCAGTGTGAATATTGCAAATAACATCAATTAATAATTAGCTCGAATCGTCTGCGCAACATCCACGACAAGAAATACGCCAACAGTAGGCATCACAATCATCCAGGTGGAGGTTATCCGGAAAGTTACGACGGTCCAGGAATGGGTTACGGTGACCGGGAACGCATGGTAGATGTTCATCAAGGATCATCTCATCACGAATCGAGATACTCGGATTTAGCGCCTAAGTGAGTTCCTTTCCAACCATTTTGTTAGTTTAATTTTTTAATTTTTATCTTTCATTTGTTGATCGCGTGACGGAAAAAGAAAAAAAAGTAAAGATAAATATATTTACATAACTATACATGCGAGAGGTTGACGACTCATAAGTTCTGATTGTGTATGTGTTAACGAGGCCTGTTTCATTTCAGAATCAAATATCACGCGAAAAATAATAAAATCGCTCATTATCCATCTTGTGATATTAACAGTAAGTAAATTCATCATGCGTTGTCACATCGTTCACTTATATTAATGCAAAGAAACAAACAAACAAAAAAACAAAAAACCAAACCAAGCAAGCTCCAAGCAATGTTAGAACGTTCTCTTAGTTTCATTGTCATTATCCTTAGTCTCGACAGGTTGCAACATCATTTGCACTTTAGAAATGAGGTTTTACATTTACATTTCTTGATGTATCTACAGCAGAAATCTTGAGACTTGATCATTTGTATGTTTTTAGTCATATCATGATATAGGGTTCCCACTCATCTCTCAATTTTTATATAATATTTGTTACGTTCTCTATATAAATGTAACTCATCTGCTTTTAAACATAATTAAAATAGTTTTTGCTTTCAAAAAAAGAAAAAAAAAGAGTACAAATCGCTTTTGCAGGAAAAGATAATAATAGTAATTAATATGGTCACATCTGGTGATTGTAAACTATTTACAGGTGAGTGGGAACTTCACGGGGAAACAATTCCTCACGACCCTCAATACGTACCAACATGTAAGTTCATTTACATAGGAAATCGAAAGTTTCTTTTATCTCATGTCTCATTCATCGTGTTGTTCTTCATATATAACGCACGTTTTCATGCAGTGAGATCAAAAGTTCTCTCAGATTTTTTTTATCATGCATAAAAAGAGGATTATAGGTTAATGGAAGAGCGATTCATGCAATAAATCATTATAATCCACTAATAAATGTTTAATCTTTAGATCTTTTCCGACAATTTTCTGAATGTATACGAAATTGTCAAGAACGCAGTACTGAAATAATGCAATTGTTTGATTTCGCAGGAATTGGGACTTTTCGAATAGTGGACCTCCAAGGTATCAACCAGCCGTAGCACCCCCATTGAGCACTGAATACGAACGGCCTCCTCCCTACTATTACCCAGGACCAGGGTAAATTTTACACCATAGGAAAAAAAATTCTCACATTCGTTGTATTCTTAAATCAAAATTTTTCTTAAAATCTTTCTAGGAGTAAGAAAATTTCTTACCCTTGGAATATTTCTTAAAATATTCTTATCGGATGTTGTTTTTTTGTACAGGGATCGAAATTAGAATACGAGTACCGTGGCATGCACAAAGACGGCATTGGGTGTAGCAGCGATGCACAGCCTACAACGTAGCTATCGACGAGCACTTGGTCGCCGAGGTTACATCAAACGAGACTATGTCTAAAAGAAACAACACCTTTAACCACCAGTCAAAAATTCTGACTACTATGATGATACCGCAAGCATGTCACGGCTTTTTTAAAACAATTTTTTTCTCTCTACTCTAGTCCCCTAAAAAATCATTCTTATTTCCTTTTTCTGCGTCAAAATTTTTCAAGAAACTGCCAATAATCGTGATATATGTATTAATGTCTAATTAGGGCAATAAAAGTGTGTCGGTGCAATACTCAAGTATACCGTACGATCGAACAAAAATAAAAATCGGACGCTAACGATAATGATGATCACAACACGCTATAAAGCAGTCTGAGCTGTGAAAGCGCGATCATCAAATACTCTTGATATATATTTGCTTTTCTTTTATTATTTTTCCTCTTGTGTCCTTACTATTATATTATCTTTTTTTCATTATGCGTTAGCGCTATAGTTGTATTATTCTTATTATTATTACTGAATATCCTCTTTTTTTAATTAAGGGCGTAAATTAATATTCAACGAGTTTGCGTAATTATCTGTTAATGTATAGAGTACGCGAAAAGCAAAAAAAATCAGAATAATTGAGCCATAAGACCAAATGCATTTAGCGATTTAAACAATTATGAGTATAACACAGTATAACTGTGACCCGAACCCTCTCACCTCTATTAACAATTGCCATTCTTAAATCTAACGATAACGATAATGTAATTGGGACTGATATACAACTTTCATTGCCAAAAAAAGGAAACAGATGCTATAATATGTATAATGCGTGAAATTGAACCAAGGCTGATTGTTGAGCACAATAAAGTGTAATTGATTATGCATTTAAACTAAAGAAAAAGGAAAGAACTGATTCGATAAACGAAGCTTTTTTGTTTTCATTTTATAAACTAAGTAAGTCGGTTGGTCACGGTATTTGCTGCATTTAAACGTTTTACGATTCTTCAAATAGCTATTTATCGATATTCTCCATTATGGGATTTTTCACGAATACGATTTAGCTGAGCAAATGGATATATACATGTATCAATTAACGAGTGTGTACAGCGATGGTTTTCTAATGCAACGGATTAAAGTGTATACAAATGCGATTAGATTATGTGTGTGTGTGTGTAGGGAAAGTATGATGCGATATAAAAGAAAATAATTGTATATTAAAATATGTAAGTGGAAATATCATTATAATTCATTTTTGGTCTCAGATTTGAAGAAAAGAACAAAAGCGATAAGCACGAACAAAGTTTTTTTCATTTGCGCTCTTGCATTATCTCTACTCTATCTGTGTCTAATTGAACGGAAATTTCATAGCGGACGAAGTTGATTCACTCAAACCAATTACTCTCTGACTACAAATATATGAATTGTAATTCAATCCAAATAGACTAGATTTACGATAAAAATAAAGTAAGGGATTATTTAGCACATGAATTAAGTGTTCTCTCGATAAAAAAAATAGAATAATAACTTACGAACAAATTGTAATGCCTTGTAGCGTTTTGTTTTCTCATTTTTTATTGTGTTTTCTTTTCATTTTTGTTCATGTTTCGTTATTATTGTTCCATTCAGACGACAGTTGTTCAATAATTTCGTTATTTTTAGTGAAATGTCGTTGTCGCACAAAAAATAATTGTACGCAATAAATTCGTAAGGTCAATTGTCGTTAACGATGAAGTTTTTCTTTTTTTCCGTCGAAAACTTGTTAAATGGATCGGTTATTGATATACATCGTGACCATTTTACTTGTATCTTGTAATTATCTAATTATTATTGCTATTCTTATTATGACATAAATTGATGTATCATCACAATTAAAAAATAAATCTATTTTGTAAAAAGTGATCTAAGCTGTGTTCTTTGCATTGAAAAATTCAATAGTTGGTCGTATGGTACTGATAAAAATAAGGAAATATCGTGAAATTATTGAATTATATTTACGTAAAAAACATGCATTGACGTTTACGAACTGACTAGATTTGATATCTGTATTTCACTAAAAGTGTCAGGTAACTGAGCTAGTACATATAAAAACAAGAAAATAAAATCATTAAAATCCATTAATTAACAAACTTGAATGATCAATAAGCTACGCGATTATCTTTGCCCCACTTTTTTATGACTCTGATAATTTGGTCCACCTGGGAATTCACGGTATTCTTCAATATTTTAATAACTTCTGGCAAAAGCTCTCTAAAAAATAAAATGAAAATTAATTAGAATTTCGCTGACCAAATAAAAATTCCAAAATATTCCACATACTTGGGTAATTTATCGGCGACGATGTACTGAAAAGTGCCGCAACAAGCACCACGCTTGCCCTCCCAGTGTTCGGGCGACGGATCGAGTCTTTCCAGCATGTCAAAAGCTTTGGCTGCGTACCAAAAATCCCCGATGGTGTAGCACGCGTTGGCGATCAGCTGCAGCAGGTTAAACGAGTCCGGGGAGGGCTCCATTTTTAGGTAGAGCTCCCAGGCGAGTTGGCTCTTTTTGTTCATTATGTCTGCGTCGAAGAAGCAGACGTTCAACTAATGCCGCGTTCATTTCGCGTGAACTTTGTACGCGAACTCGGCGTCAAACAAAATGTTACGAATACGAAATAAGAGCTCTAATATAATGAAAATGAATTGGTTTCGCATTTGCGTCCTGCCGCACTTACATGCATACGACAGCAAACTAACATAAGCGAAATCTGCGCGGTATCTTTCGCTCCTTATTGCCAAAAAGGCTTCTTCGGCCTCCTTGAAATGGCCTGTGGCAGTTTGCGCCTGTGCGTAGTTGAAATTGAAGCAGTCGACGTTGGAGAAGTAGGTCTTGATGGAATTCAAATAGATGAGCACGTCTTTGAATTGCCTCATGAGGAAATAAAACGAAGCCATGCATTGACGTCCTGGTATCGTGTCGCATTCCGACGCCGACGTGCCGACTAATTGGAAGTAATGCTGTGCCACTTTAACGTACTCTTGCTGACAAATGAATCTCGTTAGTTATTTAAGCCTCTACTAAATAATTATTTTTACACTCGAATACCTCGGATTGGCATTAATGCATAGACTTATATTTATATTTTAGGTATAGTTAAGTCGTTTAGACGATTACGAGCCAAACGCGCGTGTGTTTCATCAGAAACTGTCAATCTAAATTTTTTTAAAGACATTTGAGTAAAACATTTCAGCATTGAATCTCATACCGAATTTTTTTCTTGTCCGACAACAGCGTTGACAATGCCTTTGAGAATGTACTCTTGTGGCACGCTCGGCTCCAGATCTTTGATCAACTCGAAGCACTCTTGCACCTCGTTTTGCCTCAGATAGTAAATGACCAGATTCAGTCTCGCTTCTGGTATGACGTCTACGAGATTCGGTAGTATCTGCAATGCACCCTCGCCGTTCCTGAAAACCTGAGGGTCTCTTGTTAAATGTTTGAATCAAGACCACTTTTCCACCAAGTAGACTTTTTGCCGAAACTCACCACAGTGTTGTGCTGTATGAGATCGTTGCCGTAATGACTGTTATTGAAGACCTTGTCGATAAGCTGCTTCATCTCGGCGATCTCGGCGGTGCTCTTGTAGAACCTGAAGTGATTGCAAGCTTTCAGGTTGATGGCAGTGGCACTGTCGGGGTACTTGGACAGGTAGACCTGCAGAACCTCCTGCGCCACATCGTAGTAGTCGAGCTTGTAGTAGCACAGCGCCACGTAGACGTTCAGCGCCAAGTAGTCGCGATTGTCGAGCAGCACCTTCTTGTAGATGTCAATGGCTTCCTGATAGTGGGCGCGGAGATAGTGCACCGACGCTAGGCACAACTGGTCTTCCACGCTGTCGTTCAGCTTGTCCTCGTACTCCTTCGACTGATGCTGAACAAGCGTAAAGTCATCCACGATGATCGCTATCTTAGCGCGTTTCTCAAACGAGGCGCTTACCTTGTCGGCGAGCTTGTGAGCCAAGTGCAGCGACAGCCTGGTCTTGAGCGGGCTGTGCGGCGAGTCGAGCAGCATCTTGGCGGCCTCGGGATACATGCCCAAGTAGAAGTAGCAGCAAGCCACGTAGGTGTTCAGGTCCTTGAGGTGCTCGTTGCCGGCGCGCAGCTGCTCGTAGATCTTGGCTGCCTTTTTGTAATTGCCGAGGTGGAAGGAGCAATAGGCGATCCATAGCTGACTGTCGGCCGCCGAGCTCGTCGCCTCGTTGAACTCCAGCAAAGTGATTGCGCCCGTGTAATCGCGTCGAGAGAGGAACGTCTCGAAGCTCGGGATGTCGCGACGCGAATGCGCCGATCGACGCACAGCTTCACCCGAGGCTGGCTTGGCCCGGGAAAGAATCTGCAGAGTCAAAGGCATTGGTTCTTTGGTTCTCGTTGGCAGACCAGCGCATCGGCTTAATAACATTACCCGAGCTTTTCAGTTCTTTCAAAGTGCTTCAACTAACTTTTAGGATAAGTTCATTCCAATTCTCAATTACTAAAAATATACATCACACGATTTATTTGACAAAAGTCTTACGCGGTTCGTTCTCCCTTTTTTAGGACCAGATTTAGCGCTCATAAAAACTTTGTGTAGAAACATTGAACCGATTTATGCAAACAATATTGTCGATTTAAATCAGCCAAGAGACATTGCAAATTATACTGGAACCATACAAAGTTCAATGTAAAACCAATTAAAGAACCGAAGAGAAAGAACTCAAAAAAGAACGAAAAAAAAAAATTTGGATATTTAATAATCAAAGGAAAAATGTTATGTATTGAAAAGCTGAAAAATATTTATTCGCAGCGTCACATTTTTCACGATTATACATACACGTGGGGGATAAACTGATGCGAGCGTCGTTACATATATTGAAAATTCAACGTACCAGCCATGGTGAGGAAATTTTAGAAAAATAACGAAAACCCCGCAAACTCACCATTCTGATTTCGAAAAAGCAACAATGCATTTATCCGTCATGTTTCCGATACAATGACAATTGTTTGTATGAAATCCGAAAGTTTGTAAATGTGGTCGCCTTGACAACGTCCATATGATGTCGCCACAATCGACTCTGATTAAGCGAGAGAGAGAGAGAGAGAGAGAGAGAGAGAGAGAGAGAGAGAGAGAGAGAGAGAAGACCGAGTGAGTCGTGAAACGTATAGCCAGTCATCGTTGGGTTGAACGCTTTGACCGTCTCTCTCTATCTCTCTCTCTCTTTCTCTCTCTCGCCTTGGCTGGTTCTTCCTAGCCCAGCAACTGCGCATCGCTCTTTGTTATTGGGAGCGTCAGCTGTTTCTGTCTGTCGGGTATTCAATATGGAATAAACGAGGCAGGGACACGAAAAGTTACTGCCAACTGAAAGTAGGAAAAAAAGAGGCCTCGCCCGCGCGCTTTTTAGAAAAAAACAACCGCGTTTTGTCGTCGCAGAGAGTAGTGACGAGAAGTAATAGCGTTGTGCGCGTTGCTGCTGTTGTGTGCGTGTGTATTTGTTGTTCGTGCAAAGGCCCCTCCATAGCCGTCGAACGTTCGATTTTTCGGTTGTTTTTTTTTCTTCTGTTCGTTAGTGCGGGTCAATCCCCGTATTTATATGCAAAGCCTCGCTCTCAGCGTGGATCTATTGACGCAAGGCCTTAAGCGCAGCATCGCCGGACTCATGAACCTCGCAAATCCAGCGAATCAAGATCCTCAGAGCCAAGTGTTCTTTGTCAACTTTAATCAAGATTGCTCGTTAGTTTCTCGTTGATTATTAATTTCTCGGTTGTTTATCTCTCTCTCTCTTTCTCTCTTATTCTTTTGTTTTCTCTTCATTTTTGGTGACTAGCGTTGCGCAACTTTGACATACGTTATACTACTCGTTGTTTCTCTCACTCTCTTTCTTTCTTGCCTTTCACTTTAACGGATATAATACTTATTTATTCTGTTTTGACTTTTTTGTAGATCGCTGGCCGTTGGGTCAAGGACTGGCTACAAAATCTTCTCGCTCAATGCGATTGATCATCTCGAAATAATCTTCGAAAACGGTAATTATACACCTTACCTACCCCCTCCCATCCCTTCTTTTATCGACCTGTTTACATTTCTTGCGTTGTTTGAGAGAAAACAAGTTTTGAGATGTGGTGTTTTTTGTTGTTGTAGATATTGAAGATGTGTGCATCATTGAGAGGCTGTTCAATAGCAGCCTCATTGCCGCGGTCAGTGCATCGTCACCCCGAAAGCTCAAGGTCTGTCACTTTAGAAAGGGCACTGAAATCTGCAATTACAGTTATTCCAATACCATACTGGCTGTGAAACTTAATCGAGCTGTAAGTTCAAACTCCATTCTCCAACAATGTCTTCTTAATGTAAATAGAAATATGTATTTTCTGCTGTTTATAGAGATTAGTAGTATGTCTAGAGGAATCACTGTATATTCATAATATAAAGGATATGAAAGTGCTGCACACCATACGTGATACACCACCCAACTTGAATGGGCTCTGTACACTGTCCATAAACAGTGAAAACTGTTTTTTAGCTTATCCAGGGTCTAACACCATTGGTGAAGTTCAGATATTTGATGCTGTCAATCTTGTAAGTATACAACTTGAATGAAGTATTCTTGAGCATATCATAAAAACTCACAGGGACATGTACAATTTTTGATATTTCAGCAAGCCAAAATAATGATTCCTGCTCATGACAGTCCATTAGCTGCTCTTACTTTCAATCCTAGCGGTACCAGAGTTGCAACAGCATCGGAAAGAGGCACTGTTATTAGAGTCTTTAATGTATATTAATTTTCCTTAATAAATTCCAGTGATGTGCAGATTCACCTGTTAATTATTTAACTTTTGCAGGTTCAAGATGGAGCAAAGGTATTTGAATTCCGTAGAGGTGTCAAGCGTTGTGTATCTATTTGTAGCCTAGCATTTAGTTCAGATGGCATGTTTTTGTGTTCCTCAAGCAACACAGAAACTGTTCACATATTCAGATTGGAAGATCCAAAAGATACGTAAGTGTTTCAGAAGTTAAAAATAAATATCTTGAATTTTTATTGACATCTACGTCTTATAGACCACAACAGGCACCAGATGAGGCACAAACTTGGATGGGATATCTAACAAAAGCAGTATCTGCATCAGCCAATTATCTACCTTCACAAGTAACCGAAGTGTTTAGTCAAGGACGCTCATTCACAAGTGTTCATTTACCTTTTCAAGGGCTCAAAAATGTTTGTGCTGTCACAACGTAAGTAATCGACATATCTTCGATTATTAAACGAAAATATGTTCTTCATTGTTTTTACTTTGTTACCTTACAGAATACAAAAAGTGTTAAGGTTACTGGTGGCCAGCGCGGATGGCTACCTTTATGTGTATAATCTAGACACGCAAGATGGTGGCGAAT
The DNA here is from genome assembly GCF_024137745.1 of Phymastichus coffea. Classification (NCBI taxonomy): domain Eukaryota; kingdom Metazoa; phylum Arthropoda; class Insecta; order Hymenoptera; family Eulophidae; genus Phymastichus; species Phymastichus coffea. Next base: position 1,124,060 of record NW_026706874.1, on the reverse strand, counting down.
GCACCCTCTACAAGCAGCATAGGTTTGCTTTCAATGTTAAAACATAAACATTAGAAAGTAAAAAACGTTATATTGATTGTATTTATTGTGGAAGGCTGGATGGTAAAGCAGACGAAGTAGATTGTGCAACCGTATCTACAGCAGCTGGTGGTTCAAGCTCCAGTGGAGCAGCTGGTGATGGTTCAACACCTACGCCAACACAGAACACAGGTGAATACGTTATTATTGAATCTTTAACGATCGCATAACACTTTTATTTACTTTTTTCTCCATACTTAACGATAGCGATATTAAGTGTAATAAGAAAACAGACAAAAAATGGCAGGCTATAAATGCTTCAATTATATGCGTGTGGATTAAAAAAAAACAGAGAACTTGTTGATAAAGGATGTTTGTTGTTTTAAGGTATATTTCGACACGTATATATTTCTAAAAGCAGCGAAGAGAGCCGGTGATTATAATTGTAGCCGCATTTGCTCTCCCTGTAATGGCATGCCAAACACCCATAGACACACACACTGTGTGTTTAGTAATGAGAAAAAGATAAAAATTAACTCGACTGCATGCATGCATGCGATATTTATCGAGTTTAACTTTTATTTTTTTCTTTTTCTTGGGATTTATTACATATTTATTTTTATTTATACATGTATACACACTTACCAGATAAATCTAGTTTTATATATCTATATATATTATTTTATAAGCTGTATTCTTGCTCTCTTTTCGCGTGTGTGTGTGCACGTGTGTGTTTGTGCTATATATATATATATATTAAAATAACGAATGCATTAGAAGCCTTTCATTGCTTGATTCCTGTTTTTTTTAATCGCTTTTATATACCGAGATTCGCTAATTATTTTTTGTTCTTTTTGGGTATCGTTAAAACGATATCGACGAGACAATCATTCTTTACGAGCAAGAAATTTTTGCAGCCAATGACACATGAGCGGACATACATTTTTTTTATCATAAATAGATTACAGACAATTTACAATATACAGGCGCATCTTTTTTGCTTCAAATATACCTGCAAAGAAAGATTTCTTGTCTTTATCGATGGTTCTCGTGGGAGTAACATTGTTTTTTTCCTACTGATACAAGTTTTAGCTTGTTGTTTTGTTTTATCGAGTAAATAGTTTATAAATTACTTTTGCTTTTCGGTTGGATTTTTTGACGTTAGTTACATCGTTTGGAAAGTTCAGTGAGTGATTTAACAAATTGTTGATTTTACAGAATAAAAATTTGTGCATCTCACTCATTTTGAATTAAACATACTTACAAAGTACTAAACATACCTATAACGATCAATTGCAGTAAAAGCCATGTTAATTCTCACGAGAGCAATCAAATAATTGAATAATTATTTTTTCGTGTTCCTCTCATGTGAACATACATACGTTGACATTTTTTTATTCTTTTTATTATTATTAAAAAAAAAAAAACAAAAAACAAAAAACGAAAAAAACGCATAAAGACAAACAAAAAAAATATTTTTTCCTGCCCCTCCCCAACCTACGACACACGCACACAATCTCAGTCTGCATAAATAGCTACGCGGGTGCGTTGCGCGGCCGATCGCCCGACACCATGTCAGGTACTGGTATATTGCCCTTTACTCTCTGACCTCTTTTTCTCTCTTTCTCTTTCACTTGTCGCTCAGTCATGCAATTATTTTGGTTTGTGGTTTCTGTAAAGCTTTGTTGTTTATATTAATTTGTTGTTCTTGCAAAAGCTTGAAGCTCTTATCTTGATATAGTAAATTTTTACGCAATACTAAAATTTTTTATCTGTCGCTTCGTTGTGTACACAGGCTTCTTCATATTTTTTCTTTTTGGTTTGGGGTTCTTTAACAATTATGTATTAACACCATGATATAATTTTTCGTCCGAGGTTTCAACGATCGTTTTCTCGTATATATGGAAATACCAATAATTCATGATTTGTCACACAACATATTAAAGTGAAAAAGACAAATATTATTATTATTTCTTCTGATTTTTTTGCTTGCGCACGTTTATATGCACTCTAAAAACTAAAGCATGTGATTATGTACATTTTTTCTCTCTTTCATTTGCTAAATGACTAATAATATAGTTTATTTTCAAAAGTAAACTGTCGTTCAAATAACAAACCTCGATTTTCATCTTAATGCATAGAAATGAAATAATTTTATAAACTATTTGGCATTACTTTGTGTAAATATTTCGTCAAACTATTTGTAGCATGCAACGTAGTACAGGTTTTTGTTTTCTTGAATCGCGATCACATGAAAAATACTTTTTGAATGATATTTTTTTTTTCTTTTTCATCGTGATTTCAAATCCTGAATCCTCACAAAGCCTATCCATCACTGTGTTTTTGCACCCATGCACCCATACTTTGTTTTATATATTTTTTTAATTGTAAAAAAAATATGTATTTTATTGGTGTTTTCATCTCAACTTTCGTCACATTCACGAAAATGAAAAATAAATAAAAATAAAATTATTGTAATAAAGCATCTTGTCTAACAATGTGCCTAATATTTGTAATAGAATCAGAGAAGTATCACGAGATGATATCAGCAACAGAGAGTCCACCAAAAGGTAGCGGTACCTTCCGACTGGATGACGACACGGAGTTTCCACCGGTGACACTACGTACCGACTGAATTTTTTATTTATAAAATCTGCGAAGTCTTCAAACAAACAAAAAAAAACACACGAGTGTACATAAATAAAAACAAAAAAAGTGAATAAACAAACAAAGCGCACGCTAGTCGTATTTGCTTTTATCTTATCGTCGGCATGTCTTAACTTTGTAAATACATTATTACTTTTTCTCTATCAAGGCGAATGATCGACTATTAGCGGCTCTTTTTATCTTCACTCTTTCTTCTAATTTTAATTGCTCCTCTCTTCTTCCCTTTTGTGACAACTATATTTTTCGTCGTTTTTTTTTACTCTTTTGGTAGTGTTATTTTTATATGATGACGATTGTAAATATATCTTTCGGGAAAACACAGAAAAATAACAAGTGATAAAACATCAATATACAAAAAAAGATTGTATGTTAAAAAAAGTAACATTGATGTCAGATTTCTTATGAATATATGTGATAAATAAAAAAAATATGGTGAGTTTTTCTTTTTTGTTACCCAAATTGTCCAAGCGATTATACGTAAACTTGCATAAATATATATAATTACTTGTTTTGCTTCTTGCAAGAGATGTGATATGTCCGTTTGGCCAGTAAACACTGATAAGTTATTATTGTATTAGTGTTTGCACGAACAAAATTATTCGAGTCTCCTTTTTCTCATCGATGTCTACACCATTATGGTGAGAATAATTTTTTTACGAATGTACTATCACCAAGTAGTAATCTTGCAAAAAAATATATATCATTTATTTCAAATGATTTTGCTTCATGTTTTGCACAACAATACACATATGAAGGTCAATGAAAAAATGGTACAATACGCAGAATGATTGTGTTTGTAGTCGCGACTTTATTTAAATATTTATTTAAAAATCAAGTTAGTGGTCTCACGATGCACTGACAACAAGAGCATTCATTGCAGTGAAGCTAAAAGACTTGCTATGAGCAAAAGGGTCTATCGAAGGATAAAGTGAGCATATTTTATTCAAGTGACAATAAATTTTCTTTTATTCATACATTATGTAAATTGAAAATTTGTTTGAATTATCAGTGACATTTCTCTCTCCTCTTTCATATGAAGCAGATTTAAAAAGCTCTTTTATGAAGACAAATGAACTTAGCTATAGTAACTTAGCATAAATGCCACTGCAATTATTTATTATATGTGAATACCTGAACTTCTAAAAGTTAAATACTAGTGCTATACAATCACAATTTAACTTTACGGTAACATTTTATTTACCAAGCACCAATACAAAGAAAACAAAGATAAGAGCCCATTCGTACGAAAGAAGTTCTTGTTATGTTTTCATCGACGAATTATTGAAATAAAAGAAAAATGTGAAAATTGAAATTTATTTAACAGTCTTGCCGTTATACAAATACACACAACATATATACTTCGTATAAAATCGAACTGTTAGTTTTTCTGTTTTTATTCATAAAGATTATTATATAAATCATTTATAAAGTACGGCGCAAGTGTATGCGCACATTTGTGGCATAACACAATGCTATTGGACAGGCCCTTTTGTCGTAATCTTCACTGCAAACGAAATTACAAATAAAAGTGAAAAAGAAGTAATTTTTTTAATCCTTAACTGTAGAGATCATCGTCGCCATCGTCTTGGAAGGGTTGGTCTCCTTGCGTTGTATCTTGACCTCCTCCTGGTGCATTTTGTGGGAATCTATAATAAAAAAAAATCAATTATTATTCGCTCGCATGTACGTATACTTAAATTATAGCAATATTAACTTACCTAAAGTTCGTTCCAAATCCTCGCGATTGTTGAAGAGTTTGAGCGAACATTTCATATTTACGAATATCGTTGTCTGATACTGATCTTCGAGCGAACTTCATCGCCTCCTCGAAATGAGCTCGAGTAATCTCAGGAACAGGGTCATCCTCATCAGTCTGAAACATTACGCCATTTTTAATGATTAAATCCATTTGTTCTTATGTCTCACAATTGTCAAAATAAAGTGATATACTAACATCCATGGAGGAACCAGGATTATTTTCTCTTTCCCTTTCTCTGCGCTTTTCCGACTCGATATATTGTCTAATGGCTAATTTACAGGCGCGTTGGCAAATTTCTGTGATATCGGCTCCCGAGAATCCGTGCGTTACCTTGGCAATGTATATTAGATCAACATCCTACGAACAATCAATACATGAGTTACTTACTCTGTTATTGTAAATCATATATGTCAATTATTTTACAGCTGTGAAAATAAAAATAATTAAACCTTAGCAACGGGAGATTTACGAAGATTAGCTTTGAAGATAGATTCTCTGGACTTTTCATCTGGCAATGGAATATAAATAAGTTGATCTAAACGTCCAGGTCGAAGAATAGCCGGATCGATGATGTCAGGCCTGTTGGTAGCTCCAATGATGAAGACATTTTTCTTAGCGCCCATACCATCCATTTCCGTCAATATTTGATTAATGACTCGATCGGCGGCACCACCAGCATCACCGATACTACCTCCACGTGACTTGGCTATGGAATCAAGTTCGTCGAAGAATAGGACACAAGGAGCGGCCGATCTCGCCTTGTCGAAGACGTCACGTACATTGGCTTCAGATTCACCAAACCACATGGTCAATAATTCAGGACCTTTCACGGAGATGAAGTTGGCCTGGCACTCATTAGCAATAGCTTTGGCTAACAGTGTTTTACCACAACCTGGTGGTCCATAGAATAGTACACCTCGGGATGGCTGCATACCAAATTTCAGGAATTTGTCTGGATGCTCTACCGGATACTGGAAAAATTCAGAAATTTATTTATCGTTAATTAAAGTTTCTCCGGTCTCTACTACGGGTCAATATGACCTATACATTTTTTACTAAAAACACGTTTATTTAAAAGATAATTTTAAGGATGTTTTTATTAGTAATTAAATTAAATTTATTTTTTGATCATAGTAACAGTTTCTACATTAATTATAATGAATCTGCGAATAATTTTCAAGTCAATCAAGTGAATCGTTATGAAATAGTAGAGCAATCAAAAAGTGCGAAGGATTAAATTGATACAGTGCAAGAAACTCAACCGAAAAAATATGTAGACAATTATATTACATTATATGACAAGCATTTGATTAACAAAAATAATTTACGATAAAAATCGTTTGGAATTTATTGGGAGAGCCCGTTACGTAACTTTTTGTAAAAGGAAATCCTGACAGAAGATTAAATTATAACTGATTATTTCTCTCACCTGAACCAGTTCTTGCAGTTCGTTTTTGACGTTTTGGAGACCTCCAATGTCCTCCCAAGTGACAGTAGGAACTTCAACAATTGTCTCACGTAGTGCACTAGGACTACTCTTGCCCATCGCATATTTAAAGTTTTCCATGGAAACAGCCAAAGATGACAAAACTTCAGCGTCAATCTGCTCATCTTCGAGATCAATTAGATCCATCTTTTCACGAATCTGCTGAAGAGCTGCTTCCGAGCACAATGACGCCAAATCGGCACCCACGTGACCGTGAGTTTCATTAGCAATCTACGAAAGAAACATAACCATTACACTATCATTATGTACAATAAGATTATTGCAAAAGCTTAGACACTTACTTGTTCTAAATCAACGTCATCAGCTAACTTCATGTTCTTGGTGTGGATACGTAAAATTTCCAAACGACCTGTTGCATCGGGAATGCCAATGTCGATTTCTCTATCAAAACGACCAAAACGTCTAAGAGCACCATCAATGCTGTTTGGACGATTCGTCGCGGCCATGACGATAACGTGAGAACTCTGCTTCATACCGTCCATCAACGTCAATAGTTGCGAAACGATACGTCTCTCGACTTCGCCATGTGTCTTGCAAAACGAAGTAATAATACGTAAGTTAATTTAATATCAACTGATAAAAAGTCATCCATTATGTAAGACGTTAAACGACCATTACCTTCTCTCTTTTTGGCGCAATAGCATCGAGTTCATCAATGAAGATGATAGCAGGTGAATTTTTTTCTGCTTCCTCGAAGGCTTTACGTAAATTGCTCTCAGACTCGCCAGCGAGTTTGCTCATAATTTCGGGCCCGTTGATGAGGAAGAAGAAGGCTCCGGTTTCGTTGGCAACAGCTCTTGCGATTAAAGTTTTTCCAGTACCAGGCGGTCCATACAAAAGAATTCCACGTGGTGGTTTCACACCAATAGCTTTGAAAAGCGACGGATGACGCAATGGCAGCTCTACCATTTCTTTAATTTGGGCTAGTTGTTTACGTACTCCACCGATATCATCGTATCCGACTGCATTCAGTGCTTCTTCCTCTTCCTGCAACAGGAAATATTATTCAAATCATAATTGAAAAATTTGATCAGTTGAGGTATTGAACACTATTAACGCAATGTTACCTCTCTCTTGACAGGATCTCCTTCGCAGTGAATCACTGTTTCAGGTGACACAATACAATAAGGTCCTGGATCTGTTTCAACAACTTTGAACTCCACAGCTCTCATGCCACCTCTTACAATAAAGGTGTCATCCTTGTGAATTGGACGATAAGCTTCGAGGAAATAGGGTTTTAAATAAACTTCAAACAAGTTTCTAAAATAAAATACACACATAAACAATTAGAATCAATTAGTTAATGGAAAATGTTAAAATTATTGTTACTCACCCTGTAAGACCCTCAACAGTGTCATCTATGGGCAACACATGAATACGCTTTCCATACTTGATATCTGGGCATGATTGCACTGACACAACATCGCTCAAGCGTACTCTCAAATTATTCCTAACCACTCTATTCATCATAATCTTTTCATCTGTACAATTAGGATCTGATAGAACTATGCATACTGTCTCCTTGCGACGTTTGCCTTTAAGCAGGACTGTATCACCACGAAATAGTTGTAACTCATCCATCTTGGCTTGGGACAAAGCAACAACAGAATTGTCATCGTTCTTGGCTTCATCTACAAGGAGCCTGTTTGGCTTGTCCTTTTTACGAAGGATAGCAGTAGCTAAATAATCACTGAAAAAGCATGAAAATAAAAAGATTATTAATTATTTATAGACGAAAAATTTAGTTTACAATTAGTTTATAATTACTTAAAATAACTTTACAAACAGTTATTTGTTCTATTAATAAAGCTATATAAACTGGTTTTTATAAAGATATCGAGAGAGATTGTTTATGCAACGATGTTCAGGGCGAAATTGTACTTCATCGTTTATCCAACAGAACATAATCTGAATCGGAACGAAAGCTAGAGAATCGCGAGTAAACCGAGCCAAGTCTAGACAAAATATATTATCATCAAGAGCATCACTCCGGTAATAAAAAATCCTTTGTCACGTTACCATTGCCCACGGCCATTTGTCGACAAAAGGCTATAACGGAGCGTTGCCCTCTTATGACGAATGTTCACCTAGAAACCTCAAAAACAAATATCTCCAGCCAGGGAACAACAAATTAACAATTAAACGGTTAGACTCAAGAATAAACAAAAAATTGATAAATTTGAAAATATACGAGTTGTTTGTATGGTTTTAAAGCGTCATCGACATGATGACAAGGTGAAATTGAATGGTGGATAGCAGTCTTGTTGCGAGCTCGAAACAGAAAGTCCTCTCCCGTTTTCTTTCACGCGCGACGACAACGTTATAACCAAGATTTTGAATTGTCTTTATAGGGACGAAAGCAATTTACCTTTTTGGATCTCCCATGGTTATTTCAGCTAATTCACTCACAGAAAAAGTACGATAATGCTCGTTAAAGACCGTCGATGTGCCAAATGCAATGCTAACACCGCGTCTGTCTTTTTCTTTCTCCAGTCCCCAAGCGACACATATACCGGACGAGACTTCGCAGCGCCGCCGTCGCCGCCGCCACTACTCGTGAAATCTTTAAGGTGGTTCACAATTAATCTAACTGGTGATTGGCTATTCTTTGACATTCTCTGTACGTGAACTTTATTTAAATGAAATTATTTCTTTATCATTTACTGGAATTTCTAATGATACAAAATATCTGTTTCATAGATGACATTCGAGAATGAAACAGCGAATACGAAAAATATATTGGATAAGATTAATCTGTGATTGTGTTATGTCCGTATATTTAAAAATTTCAATGTATGAGTTAGAAAATCACCTGACAATTGACAGCGCACCATCAGCGCATAAGGTGACACACACAAACGCGGCGATATCAGTATCTGCCGTTGTGCGTGCTGCCTGAAAGATTACTTTTTATTGAAAAAACACACACGGAAAGTCTTATGGAGTGTGTGGAGAGATGCATTAAATCAGTTTGTTTATAGATAATTTTTCTTAAGATTGGAGAGCCATCCAACGGTTGTAGGTGAACAAAAAGTAAGAAGTTTTATTTATATGCCAAGGTAGCCAAGTTGCTGAACGAAGATTTAACGATCAGCAATGGCCGGAATTAAAGGTTAATTTTTTGGCAATTGTTTAATCTCGCCTTTTCGTAAATGCTTGCAAATTAAATCGCCAAATTTCGGCGTATTATTTCGATATATCATGATTTTGAGTTGTAAATTCTTTCTGTTTATATTAGTCATCTTCGCGTGGGAGGACGACAAGGGTTTTTATGATTTGCTTGCGAACGTGTAAACATAATGATACTTAAAAAATTATTTACTTACCTTGTAATGTTTGTTGACCTATTTTTATGATTTCTTTAACCTTCTCCTTAATAAGTATGCTGTTGAATGAAAAATGAATGAAAGAATTTACTAGACCTGATGCGAATGTTAATGCTTCATGAAAATAAATTACTATTGAGATCTCATTACTATTTACTAGTTTTTCCATATTTTTTTGTTTTCTCTTATGTAATGTAAAATGTATTCATAATGAATTTATGTTCTATGTTGTTGATACTGGATGATTGAAACATGCAGCGTGAGTATTTACATTAAAACCTTATTCCACTATGTGCAAAATATAAGTAATTTTAATGTTTTTCAAATTTTATTTACAGGCTAGTCACTTTAGCTTTTGCTGGTTCAATTGGTATGACATTTGTTATTTTAGGTTGTGCACTGCCAACTTATAAGTAAGTCAATTTATTAAAAGATTTTCTATATAACTTATTTCATACAGATAATCATTTACATTGTAAATAATTTACAGAGTCTGGTGGCCATTTTTTGTAGTATTATTTTACATCTTATCTCCAATTCCAACTCTTATTGCAAGACGTTACTCAGAAGATGGTGGATCAAGTAATCCATACACGGAATTGGCAATATTTATTACAATGGGTCTGGTAGTCTCATCCTTTGCTCTTCCTATTGTATTAGCAAGATCTCCTGAAGATCCACCAGCAGTTAGTTTAAATAATTATGAGAAAAATGTTGAATTAACAGTTTATCAGATTTAATTTCTTATTTGTATTTTTTAGATTAAATGGGGAGCATGCTATTTAACATTAGCAGGCAATGTTGTGGTATATTTAACTATCATTGGCTTCTTCATAGCTTTTGATCACGAGGACTCAGATTACAGCATGTGGTGATGCGTTTCAAATATGTATTTATTTGTTATGGTAAACCAATTTTTTTGTCATTTATTAATTATTCAACTTTAAATATACATTATTAATTTGAATTGGATTAATTTTCAGGATCATTGAGAAATGAATGTTCAAAGTATTGATTGACTGATGGCTACGCTTTCTATTACAAATACACATAAACCATTATCTACTGCTGCGTGTATAGATAAAACTACTGCAACTATATATATTATTTTTCTGAGATAATTTCTCAGATGTAATCGTATCAATACATAATTTATATAAATCGTTTGTATCATATTTGTACACTATGGGTACATAATGTCAATTGCTTCATTGTCTTGTAATGTTTTTTTTCACATTTATCAAATTTTGGTTTATTCAAATCATACGACTGAAATTGAACATAAGAAGATTTTCTTGTTTAATAATTCCAATTTTTTAATAAAATAATACCATGTTGGTAAATTTTGATACCTACTAATAATAAAATTTAAGATTATTCTATATTAATATATAAATTAATGAAAACATCAAAAACGTGTACCATAAATAACTATTGTGATTATTTACAGATAAAAAATGATTGAAACATACAATTTCATCAAATTCATATGCGATGTTATGTAAAGGCAATAAATTAACTTTATTATATACTTACTACAAAACAGTTTTTCTTTATGTACCTTAAACATTTCACGAGAAATTTCATAACGATTTTTATTTTTTAAAAATTGCGCCAAAAAGTTTAACCAATCAGGGACATTGTTACAATGTCATCTATAGATAATAGTTCTGATTGATTCAATATCAATTTCATTCGACCTAGCTAACTTCACTCTGAATAGTGAATACACAAACATTGCAATCTTTGACCAAGCTGAGCGTGTTTTGACCGGCAAGATCGTTTTTTAGTTTACTTAAAAATATGTAAAAACAGAGTAAAATAATATTACAAATCAAGTGGTTCGGCTGTGCCTAGTCTATTGATTTATATTACAAGATGGAATCTGTTAATAGTTATATGGAAGTTTTCCAAAGATCTTGGAAGGAAGGAAACAACGATTCATTAGTCGCAATCTTGAAATATGGAAATAATTATTTAAAAAATGTGCCGCAAAGTGAAGGAGGTCAGATTCTTTAATCTTTTCTATATCAACTTATATCTTTCAAAACTTAAGTGAAATAATATTATAGAAAGAGCTTTAGAAATTATATTTGAAAAAGAAAGGGGACTCTTGAAGTTTATTCAATCTACATTACTAAGCAATAATATAGTCCAATTCAATGGAGCTGTCAAAGAAGCTTTTACGATATCTCAATGGATTATGGAATTTTTTAAGAATGATTATGAACCATACATTAAGCAAACAAGGGTAAAATTTTATATTGTTTCAATATTTTGATATTTGAACTCAATGATTGATAATTTGATTAATTATTTTAGGATCAATGTTTTGTCTGCATCAAATCTCACAATTGGTTTTTTCTTCGAAAAACTGGTGCTGAAACATTGAAAAAATTGATAGAGTTATTTCCAAATCATGATATGGCTTTAAATGAGATTGTCCAACATTACAATAAATTTTACCCTGAACGATATAGTGTAAAAGGTATTTTATACATTAATTTAATAACTAATATTATAAATTTTTGTTTTTCTTATACTTATAGATGGATGTGTATTTTATATTGTACTTGGAGCAATTGCAAAGTATTGTCCTGCAATTGAGAGTATGAGCACTTCTAATTTTATTTATATGCAAATACTCAGAGACATAAACAATCAGGTAATGATAAAATATAACCATCTGACATTTGTCAAAATAATTTGAAATACTTAATAAATTTTAGTTCAAAGGTGATAGTTCAAAGCAACCAGAAGAATTGAAAATTTATATGGAGTGTTTATCAAATATGCTTGTAAATTATATACCATTCGAAGGTAGTGAGAAGCAAGAAGCATACTGTAAAAAGCTCTATTTTTATATATCAGAGCTTTGCAAGCCCATGCAAGCTCAAAAAACTATTAGAAACATAGCACTGTTTATTTTTACTAGACAAATGGAATATTTTTCATCATTCATTAAAGAAGATTATCTCATGTGGCATAATTTGTTGAATAATATATTTGAAAAAGCTGATAATTACACAGTTTATGATGCCATAAGAACTTTTTATAAAACAATGGCCAAAAATATGTTGGAAGAAAATGAAAACCATATATTTTCAGTGAGTATAAAAGGTTTGAAAAACAGTATCATTTTTTATAATACTTTTTCGTTTTTAGTATTTCAAAACTGATTTCATGAAGAGATTTGGAAGTGATAATTTTATACATGATAAAAAAAAGCCTCTGATTATTTATGGTTTAGGAGAGCTCGCAGCTGCTTATGCTAAATTTTTGCCTGGTGAAATTTACAAATTATTTCAAATGTTAGCTGTGAGAGCATTACCCTTTTACGAAAAGTAAGATTTTAAATATTAATTTAAAATTTTTTTTTAATCCTATTAATAATCTTGTTATGTTTAGGGAGGAGATAGACAAAGATTTTGAAATGATCATAGATTACTTACAAAGTTTATCTAAAGTTTTGATTCACATGCCAGAAGTTACGAAGCATCAGTTGAATGTTGTGATTGAGCTCAGTATATGCTTAGCTAAAAAATTTCCTCAGTATACAAATTCTTTTCAAAAGTATTCTACGAAAGTATTGAAAATCATTTTTGTCAATATCAGTCAATTGGATAATAACTTGCACTCTGAATATTTTGTGTCTTTTTGTAAGTACATTTTCTACTAGGAACTTATTCTCATTTTAAAAGTTACAAAATTCATTCTAGTTTATGAAGGCATACTGTGGTCTTGTTCTCATGCTATATCAATCGACGTGGAGCTTCAGCAAGAAATTGAACCGAACAAAGAGAACTGGAGCTATAAAAATTATCTACTATTTTGGCAGTCACTTTTCCAAGATGAAGATCCACTATTCCTTCAGATATTCGATTACTTCGTACAAACCCTTACGACATTCATAGACAAATTAAATTTAAATTTAACAGTCGAACATAACGAATGTTTTTCTAACCCGTTGCTTTCTATGAAAGCCGTAAACGAAACTGATTATCGGTTTTTCATCAATCTCACCGATTTGTATTGCGATATTTTCGACAGCATCGATAGCGTTTTATTTCAAAATTGGATAGAAAAACTTTTTATCTACTTTATTAAATCTTCATATTCACATCCACTGGTTTCCGGATTCTATAAATTCATTGAAGTCATACTCACGAAACCCGACGTATTATCCGAGTACAAGGAAACTTTCAATCGCTCAAGTAGTGATTTGATTAGTCAATATTTAGTCGATATCGTTACTCTTATTCCAACGTACTCTGGTGAATTGCAATTATCCTGCATCAATTTGATATTCAGTATTCCATCATCCTTTGTCTTAGATGTAATTGACAAACTTACAGTAACTTTCAAAATTGCATTCCGCATTGGTTTGACAAATCTTTCATTGGCGTTTAACGCTTTAGAAACTTTGGAAAATTGGTCAAAAAATTCTGATATCAAATTCTCCAATGAGTTCTATATGCAAATCGTACATTCTCTAGAACCGTATCTATCCAGTGAAGAATATTCTCTAGAAATGTTCGAATGTAGAAGAAAGAAGCAAAAAGATATCAAAAATATCGTCATGCACATCGACGATAATCTCAAAGTATTTCAGAGTAAAATTCTTCTGTTCTACGGTTCTCTCGACTCTAACATTCTTTTCGACTTTATTCACCAAAAAACAATCATCACCAACGCGACCTGGAACAAAAAAGATCTATTACAATGTGAGCTTTTGTATTCAGACTGCCGTTTAGAAATTCACTATGACAAATTAATCTTGAGAATCATTGATTTAACTAAAAGTGGAGATCGTCAAACGAAACTTTCAGCCTGTGAATTTTTACACTCTATTATTACCATAATCCTCGGTAAGAAATTGATGGATCAATGTTTTAACAGGAATCTTTGCCGTACGATTCTTTCGCTTGGATGTGATCCCGATGACGTAATTCGGAATTTGTATCATCCTTTAATCATTCAATTAACTCATTTTTTAAGCTCTCAATTGATGAAGGAATCGCGTGTACCTCAAGATTTCTTAGACAGCCTTTTCGAAGGTCTTTCCGAAGAATTCAATTCATCGATGAATGATTACTGTGGGATTTATTTGAAGGAGTTTACCCAATGGTCGATCAAACAATCGACTGAAAATAATCTTACCGACGTACCGAATATCAGAAGCGTTCTACTTAGAATTATTAATTTAGCTTCTTACTCTTCTGATAAAAATCAAAGAGCTGCTGCCATTGCTTTTAATTACATACACTCGACGTTATCTGAAGAACACAATGATATTTTGAATACTTACTGGTTGGAATTTTTATACGTATTTGTCAAGAGTATGGAACACTCATGTAACATTGAAATCATCACTGCTGTCGACCACATCGAGGCAGATATCAAATTGAAAGCGAATGTGTTTTTAGCGAAAAGTCCGTCTAGAAAGAAACCAGCATGCTTCGTAAAAGAGACATTAAAAGGAGCGTTAATTTGGTTGTTTGATGAATGTGGTTCGTTAAACGTTAAATGTAGATCGAAACGTATGACGTTATTTGAGAATTTGCTTTTGCTGATTAATTATCAAAATAATTTTCAAGATGTACTTTCAAAGAATGTTCATAAGATTGCTTTGAAAGATTTAAGAGAAGATGTTACAATTGAGAATGCGAATGTTTTTTTAAAAAGCTTGGATTTTTATATTTGGGTGTTACAGAAAAACATCATTTCAGCTGAAAGATTATTTGCAGATAGAAATGAGTTGCATTTATTTTCACAGTGTTTTTCTAATTTTCTTTCTAAGATTGTCAATGAAAATGCTGAGAGTTTAGATAATGTCAAGCTTTTCAATTTGTTTGGTACGATCAGTTTGAAGATTTTGGAATATACAATTGCCACTAAAGTAAAATTATGGCTATTTTTTATGTACAAAATAATTGAACAATTTCTAGAATTTTACATTATTTTTAGGATAACAATTCAATAGTTCCTATCTGGCATAAAGATTTTTATTCATTACTGTCTCGATGTATTTTGAATCCTAGTTCTGTAGGATTGACAGTCAAGAACTTAGAATTGATTGAAAAGTTACCTGGTCATTTTCGTATTTTGTTAACATTGATGATAAATTCTCAAAAGAAGGAATGTCAAGGGATAATTCTTAATGATGTGAGGATATATTCATCAAATTTTACTGATTTCCGAGGCTTGATTAGCCTTAAAAATAACACACATACCTTACAAGATTTCGTACAAGGTTTAATCATACTGAAGCAGTGCAAGTTTATAGATTTTGAAAAAGAGGTACCTTATTCGTTCGTTTTTTCAAATCTTTATAAAATAAATAATGAAATACGATTTTAGTTGAATTTTGACGATAAGTGGATCGAAGACCGATTGAAAGAGCTTTTTGAATCACTGAAACACGAAATAATGAATGAAGATATCTGTAAAAAGCTGGACGATAATGTCAAGAATTACTTCAATATTTTATTAAATTTTCTTCTCTTCGATTGCCAGGTATGAAAAAAATTACCATCAACTTAGTTGAATACACATTAATCAAATTCGTAAAAATTTTCTAGAATCAGATATTAGAAACACTTATTACTTTGTTGATGAACAAGGATCCACTGTTACGTCCAAACGGTTCCATTATTTCACACGGTGAATACTTTTTAGAAACATTTAAAACACCTATACTTCATAGTCTCATCGCAAACACGTCTGAAACATTAAAAATCATCGATGGATTTTTCATTAAATCACCAAACAAATCATTTTTACTGATTGAAGAGCTTGTGCGTTTCTCCAAAACACTTGAGAATACAAATTTATTCGACGAGATTATCCAACGTTTTGATAAGCTTAAACGACAGATCAACAATATAACATACAGACAAGAGAAATTTTTGAGTATTTATCGTATCGCTATAACATTGAAAAAGAAACCAACTCATGCCGTGAAAAACAGTGAATTATACTGGTGGATACTCGAGCAATTGTCATCAGCAACTGAGTTAGAGAAGAAAAATATGCTCTTGCGCAACTTTCTTGTATGCTTAGTCGATGAATCAACCAAAAGTCCCGAAGTATCCATGATCTTCCGTCACCTTCGGCATCAAGATTCAGCAGTGTACCTTCGTGAATTTACAGGCAACGACGCATTGAAATTTCAAGCAGCCTCGTGTTTTCAAATTCTCTCAAAATCCCTTATCGCAACAAAGAGTCTCATAGTCTTCGAAGCTTTATTAAAATTTTCCGCTGGAATTCTCACAAGTATCTTCAAAGGCAATACTCATGACTATGTAGCATTATATTTCTCTAGTATAACCAATGTCACCGCATTAAAATCTCTTCATCTCGCTTATAGAACTTTCATGGATCTCTCATTAACCAACGATCGTTTGAGCATTCTCTATCATTTCTTATTACCTTCAATCAAATGTTGCAACTTCTCCGTAGTCAATTCGTTTTACATCGAATCTCACGCAGATATGGTTTCGATAATTTCAACCAACGTCGTTTTTGAAAATCCCGTCGATGCTGCCAAACTTTCAACCTCAAAAATCGGCTGCTTCAACATCTTCGAGATACTATTCGCTCAATTTGATCTACCAATAGTAAAAATCAACGACAAATCAATCAATCAACTGATCATTTTACAGTCACTAGATATTCGTCGTATACCATCGGCAGATCGTCTACTTCACTGTGCAGCACTCAATTGTTGCATAGCTTTGGTGAGTTTAAAAGACGAGCAGAAGTATTACAAGTACGTATTCGTGGAGGATCGACGTAAAAATCAATTACTCTGGGAACGGATCGTCGACTGTAGTAAAGAATACACCTTCACCGAAGATTCATTGAATATACGTAAGGAACGCAAGAAACTTTTAAACATTCGTCGTAAAATTCAACCGATGACTGACGACTATCTACGTAAGCCCGAATTAACGTCATTGACGTTATTCGAAAATATTCACGCTTACGATCTCAACGATATTCGTCTTCTCACACAACCTAAGACAGATAGCTTATTAGGATTGAGTTTCGAGAACGATGAGTTGAATAATCACGAATGTATGCCAATGCTGGTTGGTTTGTTAGTACACATGTTCAACAATGCTATCGCATCGACCACGAAAACCGATGAATTACCAGATTTCTTGAAAATGTTCAGAAATGGTTTTGGTACGCAAATGGACAACGTAAGATTGTTTCTTTTGAGAATCGTGAGTAACGTAAAGCAAGCATTTCTACCATTTATGTCACACTTCTTTCTCGCTATTGTTTCAACTTTGTCGAGTTACTTAGCTAATAACGCATTGAATTACATAATACGAGATACGCTTCTTATACTCATTGAATCTAAAACTCAGCCAACGTCAGATCAAGAAAAATTAGCAGCTAATCGATTGTTACAAAAACTGATTGAACGCGTACCAGAAGCACAAAACGTTCTAACTCATTACAACATTAATCTTCTCGAGTCTTTGTGGACAAACTGGTTTAACAATGTTAGTTGGCCAGGTGATGCTAATGTTAAGTCACTCATCGCTGCAAGAATTTCCCTCGTCGTTTTGAGAAGTCAAGCCGCTCTAACTTTTTCTAAAACTAATGAAGCTAAAGCACTACGTGATTTAGTAATTGCAAGCTTAGAACAAATTAACGCCCAAGAAAGCGAGTCTAACATAATAGCAGGATTCGAGACACTCGGTTGGTTACTCAAATTCAATGTTGCCGAGGAATCTCTAATTGACAAACTCGATTTACTATTAGTCAAGATGGAAATCAATAATGTCGAACGCAGTGCCAAGTGTGTCTGCGCATTGTATCGTGGTTGGAGTTCCGAAGAAGGTTGTAAAAAAATGTTTAGATTTACGAATAGATTGGGTAGATTAACCGACTCGGTGAAGTCACAATGTATCGAGTTGTTTATAAGCAGATTGGACAAACTCGATCCTAGTGTATTAACTGCGGAATTGTCTTTAATGAATCTTAAGCCTTTGTTATTGAATCACACGTTGAGCTGTGAAGGACCAATACTCAATTTACTCGAGAAACTTGTACCATTGTTGCCAGAGAATGAGTTGAAAGCATATACAGATATAGTTTCCAATTCGTATTACAGCGAACCACAATGTTGTTTATTGGAACACAGGCGTAGAGTTTATCGATTCCTTGGCGCTACTAATTGTTTGAAGCCACTTATACGTGCGTTAGCTTTTGAAACTTCGGATGAATTACGTCGCGAATTGTTAGATTTCTGGACAACGAAATTACCGGAAGGTTGTCAAGATCGTTTGGTTGAATTACTTAAGTTGTACGAACCAAACGTGGGTTTCTCAAGATTCATATGTCTATTGATGTTAGAATTAACGAAGAAAGCACCAGATAACCAGCGAACGATGTTTCGCCCGCTTAACGACAAAGTTGTATTTCATGAATACGAACTTCTTGTACCTTGGAGACGAAAAAATCTTGCATCCTGTGCACCACTATTCTTACCATCTTTAGCTTCAGCGAGTCAAATGTTACAACACAAGCAAATAGCTTCATCATGTAACTCGCAATTTAGTCAAGATGCTTACTGGCAACCACTCGTATCTTACACGAATACATCAACGCTACCCGAACCATCGAGGAATAAATTGTCAATACGAACGTTTACCGAAAGACTAAGTCAGGATTGTTATCACGACAAATTAAGATTAGAAGCTAAAAAGAAAATTCGTACGAGAAGGTCGTTCAGAATTGGTGATTTACCGGATATCGAGATTACACAAGAAAGTTTTGTCGACGGATTGCAACATATTATCGTTATAGATTCACAATGTTGTCGACAGATGACTATCAATATACTAGAAAAATTAATTGAGAGAGCAAGAAATGACGAGAACGAAGCGAGAAAGAATCGATTGCAGAATGTGATAACGAGTGTGAGCGAAAAGGCAACTGATGATTTTGGACCGATATTGTTGGAAGCAATTATACACTACAAAGAATTATTGAAGGAAGTTAACGTTACTGTAGCTGCAAGAGTTTGCAATACTCTAGGCTATCATTCACTTGCCACACTGTTAATAGAGCAACGATTAATTTCTAAAGAAAATACCGAAGATGATATAAGGCCATTAAAGCTACCACGTTTACAAAATGATAACAACGACGAGCGTGGAATCTGGGCAGAATTAGCGAAGCTTTATCGAGCAATCGAATTGAGTGATGTGGTAAGTGGAATATACAGTCGTCCAGATGTATTCTCCGTTGAGTTACGTCAAGCTGCTCAAGCTCATGCAGCTGCGGAATGGTTGGAAGCTAAAAACGCTTACGAACTAGCTTTTGACGAAGGACCTTCTTTGGAAAAACAATATTGCTTCGAAGGTATGCTAGAATGTCTCGCACAATTAGGTTCTTGGAGTAAAATCTCGCAGAAATTAAAGAATGAAGATGTACGACATCACAGTAGAAAAGATTATTTATTACCGAGAATGATCGAATCGCAGCTTCATCAGGCACTCGACGAGTTGACGAGTAACGGAGAAGTACAGAATCGTGACTTTATTAAAAATCTCGATAGTTGGTTAGGTGATTCGAGAATTGATTTTCCTGAGCAGATGTGTGTTTTTTATCTGTGTGGTGAAGATTCAGAGAATTCAGCTAGACATGCACTTAAACACGCCATTGATCGATTACGAAATCGTTGGGTGAAGTTTAACGAGAAGAAACCTGTGGAGTTGAGAGCTGTTTATAATATCTACGCTTATGCTCAGTTATTGAAGAGTCAAGATATGGAGGAAGCTACGAAAGAACTGATGAAAAGCTGGGAACTAAATGGACCACAATTAGGACAGGATTTATTGAGCTGGAATAAACTTGTTGGGTACAGATTAACGTTTGCTCATTTGTTGCATGAAAAGATTCAGAACGATAATTCGCAGTCTAGGTATGGTTTCTTTTTAACTTTCTAATTTAAATAGTACAATCTGTAAGCTGCAAAATATTTTCAGTTTACTCAACGATTTGATAGCAGCAGGCGTATCTCAACGATTAAAACTCAGCAATATGGCGATATCCTTACGCAACAACATCGTTGCGAAAAAACATACTATCGGCGCTGAACGTACTCTCGAGAGTCTTTCTAAAATCGACTATTCAAAGTTACACGAAGACTTTTTATTCACCGCGTCAAAATATAAACTCATATGCGCTCATGTCGAGACAAATCCACGAAAGAAGTTCAAGTATTACGTAGGTGCTTGGCAGATCGCTCATAATTTACTATCTGAAGCTCAGTTGAGAATCGATGTTCAACAACATATATTTGATGTAACGGTTGAATTGAGATCTGCTATCGAAGAGAATCTTGATTTCGTACAATCACTCTTGAATGAGGAGTTCGTCGTTGAAAAATTAAGCCTAGAAAGGGAAGAAGATTTATTCGAAGCTTTAAGAAAGTACTCTTACGAAACTATAAAGAGTGCTTGCGAAACAGGTGAGAGTTTCGCTAAGTTCGGTAAATACTGTTACAGTCTTCTTCGGCAAGAGCCATTGGTAATAGAAGATTTCATATCAGCTATATTGACTGGTATGAGTCTTGGATCATTGCAAGCTACACAGTACTTTTCATGTCTGTTAAAGTATCAATTTTATCATAATAACGAATTTACGACGAGATTGTTTAAGAGTAAATGTGAGAGTGTACCGAGTTGGCTGTTTATTTCATGGCAAGCGCAGATTATGTCGTATCTGAACAAACCATTTGGAGAATCGTTAGTGCCGATAATTAGAAGGCTTGCGAAAGAGTATCCCCAAGCAATTATGTATAATTTCAAGCAAAGTTACGAGAGCTTTCCCGAGTTGAAAGAAAATGATAACATAAGATGTATCTATGAAGAGTTGTTTAGAGATGGGAAGGTAGAAAAGTATTGTGAGGCTATGCATAGAGTTTGTCAGCCTGAACTATACCTCAGACATTACTTATTGAAGGTTGGTTGAGTTTATTCGACAAATGTTTTGATTTTATGATTTGCTCGACTGATTTTTTTTCTAGGTATTCGAAGAATCTAAAGATCACAGAACCGTCGTTGACTCTTTACTCGGTAACCAAGAAAATATCCAACAAGGTTCTCTCTATAAAGTGCTAGAAAAGTTTCGACCTCAGTTAGAACGAATGAAAACTCTTGATTACGAAGCCGCGAAAAAACTCGCCGAAGATATCAGCTGCAAGCTTTACGAGTCGATGAAAAGACGTCTTGATAAAGCAAAACTTCACTCGGTACAACTTAAAGATTACAGTCCATATCTAGCAGATTTTACCAGTGACAAGTTTGAAATTGAAATTCCCGGCCAGTACGTTGATGGTAAAAGACCGTTACCGCAATATCACGTAATAATATCACGGTTCGATCGATTCGTTCATGTTATGAACTCTAAGTGGAATCCAATTAGAATTAATTTTATAGGCAACGATGGCAAAAGTTACGGTTATTTAGTGAAATTCGGTGAAGATTTGAGACAGGATCAGAGATTACAGCAGATATTTAGATTAACGAATAAGACGCTCCAGGAGAATGTGAAATGTCGACAGAGATATCTGTCAGTAAACACTTATCACGTAATACCATTGTCAATGATGTTAGGTCTTATCGAGTGGGTCGACGAGACGAGATCGTTGAAGGAATTTATTGAGTTTTCTATGTCAGGAAAAGCAGTAATCGAGAAAGTTGCTAGGATGTATGAAACTTGGATAGAACTTGCTAAGCGACCTAGACGACAAAGTTATAAAGAAGCTTTATTGAAGTACAGCACGGAAGATGTTGTCACGAAGATGCACGAATTGATCGGTTACATCGACTGGGATTGCTTGCGACGAAGCTTCTTGAATATCAGTACGAGTTTGCAAAGTTTCATCACGTTGAGGCATAATTTTGTTACGAGTTACGCGACTATGTGTCTTATTCATTGGCTCACTGGCGTTGGAGATAGACATTTGGAAAATATTCTTGTGAAAGTGAAGACTGGAAAATGCTGTGGTATCGATTTTGGCGCTGCTTTTGGTGCTGGCGTTGATCAATCTGTGCCTGAATTGGTTCCGTTCAGATTGACTCCACAAATTGTAGGATTGTTCCAGCCGTTTGATGAACAAGCTTTATTTGGAATTACTATGACACGTGTTTTAAGTACTTTGAGGGATGAAAAAGCACCAATTTTAGCATTTTTAGATACATTTGTGCATGAGCCTATTGATTGGAGCAAGTACGCAAGAAAGAAATTGAAAGAAAATGACGAAGAAAGAAAAGGTTGGTATTTTTTTTATTGCTTAGATAATGGACATAATAGGTAAGGTTTATATTTGCAGATGTAAAGTGGATGCCCAAAAAACGTATTGCCATAATTGAGCAAAAACTGAGCGGAGTAAAACCTTCAAAAATTATGATTGAAGAATTAGCTAATATGCATGATGATACGGATGAAGAAAACAAATATTTTTCAAAATATGAAGTTATTGTTAACGGAATAGATCAGCAACACATTACCATTAGATCGATGATGAAAAATGAATTTCTTACGCCTAAAGAACAGGTACAAGAGAATTTCTCAGTACGAATTCGTTTCAAAATTTTTTGAATTATATTTTTTGTTGATAGGTTCGGTGTTTATTGGATCAAGCAACAGACTTGAATCTACTCGGGCGAATGTGGCTTGGATGGATGCCATTTGTGTAACAATTATACAAGAAGTATTTTTAATTCTTATTTTTTATATAAATGCTCAGTGTTTTAGTGATAAAAAAGTATAGAAAACTAAACTTTTTATACAATAAAAATTGTTATTCTTTTATAAATATACATACTGTGTTTCGAATCTTCCGCTACGAAAGACAACAGCGCCGCTAAAGTAAAACGTCGTCACTGTCACTCATCAGCGCAGAACTCTGAACTCAGGAGTTAGGTTAGGACAGTACTATTACTATATACCATAGCGTCAAAACTGTCAAAAATCTGAGCTGCCATTGACAAACTAATTAGAATATTAGATGTAACAATTATAGAGTTGTTATTTGTTATTATTATTTACTTTTTTTATGTATTTATTAAAAGAAAAGATTGCGTTATTATTTTTGTCTAGAACAGAAGTAATGATGATTAGAGAAAAAAACGTGTAAGTTGATTTGAGGTTCAGTTTTAAAGTAATGGTGTAGTGGTTACTCATTGTCCTTAAGTGACTTAATTAACAAGCCGTTTAGGTTTCAGACAGGGTTTACTGACTTACTGTGCTGTTTATTTATAAAATTCAAAGTATTTTTATAAGTAATTACATGTAATAGATAGTAATTGCTGGTAACAATTGTAATTGACAGATATGCATTTATCCTAGAGTATTAAAAAAAATTTTATCTCAAGCTTATCATATTGTTAGAAAAAATTACAATGTCAAGCTCTAAGTTGAATGATAGAGGAAGTGGCCATTCTTCTAGAGACATTGTGGAGTTGAACAATGGTAAGATATTTTAGCTGTAGTTAATTTTGTTTTTTATAAAACAGAAACATTTACTTTTTTTCATTGTTTACCAGTGATTCCATTGAATGAAACAAGTGAGAATTATTCTATAGACTTAAACAGAGTTGAAAAACTAGATAACAATGTGCAATATGATCGAAGTTCTTTGAACAAAGGCAAAGGTGAGTTGTTGACTCAGACGTAACTGTTTATTTTTTCTCTTTAATTCATTATAAATCACTTTTTTTAGAAATAGACAATGAAGAATTGGAAAGTAGTGAGACAGCTGATTTAATTTATTCCTATACAACACTAAGGTTACCTAAAAAATCTATAGAAGAAATGGAAGAGCAAATAGAAACAATTGCTAGCCACATAGAGCGTAAAGGCAAGCTCATGCAAGATGATCCAGTATCAGAAGCAATGCGATTAGATTTAATAAGAAATATGCCGCAAGGCTTAACTTTGAAAAGATCTGTTAAAGCAAAGTTAACGCTATCTGTTAGTCAAAAATCAAAGAAAAGACCAATTAGTTTTTGGAAGAAGTTGTATTATAGATGGAGCATGTCATTGACAAAGGTAAAGCAACAATATTACTTATAATATAAAAATCGTAATTTTTGTATACTTTTCAGACAAAATTAGCTTTTCACCAAATTGGTTTTCAATTAGAACTCTGGTATCACCCAATGAAAAGAATTGAAGGACACTTTGGCAGTGGAATAGCAACTTACTTTAAATTTCTAAGATATTTATTCATTATTAATACACTCAGTTGTATTGTCAGTATTCTTTTTATTACTGTGCCACAGGCACTAATTCAGTCTCACAAGAATGGAACTTTTAGCTCATGGGACTTATTGCTCGGAAATGTAAGAGAGATTGACAAAAATTGATTTTTAGATTAATTTTCTTGTTTTTCCATGTATTTTAATTTGCAATTTTGCAGGGCTTTTTTACCAACAGTATTTTGTATTATGGTTTTTATGCTAATCGCACTCTAATAGTTGACTCAAATATGACTTACGACATACCCTCAGCTTACTTTTCTACATTTGCTTTCTGTTACATCTTCGTCTTTATTTTATTATTTTTTAAGTGAGTGTGCTTTTCATATCTCTCATAACTTAATTTTTGTTATACTTATATCCAAACTATGATTTGTTTTTATGCTAGAGTGGCAAGATCGTACAAAAAATGTTATATCGAGACATCGGGTGGTGCGTATAATCGTTACGCTAAGAAAATATTTTGCAGTTGGGACTGGGGAATCTCATCATACAAGGCAGCTAATTTACGTTCAGCATCGCTCTACCGTGAGCTGGAAGAATTGTTATGGGAATCTAAAAATGTGTATGTGTCATCAACGTCAACAAAAATCTTGACTTTTCTTATACGCATTGCCATGACGTCACTTGTGATTACAATTATCTGTGGGACTGGTATTCTCTTGTGGTTGCTGCTCAACGAGCACTATCATAATCAACAAGACGTTTTATCTGTTTTAACCATACCTTTAGTTATGACTGGAATTGTTAATTTCATCCCGCCAATCTTATCTTGGGCAGTAAGACACATAGCCAATATATGTTCCTTGAATCTATCGATTATTAATTTTTTATGATAACATTTTTTTAATTTCTAGATAAAATACGAGAAGTATTCAAAAGACCGCATAGCAATGTACATCACTTTGATTCGTGTGTATTTAATCGCCGCAACAGCAGTGGCTACTTTATACACCTTTTGGTTAACACGCGGAATTGAATCGGAATGCTGGCCAACCCGATTATCCCAAGAAATTTATCGTCTTATCCTCCTAGATTTCTTCGTTTCTATATTCGGTTCATTCGTCGTTCAAGGTTTACGTGCAACACCTTGTATCAAAAGAAAATTTGGTGCGCCAACTTTCGACATCGCCAGGAATACTCTGAATCTCGTATACAATCAAAGTTTATTCTGGCTTGTACATTACTTCAGTCCATCTATGTCACTGATTATCTTGGTAAAGATGTTGCTGACATTTTACATGAAGAAACGCGAGTTGCTAAGCTTCTGCGAACCACCATCGAAATTCTGGCGAGCTGCTCAAACGCAAACACTCTCGTTGGCAATGGCTTTTCTTGGGATGATAAGTGCTGTTGTTGTACATAGTTACGTGCTAATATACGTTAATACCAGGAGTTGTGGACCCTTCTCTGGATGGGATTATATTTGGGAATTCGCTATCGAGAGGATGTTGAATGTCAATCGGAATAGTCAGTTCTGGCATATACTCGGAGAAATTTGTAATCCGGGAACTGGCATTGCTTTGCTTTTTGCATTATGGTAATTTTATATGAAATATTTATTATCATAGCGATACGCAAAACTTTTATACATTTCAATTTCAGTTTAGCTGTGTACTATTTGAGAGCAAAAGCTGAAGCTTCTAAGCAAATGGTGCGAATTCTACGGGAAATGCTACAATGGCAAGCTCGTGATAAAAAATTTCTATTAAAAACTTTTAATACTGCTAGTAACAAGCGTAAGTTTACTATGTGGTTCTAAATATCTGGAATGAAAAAACTGTATAAACCAAAGCTCGTTTGTACCTTCGTTGTAGGCTTACCACATAATCGACGAGCTTCCAGATTACACGAAGAGTTACAAACCACTACTAATTATCAGGAGTGTGCTTATCCAAATGAACCATCAACCAGCACCTTTTCCTAGTATTATTAAATGATTAACAAATGTAATGTGACAATTTGAATAAGACTGCATGTTCGAAAACTGTGCCAAATGTTAGAGAAAAATGTTATTTTTATAAATATTTTATAAAATTACATATATATATATATATCAATAAATCAATTCAATTCACTATGTGTATACCTCCTTGTTTATATTACACGCAATGCAACAATACCATGCTATCTCCATAACAACGAGTCGTCTACTTGCCGCCGAGGAGGAGAATAGTAGGTTACACACAACATGGTAACCTGTTTTATATTTTTGATTTGTCACTTAAATTCGTAAAATAAGAATGGAGCCGCAGTGCTGGGGACCACAAACATTTAAACCCGAATGTGTTGAATTTACCGAGTTGTACAAGATTGTAACAGCGGAAAAGTATCGAGTTCCTTGTAACGTTAAACGAAAGATAACCAAATGGCGAGTTTTCGGGGACGATGGTAAATTAATTTACCCACCGGCGGATATAGTTAGAACACGGAATGAAGAATTAAAAAAGATTGAAGAGCAAAGGGAGAGGGAGATGAAGGAAATACCCAAGAATATTATCTCGCTGAGGGATTTGAAGAAGAGGAAGACGAGGGATTTTAAAAAGAGGAGAAAAGTGGAAAGCAAAAGGATGGAGAGTGAAAGTGTTGAGGAAAAAGTAATGTATTTGTTTGGAATTCATTTTTCTTTACATTAACGTGATAACACTCATAGATTTTACAAAGCCGCGAGGCTGAATTACCGAGGAGCATTGAAGATCAACTGGAAGAGTTATGGAAATCGTGGAACATTTACCAAGCCAGCGAAACAATCTTTGACGAGGATTTGAAAGTTGTCGAGGATTTTAAATCTCACTGTCACTTCTTCGTTGAACCTTACGACAAACGCGTCACTACTCGAGTCGAGAAATTAATTTTCGATAAGCTACGTCAACGTCTCGAGTAAGTTAACTTAAATAAAAAGTAAGTACAATCGAACAAAAACAAAAATTTGTTTTTAATTATAGCTATCGCAAGAAATTACGTCAACTCGAGCAAGAAGTAATCCAGTCGTATGAGATTCACTTACGCAATTTCATAACCGACTACATGCTGTTAGAGCCGTCACAGCGTCGATTATTAAACGTTCGCCAAATTCCAAATATGGCTTGGCCAACATTCGTGATCCGTGCGCCAGTACCGTGGCATCAATCCAAAGTCACATCGAGCCACAAGATGGAACACAACTTGTTCATGACAAACGAGATCGTTCGTAGGATCCGTGACATGTGGAGTGAAAAATATCGCCACACGAGGATCATCGACGTGAAAGATCTTGGTGAATTTCCCGTAGCAGCTCTGGAAATCACCGAGAAAGTGAAAGTGATCTGCAAACGATCGCGCGAGAAGCTCGAGAAGGAATGGCTAGCCGAGGTGGCCGAATTGTTTCTCGAGCTCAAATGTGCGTGGTCGGATTTGTTCGACAAGCGTGCCGACGCGTCTACCGCGATCGTCGAGAAGTACTTCCGGCACGTCGACGGGATCTTGTCTCGACAGCTGAGAATCGTCGTGGCGAAGACCCTGGAAGAATTGAGAGATTTTTTCGTTGCTTACGGCGACGGCAATTCCTTCGAGGGAGACTATCAGGATCTCACGTTCACGAGGTATGCATTTTTTCAGTCGACCCGCTCGCGCGATAATGTCATTCTCTTGCTTTCGACAGGAAGCCGTTCATGACGCTGAACGTGCTGTGGGATCGGAACAACAATCAATTGCAATGCGAACCAACGGTCCTCGAAGTGCGTAACACCGTATCCCAATGCATTGACATGGTGATACGTGTCTCGCATCGAATGCCGAGTATAGAGAACGTCCTATTCCCGGAAATACAAAAGAAGCGCTACTTATTCGCTGTCTACCGTTGGGAAAAGGACATAAAGGATCTCGTCGTTCAAACGCTCCGATCCATCGTTCGCAACACTCAAGGCCCGCAATTATACCTACAGCGTTACGTCCAGTATTACTATCTGCTAGACGGCTCGGCGGCTCAAGATCTCGCCAAATTTTTCAAAATTGAACCAGCGCCGTTCTTGAAGGACTTTGGAAATCGCATCAAGGCTTACGACACGCTACGGAAAGAGATGTTCTTGTTTCGTGATAAGATCCCGTTGAATCTGATCGAGATCGACTGCAGCTCGTTGAACGAATCGCTGAGGGACATACTTTATGATTTGCGCTCGGTCATCTGCAACAGCTTTCTCGAGCAGGTGCGCGCGAACAATCGCGAAGTCTGCGCGAGCTTCGACGAGATTGCCGAACGTATCGCCGGTAAGTGTCCGCTTGAGTGTCCGTTTGCTCGCAGCTTTCGATCGAAAACGTCTGCCGATTGGGTGCAGGTATGCCGGAGGTGACTCGCGACGTCGTGGAGCTCTACAACTACTTGATAGACAGCCGCGACTCGAGCATGCTGATCCTCCGCGCCAAATTGTCGCAGAGTGCCGAGGTCGTGTTGTTCCTGGCGGAACACCAGACGCCGCTCTCGGCCGACGACATCCAGCTGAACAGTCGGTCGTTCACTTGGCCGCGGGAGATGGAAACTATGATGGAACTCGCCGCGACGAGATTGAACATGAGGAAGGAATTCGTCGAGGGCGTACTGAGAAATCGCCGGCAAGTGTTCGACGGCAAAGTCGAGGCTCTGCACTCCAAATTCGAGATTTTCAAGAAGAAAGATCCACCAATCGTCAGCATGGACGAGATGGTTTCCAACGCCAAGGAGATCGAAATAATCGCTCGCGGTAAGTAAGCAATACGTGCAAGCGACAAATAGCACACGGCGAATCCGGACTTCCTTGTTGCAGAAATGCGGGAATTGGAAAGGGAAGCCGAAGAGATCAACATCGAGGAGTCGCTTCTCGATCTGGAAGTATCGCCGTACCTGTCGCTGGCACCAATGAGCGCGAGCGTTGCGCAATTCGACCAACTGTGGCACACGGTGCTCGACTTCCACGTGAAGTACGAGCGCTGGATGTTCGGTCCGTTCCAAGGCCTCGACGCCGAGGAGATGCGCGAACAGGTCGATCTGTTCTGGAAGAGTCTCTACAAATTGTCGCGCGGTCTGGCCGAACTGCCGGCTGCTCGAAGAATCGCCGAGATGGCGCGCGGCAAGGTCGACAAGTTCAAGCAGCTGTTGACGCTGCTGCAAGGCATTTGCAATCCCGGGCTGCAAGCGAGGCACTGGGCGAAGATCGGCGAGGCCGCCGGCGTCGAGGTGAAAGTCGGCCCCGAGAGCTGTTTGTCCGACGTGCTCGAGCTCGGATTGCTGGCGCACGTCGGCAAGATCGAGGAGATCTCCGGCGCCGCGTCCAAGGAACACGCTCTGGAGACGACTCTGAGGAGAATGCAGCAGGATTGGCAGGACGTGAGATTCGACCTGAGCCCTTATCGCGAGAGTGGCGTCAGCGTTTTGGCAGCCCTGGACGACGTGCAGACGCTGCTCGATGAGCATATACTCAAAGCGCAAACGATGCGCGGCTCGCCTTACGTCAAAGCATTCGAGTCCGAAATGCAAGCGTGGGAAGACAAGCTGATTGGCATGCAGGACATCATCGACCAGTGGCTGGCCTGCCAAGCTACTTGGATGTATCTCGAGCCCATTTTCGGCAGCGAAGACATCATGAGGCAGATGCCTACCGAGGCGAAGAACTTCCGCAAAGTCGACAAAACGTGGAGGAGCATCATGGAATTCGTCGAGGCTGACACGAAAGTGTTGGTAGCCACGAGCATGCCGGAGATGTTGGAGTTACTGAGGGAGAGCAACGATCTGTTGGACGACATTCAGAAGGGCTTGAACGACTATCTGGAGAAGAAGAGGCTGTTCTTCCCGAGGTTCTTCTTTTTGTCCAATGACGAATTGCTCGAGATTCTGTCCGAGACGAAGGATGCGCAGAGGGTACAACCCCACTTGAAGAAGTGTTTCGAAGGCATCAAAAGTCTGAGGTTTCACAAGGTGGATGAAATCATCGGTATGCTGTCCGAGGAGGAGGAATACGTGCCGTTCAGCGGCAAAATTTATCCGGCCGACGCCAAAGGCATGGTCGAACGATGGCTCGCTCAGGTCGAGGAGCTGATGAAGACGTCGTTGCGCGACATCGCGCAAGACAGTGTGATCGCTTACTTCATGGACTCACGCGAAGAGTGGATTTTGGCGTGGCCTGGTCAAATTGTGCTCTGCGCCAGTCAAGTGCATTGGACCAGCGAGGTGTGCGAGTCCTTCGATGACGCCTCGACCGCGGATTACCTGGACAAATGTTCCGAGCAGATCGAGAAGACCGTCGCTCTGGTCAGAGGCAAGTTGGAACCTGGTGCGAGGATCACTTTGAATGCCTTGATCGTCATTGACGTTCACGCGAGAGACGTGGTGAAACTGCTGGTGGAAAGGAAGGTCAAAGACGTCATGGACTTCAATTGGATCGCGCAGCTGAGGTGCACCGCCAGTTGCCGTTGCGTCCGCATTGACGCGTACTAACGACGCGGATGCTTGTTGCAGGTATTATTGGATGGAAGGTAGCGTGACGGTGTCCATGATAACCACTGACGTGGAATACGGCTACGAATATTTAGGCAACAGTAGTCGACTCGTTATAACACCGCTGACCGATCGTTGCTATCGCACGCTTATGGGTGCGTTAAAGTTGAATCTCGGTGGTGCACCCGAAGGACCAGCTGGTACTGGCAAGACCGAGACGGCCAAAGATCTTGCTAAAGCTATTGCCAAACAGTGCGTTGTATTCAATTGCTCCGAGGGTTTGGATTACGCTGCTATGGGCAAGTTTTTTAAAGGATTGGCGCAGTCTGGTGCCTGGGCTTGTTTCGATGAGTTTAATAGGATTGAGTTGGAAGTGCTATCGGTTATCGCTCAACAGATTTTGTCCATTCAGGTTAGTATGATGGCATCGAACAACCAAGACAACTCTCAACCAACATTTTCTTCGTTCGACTAGCTTTCCAAATCAAGTGCTTTTAAAAATTAAAAATTATTTTTTTAGAATGCAATAATAATTTGGCAAATTATGACTGTGCACATTTTTATTATTTCTCTACGCTAGTAATAACAACTATCAACGACAAAATGTTATTATTACAGATACACAGGTACAAAATATAATCAATATTCGAAAAAAGCATATTTTCTCATTTCAAGTTAATGTTTTTAAATATATAGTTTGGGTCATATATAATTTTTATTTGAAAAAATAATTTAATTAACATATTTCTGAATGTCACGAATAAATAAACACGTAAATGAAAAAATAAAAATCCTTTTAGAATTTGAGAATCATTGTTCTCAAGTCTGTTGCATTTATATTTTAAGAGTACATTTTTTATTGCACGCAGATAAAGAAATTGTTAGTGCATAATACGTGACACGGTGTTTTACAGTTGGCAATAGAATTGAAGCTAGAGAGATTTATATTCGAGGGTACAGAGTTGAAGTTGAATCCAACGTGCAACGTCATCATCACGATGAATCCCGGCTATGCCGGCAGGCAGGAATTGCCCGACAACTTGAAAGTACTGTTTCGCACTTGTGCTATGATGGTGCCGGATTACGCGATGATCGGTGAGATCACACTGTACTCGTATGGATTCACTCACGCTAGACCACTCGCCGAAAAGATCGTTCACACTTACAAGCTTTGCTCCGAACAACTGAGGTAATGCGCAGCGAACTACTTGCCGTATCAACTTACAGCGCTTAATTAACTCGTTCAGCTCGCAGAGTCACTATGATTACGGGATGCGCGCAGTGAAGACGGTTCTTCTTGCGGCCGGCAACCTCAAGTTGAAATACGTGAACGAACAGGAAGCAATTTTGCTCTTACGTGCCATCATCGACGTGAACGAACCAAAATTCCTCGCTCAGGATTTGCCGCTGTTTCAAGGCATCTATAGCGATTTGTTTCCCGGAGTTGAGCTGCCGACGCCAGATCGCGATGAGCTTGTCGCACTGATCAAAGAGCACCTCGACAAGAGGCAATTGCAAGCTACGGAGTGGTATGTTGGCAAAATCATACAGATTTACGAGATGGTGCTGGTGAGGCATGGGTTGATGATCGTTGGGGATCCACTTTGCGGCAAGACTCAGGCATACGAAGCGTTGGCTGATGCACTTACGGATTTGGCACAGAAGAAGACAGTTACCATTCGAGAATGGAGGGTTGTGTACAGGTATGTCACTTTTTTTTCGTAAAAGTTTGAGCCGCTTGATCTCATTGAACTTTTGCAGAAGCTACTACCGAAATGAATTATAGCAACATTTTCTGCTTCTACAATGGTTTTGAACCACGTTGAAGTTGCACCTATTTCGTCATTAAAATAGTTCTATTTAAATAAGTAACTTTGTAAAGGTGCTATAGACATTTTCACACGTGCCTGTGAAAAATTATAATGTACTTCACGTGACCGGTTTCGATACATTTATATGCAAACTTGTGAAAGTTAATACAGAAGTCATGGGAATCTACGTAAAAATTAAAGATGTTTTGGTTATAAATTCCATTTTACAGCACGGATTTCGAAATGAAATTAGTAACCAACTTAATTGAAAATTGAAACATTGATGACTTGACTCGTCACGTGCAGTTTATCGTTCAACTGGTCTCTGTGATATGTACCGACCTGACTGTTATTGTTCCGCAGGGTGATCAATCCTAAAGCAATGACGCTGGGTGAACTGTACGGATGCTTCGATCCAGTCTCTCACGAATGGAGCGACGGTATATTAGCCAGTGCATTTCGCGAATTCGCGACGTCAGGAACAGCAGAGCGCAAATGGCTGATATTCGATGGACCGATCGACGCGGTGTGGATCGAGAACATGAACACGGTGCTCGACGACAACAAGAAACTCTGCTTGATGTCCGGCGAGATCATACAAATGCCGCAGCGCATGAACATGGTTTTCGAAACTGGCGACTTGGAGCACGCATCGCCGGCGACTGTCAGTCGCTGCGGGATGATATACATGGAGAGTACGCAGCTCGGCTGGCGTGCTTTCTTCGAGTCGTATAAGAACAAAGTCAAGGACAAATTGTTGGCCGAACAGATGGAACTGATGACCGAGGTCGTCGAGTGGTTGCTTGTTCCCGTATTCGCATTAATCAGGAATAAGTGTCGCGGATTCGTGGACACCGACGAGTTGCACATGTTTACGGTGAGTCTCGGTCGCGCGGAGTGAGATAATCACTAGTTCAACCGGGCTCTTTCATTGCAGTCGTTCTCGAAATTACTGACCATAATGCTCAACGAGGAGACGCAAGTGAGCACCGTTTGGCTGCAGTGCTCGATAATTTTCAGTATCGTTTGGGGTACGTGTTCGACTTTAGTGAACGACAGTAGACAGGCCATGGATACTTTCCTTCGAAAGATTCTCACTGGCAATAACGAGGATTATCCGAGACCCAAGTGTTTTAAATTAACGAAGCAGCAGCTGTTTCCAGATCGCAATACAATTTTCGATTGGGTTTGCGACAAAAAGAACAATTATTCTTGGATACCGTGGATGGAAACTTCCGGTCAGGTAAAACCATTGAATTTTATCGAGTACAGCGTTACACCTAATTTATAATTGATGTCTATAGATAACGTTACCAAGCCAAGGGAAGATGAGCGATCTGATAATACAAACAACGGAGATGTCGATACAACGTTTCTTCCTGTCGCTGCTACTCGACAATTTGATTCCCGTGTTGTTTGTCGGACCGACCGGTACTGGCAAATCCACGGTTGTGTTGAATTACATGCTGACGTTGCCGAAGAACAAGTTCATCCAGAATATGCTGAATTTCAGCGCGAGAACAACGGCAGCTCAAACTCAAGAGATCGTTATGTCAAAATTAGATCGCAGACGCAAAGGCGTGTATGGCCCTGCTATGGGAAAAAAGTGAGTGCGCAAAGCCAGTAAGGTGGCATCGTATTTTTCTCATTGGAATTGTTTCGCAGATGCGTTCTGTTCATCGATGACTTGAGTATGCCACAACCAGAGACATACGGTGCACAACCCCCAGTGGAACTTTTACGCCAATGGTTGGACCACGGACATTGGTTTGACACGAGAGACACAAGTATCTTACAATTAGTTGATATTCTACTCGTCGCTGCTATGTTACCACCTGGCGGTGCTTCCAATAAATTGACATCGAGGTTCACAAGGCATCTACATATCATCGGTATCGATGCTTTCGATGATAATACCATGACAAGGATTTTCGGCGCGATTCTCGATTGGCATTTCGCTAAAGGATTTGATCCCAACGTCACGCGATTGGGTAAGTGATGAAAAACTGTGTGTAACAGAGTGCCACTAAACTTGGATTTTCGATGAATCCCCACAGGTAAATCCGTACTATCCGGCACAATGGAAGTCTATCGTAAGACCATCGAGAATTTCCTTCCTATACCAAGTAAAAGCCACTATATGTTCAATCTTCGCGACTTCAGTCGCGTGATCGGTGGCATACTCCTCGTACCATCGTCGAGACTGAAGGATCCCGATAAGCTCATAAGACTGTGGATCCACGAGGTTTATCGTGTGTTTTACGACAGACTCGTCGACGTGGACGATCGCGAGAAATTATTCGCGATGGTCAAGAGCGCCACGTATGAGCATTTACGCCAACCGATTGACAAAGTGCTCGGGAGCTTCTTGGGCGAGGGTGAAAACGAGATCAACAGTGGGCACATTAGCAGTCTACTGTTTGGAAATTATATGGAGCCTGATGCCGACCCGAAGACTTACGATGAGATATCGGATTTTGAGGATCTGAAGGTGCAACGAAACGAACAACTGATTGTTTTCATTTTTGCTTTTGTCTTTCCACAGAGCGCAAAGCGATACTCAATTCTGGTGCGTTCTTCCAGGAAAAAATGGAATACTACCTGGACGAGTACAACAGCCTATCGAAAACGCCAATGTCACTCGTGCTCTTTCGTTACGCGATCGAGCACGTGTCGCGTGTCTCGCGCATTCTGCAACAAGACAACGGCCACGCGCTACTCGTCGGCGTTGGTGGTTCTGGTCGCACATCGTGCGCACGTTTGGCCACGAGTATGGCGGATTACGCGCTAAAGACAATCGAGATGACGCGTACCTACGGCCACAACGAGTGGCGAGACGACTTGAGGGGCATGCTGCTGAGAGCCGGCTACGAGGGCAAACCGACGGTGTTCTTGCTCAGCGACAATCAGATCAAGCAAGAAAGCTTCCTGGAGGATTTGAGCATGCTGCTGAACACCGGCGACGTGCCGAATTTGTACGGTGGCGAAGAGAAAGCGGAGATTCTCGAGAAGATGACTGAAGTCGTGAGAGAAGCTCAGTTAAAAGTTTCGGGTTCAGGTATATATCACCCGTTTTTAGACTGATGAACGACAATGACCTTTTGCGTATTCTACAGGTCGCGGTGGAGAGACAAGTCCAATGGCACTGTACGGCACCTTCATCGAACGAGTGAAGAAGAATATTCACATAGTATTGGCCATGTCGCCGATCGGTGAAGCATTTCGCGTACGTTTACGTATGTTTCCGTCACTCATCAACTGCTGCACTATCGATTGGTATACTTCGTGGCCCAATGAAGCCCTCGAACGCGTCGCCACAAGATTCTTACGGGATTTAGAAATTAGCGAATCACACAAGAACAAGTGCGTGACTTTGTGCCAGCACTGTCACATGAGCGTCGTAAATGCCAGCGAAGATTTCTGGAGAATGCAAAAGCGACGAAATTACGTAACGCCCACGAGCTACCTGGAACTGATAAAATGTCTTCATAAGTTCCACGGCCAGAAGGTTGACGAGATTAGAAAGCAGCAGAATCGCTACGAAGTCGGATTGGAAAAATTGGACTTCGCCGCTGGTCAAGTGTCGGTAATGCAAGAGGAATTGCAGGCTCTGCAGCCAAAACTGGTGGCGCAATCGCAACTCAGTGACAAATTGATGATACGCATCGAGCAAGATACCGTGAATGTCGAAGCAAAGAAGGAAGTTGTCGCTGCGGATGAGGCACTTGCCAACGAAGCCGCGGCCGCTGCGCAAGCTATCAAGGACGATTGCGAGTCTGACCTTGCCGAAGCTACGCCTGCTTTGGAAGCAGCGCTCGCGGCTTTGGACACCTTGAAACCCGCTGACATTACCATTGTTAAGAGCATGAAGAATCCGCCGACGGGAGTGAGACTGGTCATGGAAGCTGTTTGCGTGTTAAAAGGTAACGTTATTGAATAGCAAACAGTTTTACTCGCTACGTTTTTCTTTGAAATATTTATTAGTACACTCGAATCAAGCAGCCGATTTCGTCTTTCGGGTAGTCTCAAGCAATGGTCATGACTGGATTTAAATGATTATTTTCGATTAATCTGCAAGCGATAACAGAGGATATTTCTTTAAAGGTGTGAAACCCGACCGAGTACCCGATCCAAAAACCGGTGGCATGGTCGAAGATTACTGGCCAGCATCAGTACGTCTACTTGGTGATATCAAGTTCCTCGAGAGCCTCAAATACTTCGACAAGGACAATATACCGCAGAATAATATGAAAAAGATCCGCGAGAAATTTATGAACGATCGGAGCTTTCAGCCCGAGGTCATCAAGAAAGTATCGACAGCTTGCGAGGGCTTGTGCAAGTGGGTAAGAGCGATGGAAGTTTACGACCGTGTGATCAAAGTCGTCGCGCCGAAGAAAGCTATGCTGGCTGAGGCTGAAGCTGAACTGGCTTCCCAGATGGAAACTCTGAATGCCAAGAGAGCTCTGTTACAGGTATGCCCGTCGATGAGTATGGATGACGAGTTGATAACGGCAATAATTTCAATTTTTCGTTCAGGAAGTGACGGACAAGCTGCAGCAATTGAACGATGAGTTCGCCGAGTGCATGCGCGAGAAGAAGAAGCTCGAGGACCAAATCGAGCTTTGTCAACAGAAACTCGAGCGTGCTGAAAAGCTCCTCGGCGGTCTCGGCGGCGAAAAGACGCGCTGGAGCGAAACCGCGCACACGCTCGGCGCGAGCCTCGAGAACGTCATCGGTGACATCCTGTTGGCGTCGGGAATCGTCGCGTATTTGGGCGCTTTCACAGTGCTCTATCGCGACTCGTTGGTGCAAGAATGGCACGTTGCATGTCAGCGAGCCGAGCTACCGTGTTCACCACCACCATTCAGCTTGGCCGACACACTTGGCGATCCTGTACAAGTGAGACTTTGGTTGTTGAACGGATTGCCAGCTGATAAATTTTCCGTAGAAAATGGAATAATCGTTAGAGCGGCCGAACGTTGGCCGCTGATGATAGATCCGCAAGCACAGGCGAACAAATGGATAAAAAATTTGGAGAAAGATAATCGTTTGGCCATAATCAAACTTACAGATCCGAATTACACGAGGATTATCGAGACTGCCATTCAACTTGGTACACCGGTGTTGATGGAGAATATTCTTGAAGAGATCGATGCGATTTTAGAGCCAGTGCTGTTGAAGAGTTTGTTCATGCAGAGAGGAGTTTTGTGCATCAAGTTTGCCGAGAATGTCTTGGAGTATAATCGTGACTTTCGATTTTATATTACCACGAGATTGAGGAATCCACACTATTTACCTGAATTGGCAGTAAAAGTTAGTCTGTTGAATTTTACGATAACACCGCAAGGTTTGCAAGATCAGTTGTTGGGCATAGTAGTTGCTAAAGAATTACCAGTGTTGGAAGAAAAGAAGAACCAATTGATCGTCGAAAGTGCGAACAACAAACGGATATTAAAAGAAGTCGAAGATCGAATACTAGAAGTATTATCGAGTTCGGAAGGTAACATTCTTGAAGACGAAACTGCGATTAAGATACTTTCAAGTTCCAAGACGTTATCCGAAGACATACGAGCCAAACAAGAAGTCGCAGTTGAAACTTCAAAAGAAATCGACGTTGCTCGAGATGGCTACAAACCAGTTTCCTCATACGCTTCAACATTATTCTTTTGCATCTCCGAATTGGCGAATATCGATCCAATGTATCAATACTCCTTACCATGGTTCATGCGTTTATTCACCATGACGATCGAGCAGAAAACAACGATTAAAGATAATAAAGAAGAGAACGCTTTACAAATACGAATCGACACATTGAACAAGATGTTCACTGCGACAATCTACAAAAACGTCTGCAGATCATTGTTCGAGAAAGACAAGCTCGTATTCTCTTTCATACTTTGCGCTGGGATTTTGAGAGGAGTTAACGAATTGGATGAAGAATTATGGTCGTTTCTTTTAACCGGTGGTGTAGCCTTGGACAATCCATATTCAAATCCCGATCCAACTTGGTTATCCGACAAATCGTGGTCGGAGATAACACGAGCGAGTGATTTGAACGGATTGAATCAGTTAAGAGATACTTTCGTTGATAATATCGTCATATGGAAGGATTATTATGAATTACCGAATCCCGATGAGAATCCTTTACCGCATCCATACGATGCAGATGATGACGGTAGTATGAGGAGATTGGTTATTGTTAGGTGCATTAGACCCGATAAACTCGTACCGGCTATACGAGCTTTTGTCATTAGTAAGATGGGATTGACGTTTGTCGAACCACCACCTTTTGAACTAACAGATTCTTATAATGATTCGAATAACGTTACACCGTTAATCTTCATATTGACTCCAGGTGAGTGATGCATAAAATGAATGAAAAAAAATTCCTTTTAATTCTTTTTTCAAATACAGGTTCTGATCCAATGGCTGGGCTCTTAAAATTCGCTACAGACTTGGGAATCTCAGCCAAAAGTTTGAAAACTATATCGCTAGGCCAAGGTCAAGGACCAGTTGCCACGGAAGCGATTAATAAAGCATTGGAAATTGGTGAATGGCTCGTGCTACAGAATTGCCATTTAGCCGAGTCTTGGATGAGAGAGCTGGATCGTATTTGTGATGAAGTTATCGTACCTGCCGCTACGCATCCCAAATTTCGACTTTGGCTTACGAGTTATCCGTTTAAAGCTTTTCCGATATCAATTCTACAGAATGGCGTAAAGATGACCAACGAACCGCCGAAAGGTCTGAGGAGTAATTTGATGAGAAGTTACACGAGTGATCCGATCTCGAATAAGAGTTTCTTTAACGTAAATTAAAGTTACACTTTTTAAAATGAAGTTATAAAACATGATTTTTCGATTTGTAGGGTTGTAAAAAAATCACCGAGTGGCGTAAACTTCTCTTCTCGCTTTGCCTCTTCCATGGCGTTGTTCAAGAGCGTCGTACGTTTGGTCCGCTCGGTTGGAATATCCCATACGAGTTCAACGACTCGGACTTGTGTATAAGCTTGATGCAGTTGCAAATGTTTCTCAACGACTACGAGGAAGTTCCGTTGGAAGCTTTGCTTTATCTGATCGGCGAGTGTAATTACGGCGGACGCGTAACAGACGACAAAGACCGACGATTGCTGAATTCGTTGCTAGGCAAATATTTGAACGAACAGATTATCGAGAGCGAAGAGTACTATTACTCGCCAAGTATACGATTGACGGCTGATATGGATTATCAAGGTTGTATTAGATATATTCACTCGCTGTCGGTTAGCCAACCACCCGAGACATTCGGTTTGCATCAGAATGCGGATATAGCGAAGGATAATTCCGAGACGATGATGCTACTCGAGGGTGCTTTACTTGCTCAGTCGCAATTAGGTAATTTTCAATGCTTTTCTTCGTTTAATGAGTATTTGAAATGCGATTTGTGCGATTGATTGTAGGTCAAGCGACCGGTTCGGAGAAGAGTAACGATCAGATGGTTTACGATTTAGCATGTGAGATTCTCGATAAAATGCCGGAAGAAGAATTCAACGTTGAAAATGTGTCCATGCGATATCCCGTTATTTATCAAAATAGTATGAACACAGTACTTCGGCAAGAATTGATTCGTTGTAATCGACTTACCGAAGTGATTAAGAGTAGCTTAATGAATTTGAAAAGAGCTGTTAAAGGACAAATTGTCATGTCGGCGAGCCTTGAAGAGATTTTTAATAGTATGAGTCTAGGGCGCGTTCCAGAGTCGTGGAAGAAAAAATCATATCCGACGTTGAAGCCCTTGAATAGCTATATCAATGACCTTCTGCAGAGGATAGTGTTCTTTCAGGAATGGATTGATCATGATGCGCCGAATGTGTTTTGGATTTCCGGATTCTTTTTTACGCAGTCATTTCTCACTGGTGTCCTGCAGAATTTTGCCAGAAAACATACTATACCCATTGACCGATTGGATTTTGAGTTTCAGATAACGAAGTAAGTTGAATTTTTTTTTGGTTTTTCAAGTTTTTCTTTATTTTTTTTTGTTTTTTATCTAGAAATAATCATTTGTATTTAATGAAAAACTTGCTTCAGCTTTCAAGAATTTTGGAAATAATCATTATAACTTCATAAGTAATTTAGTTACTTTCTTTCACAAAATTTGTTTTTTACTCAGTTACTAATTTTTTATAAACATTTTATAATTTAAATAAAAGATACTTTTTAACGTTAATTATGAAAATAAAATTACCTTCCATAATTTAAGCACTTATATCAAAGTAGCTTAAAATTTGAAAAAAAAAGTCTATTTAAGGAGGCTCCAGCGCAAAAATTTTAGAGGTCTGTGTAGTTATTTCAATAGATAAAAACGTGCTGAATCAAACGGCATAATTATTTATTAAGGTAGCCGTGGGCAATTTTGAGATATTTCATCGCAAAGTTGACTCAATTGGTATAGACTATACATAGGTTCTTATAGAGCGACGCGAAATTTTTTTAGACATTATTCATTTACATTATGTTAATGGAGTTGTTCGACGGTATAAAACTGATATTTTATAGAGAAAAAGTTTAGCTTTCAGATGGTGTATCGCATAATATGGGTAGCCGTGGGAAATGTTGAGTTATTACCGAAAATGTTACTAAAAATCGATGTCACGGTCCGCCGTCGGCTTACATTATCTCGTGTATAATATTTTTTCTGGCCATTAAGGCCTCAAATTTGATAAACAGATCCTTGAGATGCTAATAAATAATGTGGCAATCAAAAAATGTGAATTTTCTAAAATTCGTAGTAGACTTTTATCAACCGAAGTTACGTTTTTCGTCATTTTTGAGGTTATAATTTTTTTTTGGGAATACTACGTTATGTATTGAATTTTAACTCAAACTATAAGATACTAGAGTCTTCAAGGAACATCTCTGATTTTTTTTTACATTGATTGGTTAATAATTGCCGAAGTAACAGCGAGTTGAATCCCAGAAGTATTTTTTTAATGCGCGAAAACAAAGTTGAGAGTCGGTTGAGAACCGCCATGGCGCTGGAGCCTCCTTAAATCTAAATCTATATCAATCTATGTTTAAAAATTTATATTTTTTAAAGTGCGAAAGCTACCTTGATCTCGTTGCAGATTATTCTCAAGTTTCAACAAGTAGCATGTTGTCATCCAAACTTCAAGATATTGAAGTTTTTTTCAAATTTGAAATATTATTGTTTGTTACCTTTCAAAAGAATTGTATCTTAGAGTTATAACATTATATTTCGTTTTTTCTTTTCAAATTAATTGACTTAAATTTTTATAACATTCAGTTTATCATTGAATGCACCTTAACGAGCAATTATCATAATATTTATAAACAACAAAACAAATACAAGATAATACACAATGACTGAAAACTTTCGATATTTCCCAGAACTTCATTAATGTGACTCAATCTTTCACATTTTCGTAGATACGAGAAACCCGAAGAAGTAAATGAATCACCGGTACACGGCGTCTACATTTACGGTTTATTTATCGAAGGTGCACGTTGGAATCGCAACATACAAGAATTGGACGAATCTCTGCCAAAAATAATGTTCGACAGCGTGCCTATAATCTGGCTACGACCTGGTATCAAAGCTGATTTTATGCCGCAATCAGTCTATTATTCACCGTTGTATAGAACAAGCGAGAGACGTGGTGTTTTAGCTACAACTGGACATTCATCGAATTTCGTAATGTTTATATTGTTCCTCACAACAGTCAAACAGGATCACTGGATTCAGCGTGGTGTCGCCTGTCTTTGTCAATTAGACGATTGAGGAAGAATCAAAGAGTACGATGTATTCTCACTTTTGTATATTTGTATTTTCTTTTAAATGAAAAAATTAGATGTAATTATCTCACGCAACTTGCTTTTAAATTTGATAGATGAAAAAGAGAATTAAAATTTCAATGTTTACCACAGCTTGCAACTCAATGAATGTAATAACGAATACATGAATGAATCTCCGTCTATAAAAACTATACACACGTACGCACCATTATGTACACGCCGCCACTGTACATCAATGTCGATCAATAATAATTAACCTCCTTTGTAACACGACATTCGCGCGAGGAAAATAAAAGAAAAACATGTGCAGAGAGAGATATACGAATGTGACCTATCACATATCTGCTTCAAAAATTCGAGCACGAAATAAACAAAACGTTCGACGCGCGCACCTTGCTCTCTCGGCCTATTTTGTAGTGTGTGTATGTACACAGTAGTTATGTAAGGTGTGGAACGTAAACATCCATCATATCAGTATGGAATGATTCAAAAGCTGCCGTCGGTGATACGATGTGCGCGCGGCGCGAGAGTAAGATTTTGCGGCATCATTTTCTGCCCAATCAGACACAATTGACGTCACGGAAATAAAAAAAATAAAATAAGCGTAGCAGCCAACACAACACGCGCGCATACACCAGTCGCACCGACGTAAACAAGAAATAAGTAGCATCTTGGATCATCGGTGTTACATGTATGTAGGCACATAGCATATGTATACATGTGTATTACATATGTATCACGCACACGTCGGCAAAGTGAGAGTGTGACACGGTGTTATATACGTGAGAGCACGCGTGGCGAACGTCCTCTACTTCCGCTCCCCTTTGAAGTTGAGGTGCGGGCAACAAAGGCTTGATAAATAAAACGCTAGTCGTTACCGTCGCTGCCGTCGTCGTCGTCCTCGCGCGGTGTTCACTCATGTATAAGTGTGTATTCGTGCAGGTGGTGTGATAGTGTGTGCATTTGTTAGGTTCGTCGTGACGGTAATATCTTCTATCAGTAAGGCAAACGTGTATATATATGTGTGGGTATATATATATATATATATATATATATGCACATATAATACATACTGCACACATCGACGAGCAATACAACATATCAGCATGAAGAGCGAGATGCAGGAGAAGCAACAGCAGCGCCGATAACCAAGAAGTTCGACATAACCTTTAAAGCTGCGGCAGCAGCGCGAATGTTGAGTGTGCTTATGGTGTATTGCTCTCACTCTTGCGCTGCTCTCTCGACGGAGTGTATAAACAAGTTGGTCGAGAGAGAGAGAAAGAAAGATAGGTAGCCGACAAGCGAAGTTGCGTGTAAAAGAGAAGCTGTCACGTGGTAGCCACCCACGTTCTCTCTTGGATCTCCGTCTACGTCGTCGTCGTCGTCGTCGTCCTCGTCGTCGTCGTCGTCGTCGTCGTCGTCGTCGTCGTCGTCGAACATTTGGTGTATAGGTAAACATACGA
The DNA here is from genome assembly GCF_024137745.1 of Phymastichus coffea. Taxonomy (NCBI): domain Eukaryota; kingdom Metazoa; phylum Arthropoda; class Insecta; order Hymenoptera; family Eulophidae; genus Phymastichus; species Phymastichus coffea. Next base: position 1,079,983 of record NW_026706874.1, on the reverse strand, counting down.
GTCTCTCGCGCGCGAAAGACAGAGATAGACGCATACGAGGAAACAGTGTGTTGCTACTCTTCGCGGGTTGGCTTTTTGATATAAACGCGACCGTTGCGTGTGCAGAGTGAGTGAGCGAACAAGAAGAAGAGGAATAGAGAGAGAAGAGAAGAGAGGAACATGTCCGCCTACACGAGGACGCAGGAAAGCGACGCCTGGGCACTTCTTGCCCTTAAGTCCGCGCCGACAAGCCCATCCAAGATGCAATGGAATCTGGAGGCAAAAGGTGCACCTATAGCCAGACTTGAGGGACGTGAGTTTGAATATATGGTGAGGCAACGTCGTATCACCATTGGCCGAAATAGTAGTAAGGGTGAGGTCGACGTCAACATGGGACATTCGAGCTTCATATCCAGGAAACACCTGGAGATACATTACGATCATCCTTACTTCTTCATGACTTGCAACGGTAAGAATGGGGTGTTCGTCGATGGGGTCTTTCAACGCAAAGGCGCCGCTGTCTTTCAACTACCAAAGACGTGAGTTGTTTTTTTCTCTTTTTCTTACTCTATAGCTCTGTTGCTTTTTTTTTTGTTTTTATTCAACAATTGATGTTATTTGTTTGCTCTCTTTTCTTTTTGCCGAGGACGGAAAAACAATTGAATGAACGATTGGTTTTTTTTTTCTTTTAAATTTTAAGGTTAGATAAAGTTAGCTATTGGCACTGAATCTTTTAAACTTGAGATAAACAGTCTGTGAATAATTGATAGAGTATTGTTTTGGTAGTAGTTGATGTGTTGGTTATGGAGTCACTGACAAATGTTGTTTACAGGTGCACATTCAGATTTCCCAGTACAAACATAAGGCTCGTGTTTCAATCACTGGTTGATGAGCAGGAACATAGCAATGTGAGAGTGGCATCACCACCAAAGCAAAGAACTGCACTGCCACCTTTACGTATCAATATACCAGCAGATACTGGTTATAGCAGTCCTTTCCCATCGCCAACTGGAACAATAAGTGCTGCAAACTCTTGCCCTGCAAGTCCAAATCGTTCTCATCATGGCAAAAGAAACATATCTGCTGACCTGCAGATGGTTGCTGTCTATGCTGCTCAGGTTGCTAATGACCCACAAAATTCAACGATAGAGAGGCACGAACTGACACAGAACTCAAACAGACCAATGAGTCCTGAACCTGGGACAGAAGCTCGGTATAGAGCTGGGGGAGGAGGAGGAGGAGGAGGAGGAGTTGGTGGTGGTGGTGGTGGTGTTGGTGGTGGAGGAGGAGTAGGAGGAGGAGGAGGAGGAGGAGGAGGAGGAGGAGGAGGAGGAAGAGGTGGAGGAGGAGGAGGAGGTGGTGGTGGTGGAGGAGGAGGCGGAGGTACTAATGGTGAGCTTACTTTTTTTTACCAAAAAAGAATGCTCCTTGTTTAGGATGCGATTGATTGGATTTGTGTTTATTTTATCGAATGAGGCTAATATAAATAACAGAGTATTTGAGCTTGGTTCATAATGGATTGTGATGTAAGAAAGAAATAGTGATGCATCACTGATTGAAGAGTTTTATTTTTCTAATCAATTTATTTACTTATACAATGTTTTAGAAGGATGAGATTGTTCATCTTGTTCATCATTGAGTTTTGTATAATTGGATTTTAATTGCAATTGGTTGATTGCAACAAACAAAATATTTTATTATATCACTGTTATTATAGGAAATGTTAATTTTTATTTTTCATTAAATGTTTTTATAAACTTATTTGCTTAAATTCACAAATTAAATTATCACAGGATAATTTGTGGGTAATAGAATGTCTTTTAACCAAAAATAGCACTAAAAGCAAATGCCTCTTAAAATAACGACAAAATTGTTTACGTTCTCATTTGAAAATCATCTCTAGAAAGAAATTTGTACTTACTTGTCAATTCAAAAGTCCAAAAATCTGTATTTTGAAATGTGTCCTCAGATATGCCAAAACAAAAACAAAAACTTTGAACACGTGAGCAATGTCAGATAGGGATATCGATCGATTCTACAAAGCATTTCTAAAATCTTCGAAAAAAATTCTTTCAGCTAACGGCAATGTTGAAGTTCCTGCTCATTATAGCCCACCAAAGGATGACTCGAAACCGCCGTACTCATACGCTCAGCTTATAGTCCAAGCGATAGCATCAGCCCAGGACAAACAACTGACACTGTCGGGTATTTACTCGTACATAACAAAGAATTATCCGTACTACAGAACGGCGGACAAGGGCTGGCAGAATTCAATAAGACATAATCTGTCGCTGAATCGTTATTTCATCAAGGTGCCGCGCAGTCAAGAGGAACCTGGTAAAGGTTCATTTTGGAGGATAGATCCACAATCCGAAGCCAAACTCATTGAACAAGCGTTCCGGCGTAGACGGCAAAGGGGTGTACCTTGCTTCAGAGCACCTTTTGGACTTTCTTCGAGGCGAGTGAAATCCTTTTTGTATGCATGAATGAGTCGAGGGAAAAGAAGCTTTTATGTCAGTATTACTTCTTTTTATTTGGCTTTTTGTGATGAAAAATAATAAGAATTTGGAATTGATTCAAAAATACTTTGAGTTTTTCAAACGTTTTCAGATTGCAACACGTGGCGAAAATTTTTTCAATAGTTACGTCAATGTTGATTTGTATAATATACGAACGAGCATTCCGATCATTTAAGAAGTGCTCTGTTTTGTTGACAAACATGATCTTGACAGATAAACATTAAATTGTCTCATTTGGATGGAATAACCTTTTTACCGAATTTACTTTTTTAATAATACAACTATATTATTGTATAACAATCACATTAACATTTCAATAAAATTGATAGAATTGTTGGATATCACTTTTCAAACTTGAATTTTATTGATGCAATTTTTTTGTAATAACTTGTTTTATATTTGTAGAAGTGCGCCAGCGTCTCCGTCACACGTCGGTATTAGCGGCCTGATGACACCAGAGTGCCTGAGTCGCGAAGGTTCACCAGGTCCCGAGTCGTATCCAGATAGTTCGGTGCCATCGCCGGCTGGTCAACTTAATAGTCAATCAGCGCCAGGCTCTCCTGGACAGCATCAGTATGCACCACCGCCCCCTGCGACACATAAGCCATCATCGAGGCTCATGCAGCAGATTACAGTGGTTACTAATGGCGTTGGCCTGGACGCCAACAGTAGAGATGGTGAGAGCAACTATGATTTTATATGACAATTCTCAATTAGATCGACATTATAATTGAGGGTTATTATTCACACGTAATGAATGTATTTTTTATTTAATTTACTTTTTTCAACTTAACCAATTTATCTTAGTATTTATTGCAATTTTGTACTATTTTCAATTGATCAGTGTAATCTCATGTTTACCATTAAATTTACTATATAAGCAGTAATTTAATAGAAAATTGTTTATTATGACAGATTATAAGTTGTTTATAAGCGTTAATTCAAATAAAAACACTCATATTTATAAACTAAACATTTTTATTTTTTCTGCAGACAAATACTTGCTACCTAGCAACGTATTAGAGGAAAACGCTTTATCACCAGCTGGTCAATACAGTCCAGCTCCTGTTATTGTACAAACAAGTTATAATTATAGGTATGTAACTTCACTTACTCGTAAATATTACAAAAGTGCACGTCATCACTTTTACATATTTATTTTGTTTGATTCTATTAAAACATATTTTGAACGTGATTTTTTACAGCGGAAGCTATATGAGTCCTGACGCAGGCGTTGGGTTGAGTAAGCGAGCCCACGAAGAGCAGCCGGACAGTTCGCCGGGTTCGCCAGCACCTTTGGCCATAGTTGAAAGTCCGGAGCCAGTCGACAAACGCCTACGTCTTAATGACAGCAACGATCACTGAACTACATACATACACACATCTCTCAACTTACCAATCTTTTTCTTTTGTTTTACTTTCCCCTCCACGTAGGACAAAAACAAAACAAAGAAAAGTCCCATAAGCTACTATCTTCTACTCTGTCGCCTCATTCACGTTTATGTATTCATCGTTCGTGTGTTGTATATTCTTGCAAAAAAAAAGCTTTTTTTCTCACGCGGAGCGACATACACGTACACACACGTATATATACGTATATATACGTATATATGTGTATTGATTAACGTGGCTTTGTAAAAGTCTGCGTTATACGTCAACTTTTTATCAAGCTGTTTCAAATTTCTTTTTTCTCTTTTCGGTATATTTTTATTTTGAAAGAGGAATGAAATTGATAATAAATAAGAAGCGATAAAGCAGCTGGAAATATTTCGAGATATACCATTTTTTTTATTTTTACTTCGTTTTACTACTATTACTATATTTCGTTTTTTTTTCTTTGCTTAACAAAACGGTGCGAGTATTCGTAGCAAAAACTTCGATTTTCTTTTAAAAAGAGACGATGAACGATCTTTTTATTTCGACTGATTGACAGTCTTTATTATTCCGCTAAAATACTCTCGTTATGTGCCTGCCTAAGTGAGACAGTCAGGATAAAACATGTATGTACTAATAAGTGCGAGAGTGTGAGTGTGTTAGAATTGTTGTTTATGTATTATTTTCAACAAAAAAAAATAATAAAAAAAAAGAGATCTATATTATTACATTACGCGGCCGTCTATGTATTCGACGCCAAGTATTATTACTTGAAAAGACAACAAACTTAGACGCATAAACGAAGTGTATGTTTTAAGGCAATAAGTGTAAAAAACGCGGCTATGTTTCTCTGACACACACACACCCCCACCCACCCACCCACCCACCCACCCCCACACACACACACACACACACACACACACACACACACACACACACACACACACAACTGGCACAGTTGCTCTCCGATTAACGTATACTTTTAAAAACGACGATGATAGAATAAAAATTGTTTCGCTTTTTCATTGGGAAAAGGGTATATATAATTAAAAAAAATTCGACTTTGCTCAGCAAGTATAGGAAAAAAATGCGTGATATGAGTATGACGAATAAAAGAAAACAAATGAAAAGTGATACTATTAAATGGTGTTTCTTTTTAAGTTTATCAAACATTACTTAGGATCTTTCCTGATCTTGAGTTTCACACCAAAGTTTCCTCCGAAATCTCTGTCTCTATAAGAACAAATTTACGCACGCCAATTGTATTCTCAACGGTGTATTTAAAAATAGGATTGCATTATTCAGTGGATTGATTCCTAATAACAATATTAATGTTCTTTGTCTAAGTAGATTAATGACAGACGACAATGAAAGTTTATTCAAACAAAAAACTAAAAGGAAAAAATATTATGTACTTTGCGTTTTTTTCCAAATAGCTTAAGTACAAATTTTCAAAATTCAATGAATTGAAGAGACGAAAGACTTGTTGATTAATTTTGAACAATTTTTTAAACATAAAAAAATCGAAAAGAAAGAAAGCTCTTAAAAACAGTTTTGTTTCCAAAGCTTTTAATGATTGCATGTTATCCGCCGTCAACGCTGTTGTTATTACGAATATTTTTAGAATATTAGCCATTTGTAAACAATAGATTTGTTTGTATAAGATTTCGAAAGAAAAGTAAAGAGTTATTCACATTGTTTGATGACGAGAAAAGAAATGAACGGTGTTAGTAAGTAACGGAGGCAAAAAAAGATAATTTAATAGACGAGAAGTGACGTATATGATGATATTTCAGAAAAGAAGAGAAAACAGAATTATGTAACGCTGAGCGATCTCTATTTTTTTCACAAAAGAGCAAGAAAGCAAGAGAGAAAGAGAGGGGTGAGCGACGATTAAAAAGAAGAAAATAAAAGCGAATGATCGATATAAAGACAAAAAATGCATTGTGTAATAGTGACATTATTATTATCCAAGTGTGTAGTTAATGACGTTTTTCTTTTTTTTTTAGTTTAGTGCGGAAAAATGTAAATAACAAAATTTTACTTAGACAAATTAATTGTTCTTTTTTCCTTTGTTGATAGATTCTTTTTAAACGCTGCGGACATTTGTAAAATTAATGGATATAATACAAACGAGAAAACAAACAAAACTTACAGTCTTATCGCGACTGATATTTAAGTAGTTATATATATAAATATATTTAAAAAAATAAAACACAAGACAAATATAACCGTTCTATTCGAAAACAAAAAGTAAAAAAAAGGACAAGAAGCTAGTGTCTATAGCACAGCGAGTATTAACGCGAAGTACTTTGTGGAATGAGAATTATTTTTGCGATGAGCGTGAAAATCCGATAATAATTGTGAGCGTACAATAAAGTCGGTTAAACGTTGTCAAAAAAATGGATAAAAAAGATACAAAAAAAGAGGTAAATAAATAATGCAATAGTATTTGGCTATTTTACAAGAAACAAAAAATCACATGAACACAAACAAGACAAACAAATAAAATAAATAAGCTTTGTTATTTTGTAAAAGAAAAGACTCTTTGAAAGAGAATTACGCGTCTATGTATATCTTGATTGTGAGCAAACAAAAAAAAACTTAATGATAATGAAGATAAAAAACACTAGATTAGAGGTGATCATAGAGAGCTCGATAATTTATATATAGAATATAGGAAGTGAATTTTTTCGAAAAAAAAACGAATCGTGTCTCGCCTGCGTTCCGAATATTATCACTCTCTTCTATGCATTTTTTTCTTCGTTCTACTTTTCACCCTTGCACCTTTTAGTAAGAGAAAGAGAAAAAAAAGTCACGTACTTCTCGCTAATAAAATTTATCAAACGTTCTCGTCAAGTGTTTTTTCTTTTCTTTAACACACACATCACTTCGCGCGTTTACATCAGCTGACTGCCAAGAATCACTGGACAACGTTGGAATGTTCGTTAGTAAAAAATTGGCTAGTATCCAGCGATGAAATTATTTCGTATATATTTGATTTTTTAATTCAGCTATTGAAGTCAACGATAAAAAAGAGAGAAAACAGCCACTCAGAGAATATCGTTCGTTCTTTGAGAGAGAGAGAGAGAGAGAGAGCGATTACACGGTTATATAAAACAATTAGTGAGGGCTTAATAAAGTGTCATACACGTATATACAGCGTCTGGAGAGCTACAGGCGCTACAAGATCGATACGTAAATAGCGCGAGAAAATATGGGACAAGCCAGCGGCAGCAGCAGCAGCAGCTCGAGGCGTTGATAAGCACACAGCAGCTAGCAACTCGTCAGTCTTTCTGCCTATAATTGCCGATCAGATTTGCTTCGATGGCGCGATTAATCCCATTATCGAAGAGAAGTCGACGATTGAATGTTCTCTCGGATAATACGAGAGCACTATGGCCAATTAGCGGAATAAAAGTTTCGCGGCGACTTTTGGACAATGCATCGCTGTAGAAAAAAAATTCTCGCCATTGAGAGATAAAAGATAATTTTTCATCTCTGTCATTTTCCAATTCGCGCGCGCCGAGCTTTCCAAACAAAGTTAATCCCACGAACGAGTTGAAAAAAGTATAACGAACGGAACGCAACAAAACTTTCGTTCTCGCCTCTTTTCATTAGGGAGATACCGTCATTAGTGCCCGGTTATAACTCGATGCTCATTTTTTTATCGTTAACTTCTTTTTGTAATCGTGTGAATGCTATTTTTTCGCCGAGTCTTTAAGAACCTTTAAAAAACAACTTGGTGTAGGTAAAAGTAGTCTTAAAAAGTTTCTTTCCAAGAGAAAAAAGACAAACTTTTTTAATTTTTCCTCCGCTGTTATTTCGTCACGTACGTAACGGGGAGAAAATCTTTGATGCTTGTACAAAATGCAATTATATTTTTTTTGGAATCGAATTCAGGCAAACGAAGTTGATGAAAAAGAAAAGCGTGGAGCATTTTATTTCACCGACGCGAATCGTAGCTCCTCTTTTTTTTCAATCATGAGTAACGAATTTGAAATTGAATTTTTGTTACTCGCGCTAATCAATTTCTCAAATCATTGCAATGTAAGTATCTCGACTTTCGATTTAAAAAAACGTCCGCTCGTACACGGGATTCATTCCGCAATATTAAATTCGCATGTGATTGAAAGAAAGCGCCGACATCCTCATTAAGAAAGAGAGAGAAAAAACGTGCTTATGGAGCGGGACAGAACGGAAATCGTAACGCGCTTGCGCCGTTTGAAATGTGTTATAGCGCTTCGACCCGTAGAGCTTTCTCCTCCTCTCCCTGCCGAGAGAGCTTTTCGCCAGCTCTCGTGCAGTTCCCCAGTCAAGTCTGTGCTCGCTAGACCACCCTCATGTTACATCTATACCACATAGACGATCAGGATATGGACCGTTCTTTTGAGAGGTTCGTAGCTTTCTTCTTTCTGCTGCTTTTTGAATTTTTCTTTTTTCCTTTCAAGGGAAACAAAGGGACGTGATTTGATTTGATTTTCTTGGCGGATACGCGTTTTGCCAGCCAAAATAAATGGAAAGCAAGGATAGGATAAACGAATCTCTTTTTATTTCGACACTTGACACGATTTTTCTTTCCTTTACGTTGCCTTCGCATTGCGGCAAAACATGATTCTCTTCGCTTTCGCAGGAAACAAACGAAGCCACGAGAGCACTAAAAAAGGGTTTCGAAGATGATGATCCAGTCAAGATTAGCGCTGCTGTTAGTGTTAGTGTCAGCCGGCTTGGTTATCGCCACTCCCAGCCCTGCCGCCCTCCGTAAATGTAAGTCAAGCATTATCTCGTCGTGTATATATATATACATATATACATATACATATGTATACACACACACACACGCGCGCATGTTCCTCATATAAAATGCACGTTACCAGTGTTTCAAAAGACATTATCACGCGCGAGAAAAAATGTTTCCCTACTTCATTTTTATTGGATATTGTGACGGCAAACAAGGCACCTCTCTCCGGTCAAACGGGATAGAGAATATTATTCTATTGTCATTCTCTCATGATCGCACCATGAGAGAGCGTTAATTTGAGAGGGGGTCGACTATCAATCACATCGTTGAGAGTGTGATACGCTCATTGGTATTTTTTATTTCTTTGAAGAGGAAGAGAGCGTTAAATTTTCCCTCGACCGAAGATTGAATCTAGTCGATTTTCCCGTTTATTTGGAGCTCGCGACCGCGAATGAGCGTTCATTTTATTGAATGGAAAACAATTATTTAGCGTTGCCGCTGGTAATTGAATTAAGGTTGCCTCTCGTTCCAAACTTTCAAAGCTTTATGGCAACTTGGCGCATACCGAGAACACGTCATGACAAAAAGTAAGAGCTCGTCGTTTTCAAGTTATCGTTGATAAAATTGTTATTTTCCGAATGTTCGACTGATTTTGAGGCCAAATGGAAACGCGATTGTCTCGAGTTTGTGCACAGCTGCAGACCGGTCGAGGGCCGGCGTAAGATAAAAAAAAAAAACTTGACTCCATATATGAATATCCAATAATAGCCGTTAAGCGCGAAGAGCCCTTAGCACTGAATTAGCCAGTGCGAAGGGCGCGCGCGAGGGAGGCCACGGTGATTATGAATCCACTTATGCCTTGGCGCGTCTGTGTGTGTGTTTTTGAAGCCGAACGCGAGAGATGCAACAAAACCGTGGAGATCTACGAGGACGTGTCGAATCCATCGGTGCAGGCCGACAATTGGGGAAAACCGCTGACATGCTGGTACCGCTTTCGTGCCTTTCGCGGCACCCCTAGGGACTGGATTTTACGCGTTAGGTTCAAGAAATTCAAGGTGGGCACTCTCGTCAACGCCACTACTTGTCTCGGTGGTTATTTGCAGGTGAGGAGGCAAATCATTTTTTGTAGGCATCGGACTGCCAGTCGTACCGATAGATTTGTACGTGCTTAACGAAACACTCAACTCGATTCAATTTTTGAGGATATCGATTCTTACATTTTCATTGAAAAAACGTCCGAAAGCTAATATTTTTAGTCACAAATATTATCGTAAAGATTCACGATGAATTCATAAGGAGTCGGTCCGGCAGTTCTATTCTGCACCCTCTTAGAGCCCGAATTTCAGTCAAATTCATTGATTTCCGATTCACGAGGACTGTCTTAAAGAATGAAAGAGAAATGCCCGAGAATCTCACGAAGCGGATTACTGTGTCGACAAAGTCGAACAATTGTTTTATTAAATAAAAAATATAAATTTTCGAAAATATCGTTGCGAAAGGTTTTCGATAGCTTTGGTGGGCAGCAAGCCATCGGATTCAGTAAATAGCTGTTAAAAAATTCACGAGATTAATACATTTTTTTAGCAGCATCCAGGCAGGCGTAATATAATATGCAGGCGATTGGTTTTTGGACTGTCAGTTTTACAGGCGGCATTACTAATTGATAGAGCATTGTCGTGTGGCTTTGCACCGAAGTATTTGAAAATATAACGCGTGAATATGTAATTGGAGCTTCTGTCGGGCTGACTCGGCTCGTAAAATCCCGCCTCCTGAATAATTGCACGGAGGCCAAAAATAGAATCGCACGAATCGGGCATGGACGGTTGGACGGTCGAAAGGGTGCGAGGAGAACTAACCGTGGCGACCAACAGATAGCGGACGGCAACACGAAGACGGAGGTGAGCAATCGCAAGGAACTCGGCGTGTTCTGCGGCGAGTCCGAGCAGCCGCAGACGTTCATCTCGGAGACGTCCTTCGTCCGCGTGCTCTTCCACACGGACAACTTCACCGACCAGACGTACTTCAGCTTCGACTCTCGCGCCGAGCAGCAGTTCGAGGTGTACCTGCGATACGGGCAGCACCCCGAGCTCTACCCCAATCGCCGTGGCGAGATAGTGTCCGGCACCTACTGCGAGCGCAGCTTCAAGGACTGCCGGCTGCAGACGTGCTACGTCCAGAGTCCGGCCTACCCGGGCATCTATCCGCGAGCGCTGCACTGCAAGTACCGGCTGAACACCCGGCAGCCGTTCATCAAGCTGTACATCGAGAACGAGGAGTTCAACATCGACGGGCAGCGCTGCGAGAACATCATGACCTGCCCGATGAGGCCGATCAGCTCGGGCGCCGAGCACTGCCCCTACGACTACCTGCGGATCTACGACGGGCTGAACGAGAGCGCGCCGGTCATCGGCACGTTCTGCGGTGAGTGAGCGGCCCCCTCGCAGTCCCCGTCCGTCCCAGTCCCTTGTGCAGCGCCCGCTGCTTGCAGGAATGGGCAAGTTCCCGTACAGCATCATCGGCACGGGGCGCGACCTGTTCGTGGAGTTCGTCTCGTCGCCGGCCGGGCCGCTGCTCAACACGGGCTTCCACTTCAACGTGGGCAACTGGCCGGGCCACGTGGACACGGCCAGCGCGAAGAACGGCAGCTGCGACTGGATCCTGAGCAGCGAGGCGCTGGCCTCCAAGGACGAGGGCATCTTCCTGTCGGTGGCGCACTGGTACCCGGCGCACACGAGCTGCACCTACCTGCTGAAGGGCCGCCGGGGCGAGGTCGCGCGGCTCTACTTCCCGAGCTTCCGCGTGAACCGCGTGGAGTCGCCGATCCAGGCCTACGAGGGCGACTGCGCCGAGAGCCTGACGCTGTACGACGCCGACTGGGCGGACGACAGCCGCATCATCAAGACGTTCTGCGACACGTTCAGCAAGCCGATGGAGAAGCACGACTTCGTGTCGAGCTCGAGCGCGCTGTTCGTGCGGTTCGAGAGCAAGACGGGCAGCTACTCGGGCAGCTCGCTGTACTACTGGGCGCACTACGACTTCTTCAACGCGACGACCTTCGGCGAGCCCGTGGCGGGCACCGAGTGCGACGAGACCTTCGCCTCGTGGAAGAGCCAGGCGGGCCGGCTGCGCTCGCCGCTGAACACGCTGCTGTACAAGAGGCCCGGCGACCCGCCCGCGGACCTCGCCTGCACCTACACCTTCCTCACGGACCCGCGGCTCTACGCCCGGGTGATCCTGCGGCTCGAGGCGGTCAGCTTCAAGGAGCACCCGTACGCCTCGTGCGGCAACTGCTGGGACAGCCGCGCCGACCGGGTGATCGTGCACGAGCCGCTGGCCGAGAAGGCCCGCGCCCCGAACGCCGAGCGCGGCTTCTGCCGCTGCCGGCTCGGCCGCGGCGAGCCCGCGCTGCGGCTGCTGTCGCGCGGCGAGCGCCTCGAGCTGCGCTTCCTCGTGGACGGCGCGCACGCGGCCACGAGCTACTTCAAGCAGCCGGGCGCGCTCTTCGAGGCCGAGTACGAGTTCGTGCACAGCCCCCTCTGCGGGCCCGCCGTCCTCGAGCCGCAGACGGACGGCGAGCTCGAGTTCCCGCACTACGAGGCGCTCAACTACGCGGCGCCGACGCGCAGCGTCAAGTGCATCTGGGAGCTGCGGGCCAACCCGGAGCGCGACCTCTGGCTGCACTTCGTCAAGACCAAGTTCGCCTCGCGCTCCTGCGAGGACGGCAAGCTGGAGATCTACCTGCCGGGCAGCCCGCTCGACCCGTACCTGGCCATCTGCGGCGAGAACGTCAGCTACGCGCGCGAGATGCCGGTGCTGAGCGTCGCGCAGATCGCCCCGGTCGAGCCCGGCGAGCGCCAGCCCGGCCTGCGCATCCAGTTCGTCGGCTCGATGGCGCTGGCGCGCGCCGAGTTCAAGATCGCCTGGACGGAGCTCTACCACCTGCCGCGCGACTCGGCCGGCAACCTCAACGCGCAGCGGCTGCAGGACTGCGCCTTCCAGTGCCCCGGAGGCGCCGGCTGCATCCCCGAGCGGCTGCTCTGCAACGGCCACGTCAACTGTCCGCGCCAGGCGCCGCTCTCCTTCGACAACGCCACCGGCCGGCTGCCGCTCGACGACGAGTCGCCGGAGACCTGCGCCAAGTACCTGCCCCAGCCGACGGACGACTCGCTGCCCGGCAAGTCGCTCGGCGAGCTCTTCAGGGGCGCGACCGGCTGGGCCGGCGCCGCTCTCGGCGCCGCGCTCGCCCTGCTGCTGGCGCTCTGCTGCCTCGTCTGCGTCTGCCGGCTCTTCAACAAGCGGCTCGACTCCAGAGACATTCACGTGTCCTACTGAGACGCTGCCTCCGGATCGGCCGAGGCCTTCTGTTGAGGCTCGCGTGCTCGTCGATCGTCGACTGCCGATAGCCATACCTATTCGTAATGCACGCGCAGCTATGACTGTAAATTATACTGGCAACGATAGTCTGACCGATGCGTGGCACTTGTGATGGTTAACGTTCTTAATGCCTCGTTGCCGAACAATATTGCAAAGCTTCTTGCAGACAATCAGTTCCGATTCGCTATGTCTCTTTTTTTTTTTTTTCTTCGAGTATATCGTTTGCAGTGATATCTAAGTACCTTCTTCCGTATGATTTTCAGTGATGCGCTGTACATAAGAAAATCGATCGATTATTATTCAAACGAACGAGAGAAAGCGTAGCGTAATCAATGCTCGCGAGGGAAAAAAACAAACAAAAGTAAAATGCGTTTCGCATTAAATCGCTCTCTGTACATATATTTCAAGCGGTAAAAAAAAAATAATAAGCAGGCCTTGCAAAATCATGTGATAGACGGTAATTCTAGCAATTGAAAGTCAGCAAACAAGCGAACAAAAAAAAGCAATGCTTTATCGAGGAAAGAAGGAAGAATATACTATGTAAATATTATAATGCAGACGCTGCGACAACCGTTTCTTTCGGTCACTCTCGCCCTCTTTCTCTCTCTCTCTCTCTCTCAAAGACGATGTGTTCAATGCATTTAACTACGAGTATTACCTGCAACGCGAGTAAAAGCTTGTGAATCTACGACATAAACAATTTAAATGTACGATAGTGGATAAAAAGAGAAGCTTGCAAGCACAAAAGCTGGAAAAGAAACGAATTGATATTATACCTTGATTGTGATAACTGCGGCGCGTTGTAAATAGGCAGTCATAAGTAAAACAAAACCATTGTACGGCAATGATATTATAGTAAAAATAGTTTGCACATCATTAAATGTAATATCAGATCGATTTTTTTAGCAATACAATGTCAGCCAATTGTTTGTCCGCAGTTAAGAGCGAGAATATTTTGATAGGTCGTAAGAGCGTAGATGTAATTTATTCCTTGTACGTCGACGTCCATAAGTTATTTCGTAAATAATATCAACCCATTGTTAACGATGTTGAGAAATTCTCACTTTAATTGTATATCTAATTTATAGACTTTTTTTACACATGCATATTGAATTTTAACTATATATAACGATTAACACTTAACTATCGATCTTCCTATAGCCAAGAATAAAAAGTACTGTGACGTGTTCGAAGGATGACGTATTGTTATTATACGCATAGGAATTAATTATGATATCATGAATCTCTGCAATAAGAGACCTTTTTTAAAACGATTATATACGTAAAAGAGACCATTGATTTTCTACCGATATAAGAAAATACCATACCGTTATAGCAACAAAGTAAATCTTAGAAGCAATGTTTAAATGTGATTGACAAAGAAAAATGTGTCGATAACGGAAGGCATCCTATATAATAATCAACAACGGAATGGATGATAAAAAATAATACAAAAGTTTGATGAAAGCGTTATTATTTGGAAACTTTCACAAACGTAATCGTAGATGATAGCCATTGTAGTATTACATGCGTATTATCATGCAGTCGATATATCATGTCGAACAATAGCATTATTAATGCGATTGCAAGTGTAATAATTATATTTTTTACCAATAAAAGAATGACTATTGCACGTATAACCGCTGTTTTTGGATTTATGTTTTTTTATTTAGATTTTTTCAATCATTTTTTCTTTTTCAGAGATATAAAACTGAATACACTCGAGTCTATTTGATTTTATTAGTTTGAATTCGTGCGAGTCATAAAAAAAATAATTCATCCACTGAACTGAACATTCAAGTTAAATAGAAAATTGATTTTTACCAACAGATCCTCATATATATTAGATTTTTTACTTGCGTAATATTGCAAGTGCAGTTGTTTGCGCGACACCATCGCGTCATTGATAGTAAGTACAGATTTTCACCTGACGAAACGCACGTTATCCCGTCATTCTAGTACCCACTAAACATCGCAAACATGACATTTCATTCGACAAGTACCTTTAGTAATGAAAAAATCTTATTTACTTAGAAAAGTGAAGATAAGGACTATAAAATGAAACGTACCTTTTAGAAAATCCATCAGCGGTCTGATGGAACGAAGAGTGTAACAGACTGAGAGACGTGGCATTTAAGAACTATCATCGTCACAATCCTAATCTATACGACAAGCTTATCACTGCTGAAAAGCACGTTAACATTACTTTTAAAACAATCACTTGCTAAATCATCGAACTAACGAGCAAAGTGCGACGACGCGTACTTAATTGATTACCGCGTTTTCGTGAACATACGACAGTGTAAATATTTACATTTTACGGTAATCAAAGAAAAATAGTTTATACATTAGTAAAGACTCGGGATCGGCTGTTATCTATTTTGCCTTATTGTAATAAGTCAACTTATTATACTAAATTGTCGAAATAACAATAAATCATTTATAGATGTCAACAAATACAGATACAACCGAAATGCGGATTAAACTCGGATTTGACATAAGCATTAATATCCAAATGTACGTTGCAATGTAAAAATAACGTTGAATTTAGATAATAAAAGGACGAAAGTTCGAAGACTTCAATTATTTATTGTAACTGGTATATATAATGAGATATGATGTTTACGCTTTGTGTTGATATGATTCGAGCCGGTAGCCCGCGTGTTTAATCAACGAATATGTATATATATATATATGTATGCATATTCCTTGGTTCCGTTCAGTCGTCAGTTCATCGAGTATCGAAATTGCAAAAACGAATAGACGAT
The DNA here is from genome assembly GCF_024137745.1 of Phymastichus coffea. Classification (NCBI taxonomy): domain Eukaryota; kingdom Metazoa; phylum Arthropoda; class Insecta; order Hymenoptera; family Eulophidae; genus Phymastichus; species Phymastichus coffea. The sequence continues at coordinate 1,064,228 of NW_026706874.1, read as the reverse complement.
CAAACAGTAAGTAACAAATGAACATTATCCAAACAAAGCAACTCCTGCAGACTCTCAGTTCTCTAACAATTCAACCCATTACGTAAATTAAAATCACTATTTTTTTTTCAAAAAAGAGATAATAATGTCGTCGAAAGAAAACGCCGATAATACTTATAATTCTAATAAAAAACCAAATAAACCCTGGTGGAATAATGAATGTGAGGAAGCTGCCAACAAGAAACGAGCATTACTTCGTGACATAGGGCAGCCATCAGACCAGTCTGAGTCCGAAAGATTTGAAGATTACAAAGCTGCAAAAATGTATCTAAAAAATGTCGTCAAAAAAGCTAAAGCGAAGTACGAGAAAGACCGGCAGTAAAACTCTCACTACGGCGACGACAGTGCCGCGCAGACGAGCGTAATTCTCGATTAATAGCTAGAACTTTCCTTTTTAAAAAAACTACTCTGTGGTACATGAGAGACTTTGTTCATGTCCAAGATTTTGTTTTGACAGTTTCTTTTCAAGTGTAAATAATTTGTGAAAATTTTTGCGTTTGAGAAACGCATTTGTTATAATATTTTCGTAATATATTACTAGGTTAAGTAGCATTGAGGGAGAAACTGGCTTTATTATTTAATTATTATATGCTGGTCTACAGATTTTTAAGATGCTTATCCACATTTACAAAATCAGGTGGAAATTTCATCGTCTCGCGAGGCAGCAATAAATGGACTTATAAATTTGAAAGAAATTACAGTATTTCCTGTAATGAACCATGGAGTATTTTGTTTTTTGGCACAGATGAGTTTGCCCTGTACAGCCTTCAAGCTTTATTTAATGAATAGTAAGATTGTGGACGATGAAAGTAAACATTTACAATGAGTATTAAAATGCATTGTTAATTTTCAGTAAACAGAAAAGACTCCTCCAGCGATTGGAGATTGTTACAAATTATAAAGGACAGGAGAATTCTTTAATAGCGTATGCTACAGAAAATAATATTGCAGTGCACAGTTGGCCACCTCAAATCAAAGATAATGAGTTTGATATTGGTGTGGTGGTTTCATTTGGCCACTTGATACCTTCAAAAATGATCAAACTGTTTCCATTGTAAGAATTGCAATATATTGTATTGATTTTGTATCTTATTAATATTAATTGAATTTCTCAGGGGGATGATCAATGTTCATGGCAGTTTGTTGCCTAGGTGGAGAGGTGCTGCTCCAATTTGCCATGCATTGATGAATGGAGATACTGTTACTGGTGTTTCCATTATGAAAATAATGCCTAAAAAGTAAGTTTTTTAAACATATTTTGATCTTTATTATTCAATGACCAATGGTTTAATCGGGTATTGATTTTTGAAGGTTTGATATTGGCTCTGTGATAGCTAAAAAAGAAGTAGTAATTAAACCAGATGAAACGTACATAGATCTGTACAATAAATTAGGAAAGTTAGGCTCTATTGTTTTAGTTGAATCAATGTACAGTTTACCTAGTATACTAAACACTGCCACACCACAAACTGAGGAACAAGTAACCTATGGTAAGTACTGAATCGAAAGTAAATTTATTTTGATAAGTTATTTTTTATGTTTTTATTTTCAGCACCAAAAATAACTCAAAAGAACTCGTTTATCAATTGGAAAGAGATGTCAGCTCAAGATGTATATAACTTGCAAAGAGCACTTCTAGGGATTCACCCATTGAGAGCTTATCTTGATAACCAAATAATTAAACTATTAGATATAAAGTGTGTTGACGATCCCACTAGTGTTCACTGTACACAAGAAAAATTTCCAGGTAAAGAATAATTTTCAATCATATATATATAGTGCTATTTACTCCCTGTAATTCAGTTATAGAAACTTTCCAATTTTTCTAGGATTAGCTATATTTGATAAGAGAAAAAGAGCACTGTATATTTCTTGTCAAGGAAATAGTTGGATATCTGTTAAAACAGTGATTATACCTGGAAGGAAACCTCTGTCAGCAGTTAATTTTAGTTCTGGATTTATTCAAAATCGCAAGGAAAAGTTCTGCATATTTAGTTGATAAGAACGCTTTCCTTTGTTTGTAAATAGGAATTGTTAACGTAAATTAAACTAATGTAAAAAGATCTATATTGATAGAAATCAATTAGTTTTATTTCATTCGCGTAAAATACAATTTATTTTCATAAGAATGACATATAAAATATTTTTTTTTGCGTTTTGACTAACCCAATTCAAATGTTGCCAATAATTTTGCACAAGAATATAATAATTCTTCAATTCAATGATCCTATATATAATTTACCATAAAACACAATGATAAATTAGACTAAAATTGAGGCATTGATGACAAAAGTCTTGCAAAAAAAAATAAAAATAAATAAATAAATAAATAAAAAGAAAAAAAACACAAAATCAATGGTAAATTTTTCTAAAAAAGAATAATCAATCACAGTATTGCTGTCAGATTTTACACTGCAAATCGTTTATAAAAAGAAGTAAAAAAATTAATTCGCTGTCGATAGTAATTCCATTATTTCTCAATACCTCAATTAAAAATGCCTTGCAACCAGGTCACAATTAACGAAGTATCACCTCGGAATTGGTAAAACTTTTGTAAAGTTAAATTTAATTAAATATTTCATTTTCTTACAAGTCAAAAGAAAACTGTATCAACGAAGTTTTACTAATAAAATGTGTCGAAAAGAAAGCAAGAAAAATAAGATCATAAATAATATGTCTACCGAGAACATCGTTAGAATATTGTGACAATTGGGATGCAAGGTTTACAATTTATTTTAAATATCTATCGTCGAATACAATACTAGCAAGTTACAAAGAAACATACGTGTTCCTTGTTCTTTCGACATGATTGGATTTCACGAGTTTACACTTCTTTTTTTGTCAAAGTGTATGAAAAATCATGTATACTTATAAAAAAAGTTCATTACTAAATAATGCATTATTCATAATTACAACGCCGCCATAAATTGTAAACTTCTGTCGAACAGAGACAGAAAGTCATTTTGGGAGCGTAACATTTTTTCTTTTTTTTTCATCCACTCACATTCGGATTTTCACTCTACGTATCTACGTACCTTATACATAGACATTTCATTTTTTCTTCATTGACAAATGTACAAAATTTTACAGTTTTGTTTAGCGTGCTTTAGTATGATTCAGTTCATTTGATGCTACTTCTCGGGTTCCGAGCCCTACAAAAACCAAAATAAATTTATTAATAAATAATAAATTACTCATTTGTCAAATAAATATTAATATACTCACAGTAGGATCGCAGTCTGCACAATGCCAAGAGTATCCTCGTCTCTTTGGAGATTTTTTCACCGGAGGATCCAAACATGTAAAGTGATAGCACCTTTTACATTCATCACACCTGCAATAACATGACTCATCAAAAAAAAGTATTCTTATTATATTTCTATCATTGATCCGTATAATCGATAACAACTAAGGATATGTTTTTTCAGATAAAATTACTATAAAGCGAAGGTTTCAATGATTAGTATGTTGATTAAATCACAATAAAAAAGTTCCTTTATAATTTGCTGTTTACTTAAATAATTTTTTCTTGAGTTAAAAACTTTCTCAAATGTAAAACTTGTCTTTCTTCAATTAAGAAGTATGTTCAAAATTAAAATAAAAACATACATGACGCAATTTTGATTAGTCCCAAGAGTATTGCAGATGGTGCACTGCGTGACAAGATCGGCATCCTTGTTCTTTCTACTACCAGACGATAATCTATTTGCATTAGTTGCATTAGCATTCGTCGTCGGTGGCGTGCCAAGTAATGAGGCAACTTGAAACGACGTTGAAGGCGTAGGCGCTGGTGGTGGTAGAGGCTGTAGCTTAGGTTTCGGTGGCGTGATTTCTGTACTTGTCGACGATGCCACGAATAGCTGAGGTGTCGCGTTCGTTGCCACTTCGCCTTCTGGTAATGGAATTGGTTTTATCTAAAAGCAAAATGAAAGCGTTTATTTGTTGATAAGGTTTACCTTGAATTGCGGAAAAAATTGACGGTAATTTACAATAAGGAAAAAAGTACTATCTACTCATCCTAAAATATATTATCAAAGAAATAAATCTATTCTAAAGAATTTCGTTGTACCTTGATCGTGATCCGACGATGAACTTCATGTGGATTATGATTCTGTGGATTCTCCATATCGAGACTCTTTCTTTTGTGCTTTCGTTTTCTTTGTTTTACTCCGGTTATCGGATCCGGAGTATAACGTTTGTGCTTTTCCCTGCACAAATATACAATGAACATTTACAAAAAATATTTACCAATAAATAAAAAGAATAAAGTGATGATGAACCTTCTTCTCTTTTTGCCACTACGGCTGGAAGTATGTTCGAAGACACCACCGTCCAGTGGTGCCATCCTGTATTCTGGAGTACCTTCTCTCATTGGTAAGAGTGAGTTGTTGACTAAGTGGTGATTGTAATTGACCTCCTCCACTTGCATCGGCACTTGCGCCGCTTCCTGAGGTTGTGGTCCCATCGGTTTTATTGTTACCTGCGAATCAAGATCCTTTAGGGATTTTTTTTCTATTGTTAGCTGGTACGTTTGTATTGGAAGTTAAAATTTTACAAAAGTAAATAAATAAAATATCTTTTCACGATGAATATTACGTAATATAATAACAAGATAAAAAATTGTATGATGTGAAGTCCACAAACAAAAAATACTGTTCACGCCTGTCTGATTGGTTTTATTTTATCTTTCCGAAAGATAAGCCTTTTACACAAATTTTCTCAATAATTAAAACGATCGTAATGAGCAATCATTTTAAGTTTAATCAACTAAAGGATCATTAAAAAAATCGTTCAAGAATTTTTCTCCCTTTGATCAATTTCTCTCACCTTAGGAGTATGAGGAAAAGCATTAGCCATATTATTCTCGCTACTAGTATTATTTACAGTAACTGGAGTATTTGCAATAGCGGCGGGGATGGCAGCTGGAGGTGGTTTTGCATTGGATAAGCGTTTTTTCGTATTTTTGGGTGGTTTGTGCACTAGAGCTTCTTCGATGATAGTAGTTGCCGCGTTAAAACTCAATGCTTCCTCCTTGCAGTGCCTCAATCTTCTTGGTGCCGATGTGTCTACACGTTCAACGTCCGAGTTCGATGATTCTTTGTCACATTCGGAACATTGCCTGCAAATTAATACGATTTCTATTTTATATACTGCTTAATCAAAATGATAATGAATGGTGTAATTATAGTCATAATACAAATTATAGAATACATTTATAAAAGGATCTAAAACTAAATAAATACGAATTAAAAAGATTAAAGATCAACAATTTAAAGAAACATTATATTTTGACAGTTTCTTTTTTTATAAGTAATAAAATAATTTAAGAAAAACACGACTATTAAAAAAATTTTCTCCCCGTCCATTTACATCAAAATTTTAGGAAATCCATCACTCGTAGAATTTTTCGCAAAGAAAAAATAATAATGACATCAACGAAGTCTTATCAAATGTACGGTTGATTAATTTTTCTCCATCGCCGTGAGTGAACCACGTTGTAGACAGAGATAACAAAGAGGGAGAGTGAGTGAAAAGTGAGTTATAAAATGAGGCTAACGGCAATCACAACGTCAGTCCGTCGTCAGCAACGAACGTGCAAACAGGTAAGTTACACACACTCACGCACGTACAGATGCACGCCAGATATTGAGACGATTTCTTTTATAAGCTATTTTAACTATTCTAGGTGACGTAGAATTTTTTCCGTGATTTCTTGATAGCACGATCTTCAGTTCATTCACGTTGACTGTTGTGTTAAAAAAATGTTCACGCTTAATTTTTCTGACTCTACAAATATTTTTTGCTTATTTTTACTTACTGACTTACAAGTTTTTAATGCTATCTGAGAAAGCTGCGTTCGTTTATTTTAATATTGTACTCTCACAACAAGTATATGTCAATCGCGTGTCTGCTGATGTAGCACTAATTCAAAAACTAAAATGTAACATAACTAACTATGCTAATTCGGTTCCAGAAAATACATCAAAATGTCATCTCAACGGATGCTCTTCTTCCTGGTTCTTATAGCCAGCGTAGCTATGACATTGTCTGCCACGATAAAACCAAACGACTTGATCTTAGGTTCACGTTTACCCGGCGATCATTTGCTTCAACGTGAATTCATCAAAATACCATCGAAGATTATGCAAGTCGTTAAGCATAAACAAACGTTCATTGGTGATAATTACAGTAAAATTACTCAAGTCAAATTGCTCGATCAGAACAAGAAAAGTAATGGTGCTACGGCTGCTATCGTCAATGGTGGACCTGGTTTGAGTTATGTTGGTGTTGATTTTAAAAGCAAACGTGGACACAGCATCGATTTCATTGTTGAGCTTTATGGAAGATGAGCAAGTATAACGAAGTCTTTGGTGGATTCGGAAAACAACTTGAAATTTGTTTTTGAAATGCTCTAATAAAAAGTGTTTTATTTTAAAATCATTGCATTTTAAAACAAGAATTTCTCTTAAACCTAGCTAATTTGTATTTGTCATTAAATGTTGAAAATAAGTTTTCGAAAAATTTACTTTTAGGAGAGTAAGATTTGCTCTTATGGATTTTGAAGTAGGCGATATATCTTACAAGTTTAAGTTTTTTGTAGAAGTTTTATGATTTTTGCAGTGAACGCGACATTTATTTAGATAAAATCGAAAACAATCTCACGTATAGATCATTCATACCTGAAGTTATTAAAACTCTGTATAAAAAAATTCATAGTTCTATTATATATTCCTATTGCTTTTCATTTCGTATAGTTGAAAAATTCATCCTACTCACCATCCCATTAGTTTAGTTTTTTTGGGCATTCGCGTGAGTGGCGGAGTGAGACAGGAGAGATGGTAATGTAAATGGCAAGTGTCGCATTTCGCCAGGAGATGCTGATTAGTCGAACGTCTGCATATACCACACTGATGTCTCACTTGCAGTGGCGTTACTACATGGTTTTGCTCGACAGGCGGTGTTTGAGTTAGATCTGATCGAGTTGTCAGGGTTGGTGTGGAGGTTGCTTTCAAAGCTGCGATCGATGGTGTTGGTGGACCTAGGGGTGAAAGAAAAGAATTAAATTTATAAAATATACATTTATAAAATATAAGTCAATATAAATGTTACCACAAAATTTTTATTTATAGAGTATCATTTCAAGTTTTAAAAACAAGTATTACGGATATTTCTTACCGATAACTGCAGAAGGTTTCGGCGCGACCAGCTCCTCGATTCCAGGAATATGTTTGGTATACCCAAGTCCTTTCAATACCCTATGATACAACTCTACCTTCTCTCGGCAATCCTCATATGCCTTGACTTGTTCCTCATTAAGCCTCATCGCTTCATCATACTTTTTATCCAATTCTTGTTGTTCACCAAGTAATTTTGCATTTGCTTGTATGTACTCTTGCAGTCGATTTTTCAGTAATTCAGTTCGTGTTTGTCGGTCGATGAAATAACTAATGAATTCGACACTGAACGCTGGTGGAATGTGCCATTTTTTTCGAATGTCCCTTAACGAAGCTATTTGTTCTTCTTGGCTTTCCAATGCTTCTGCGTCTATACCCATTAATTCGGCTTTACGAGTGAGATGTCGTATTGCCGAGGCTGAGGTCGTTATACAGCGTGGCATCTTTTGCGTTGGCACTGGAGAGATAAAAGTAGATTCGAATTTTAGAATTTGACGAGTAGTTTTAATTTGAGTTTAAACTAGGTATTTATTATTTTTTATCATGAGTTTGATTTTGTATTCTAGGCATTTCATTAATTTTTGAAGCGTTGATTTATCGTCTTGCAATAACTAATATAAGCAGATCATCACGACGATTTATAATACATAGATTTTTGTTCATTTGCTTTTTTTATAACAAATACTCATATTTTTTTTAATTATCGATAACTTTTAGATAATTAAATATGAATTACGATTTTATAAGATACGATAATTGTAAATATTCAAATAAAATTCCTTCATCCATAACTATTAACCAAAAGGGTATTCCATAACTACTTTCTTATAAAATCTCTATATCACTCTACTAACCCCAAGGTGGTGGCTTGGTAGCTTTATGTGCAAGATACTTTTGTCGATGCTTGGCGAGTTTTCGTTGGATCCTTTGAAACTCTTCAGTCCCTACGTATTCAGGTTTCTTGAGCATTTGCGATCTATATGAAGCTCTCAACTGTAACGCTAGCCAATTACGTTTTCTTTTACGTACAAGAGCTTTATCAGAGTGAAGCTTACAATGCGCGTAAAAAGGATCTGCGTGATCGGCTTCTTCGTGATGTGCTTCGGAAAGTAGGCCTTCTCGTTGGGCACTGAAATTAAAAATTTGTTTAATGAAATTAACAGAAAAATTAAAGTTCTCCATTCGGTTTATTTTTATTTATTTTTCATATTATTTTGTGATCTTGAATTCTGAATTCTACTTTTAAATTAAACATTTTATATATGAAAAAGATGAACTGCAGTGCTAAAATGCATTATATAGACGATTCTCTTCCAATCAATTAATTTATTATGAAATCAAATATCTTTATTAAAAAGTTGAAGAGAAAATTTTTTCGTGCTACATTTTGAACATCACTTTTCAACAATTATTTTCACAGTATTTTTATCATGGATCTAGAAGAAAGAAATCGAAATAAAGTTAATAAGACTTCTTTCTTACCAGGTAACGTGAAAGTATGTGTGACACATTCCAGCATCGCATTCTATACATACACCAGTCCTAGCGTATCTCACATCGTCGCATAGGCAACATGCTTTGGCGCCCCACTTGTTGTACTGCATCTCGAATAGCGTTACGCTCGTTAATCGATCGACCTGGAATCATATACACATATACATCAGCATCGAAAGAGGAAGATTCGCTACTACCAATTACGAATTTAATTGATCTTGGTAATTACTTCGCCGAACGCAACACCAGGCACATAAAGAGCACAGACGAGATGAACCCATTTACCCACGTCAGTCTCCTTGAATATACCACCTCGATTTGGGCAGAGCTCGCAATCCGGGTCTTCGACGCCCGCACTGCAAGCTTCGCAAAACCACGGTGCTGACTGCGATAACGAATCTTTACTCGAGAAACTCTCCACGTCTGATACGCCGTAACAACCTGCGAAATGAAATTTGCATTTCGTTAGCATATTAAATAAAATGACTTAACGCTAAATTGTGTAATCTTTAATAAAATTTAAATGATTTTGATTTAGTTTTAGATAATTTATATTTGATCTGAATATTTCTAATAAGATCTGTTGAGAATCAATTAAACATTGTAATATAAGTCAATTTCAAGATTTTCTGAACTGGATAAACTTATCTCTCCCCATAAAGTCTTTCCAAAAATTATAATTACTTCCATTCATCCTACCAAGTAAAACTTATATCATTAAATCAACTAACCCTCATGAACAGTGACCCCACAACCATCGCACTCGACAATCTCATTGATATCGTCGCTCCGTTCGCCGAGACAGCCACAGCAGATGAGCATCTTGGCAAGTTTGTCCTCCAGAGGTCCAACTTTTTCAGTCTGCTGACGAGCCTGCTCAACAAGATCACCAGTTTTCGCCTCGCCGGCATTAACGTCATTACTAGTTTTCTTGCCAAATAATGCCACGTCCGACGACTCGTCGGAATCACTATCGCTGTCATCTTCGTCGTCATTGTCGTCATCTGCAAAAACGTTGGCTTAAAATGTGATTCAAATAAAAGTGATTCAATTGCAAACCTTTTCCATTTCCATTAGAGTCCACTGAGTCATCATCAGATTCTTCGCAGTGATCTTCTATTCGAAAGTCACTGTCATCTGAGCTCTCTCCTAGATCAAAATCCAAAAGAGATGCATGAGCTGACTCTACTGGTTTTACTCTTCGCTTCTTTGGATCCCTCTCAACTGCAATTAATTAAAACCATAATTAATTACAATATGTTATATACACTGACTGAATGATGTTCATAAAAAATTATTTTGTGTATAGTGCGATTAAGAATTTTCAAATTGTATTGTCATGTTTGAGTGTCCTCAAATTTTATCGGTGATTACAAATTCAATATAATTAAGATAAGATAAGAAAACACTATTCAATTTTGGATATGTATTGCAAAAAATTATATTACAATGTAAATGTTTCTGCTTCTCTGTCTTGTATGAAAATTAATTAACAATATTTAAACCAAATTGTAATTTTTATTTTGATTACATTAATAACCAATTTTTTTACATTATCTCCAAAGTTTAAATAGCAAAATTAAATTAAATTTTGAATAAGTATTATAAATCTTATACTATTCAGCCAAAAAAGTGCTAAATATAAAAATAAACCATTATTTGTAGTTTTTATACTATTGTGGTTTAGTTATTTAGAAAAGTTAATTATGCTCTAGTACAAAAATTTATTGCTTAGATCAACAAACTTTCAGAGTTTATAATAATACATTCTACTAAGTTATTTGAATTAAAATCAAATAAATTAAGCCAATGAGAAATTTGCATTTATTTAGTCAATATACAGTAGTTTGCCATGAGAAGTAGAAAGACATAAAATTATTTTCTATACATTCCAATGTCTGTAATTATTTCAACTTGATTGTTTAAACAAAGCTTGAAATCCAGATTTAACACAGACGTTTATAGAGCGACACACACTTTGAAAATTCAAAAAAATCCACCCAATTCCCATATTCAGCAAGTGAGAAAAACAGTTTAGAAGAGTAATAGCAGATTTTGGGAATGGAAAAAAACCCCGTGCATGCAGTAAATAGATGAAAGATTCTAGGACTCACTCATAGTCTTGTAAAGAAAGCCAACATCGTCATCGTGCGACATCCTGGCGGCACAATTTGTCTCTGTGGTGGTGGCTGCTGCTGCCGTCGCCGCAAGGCAAAAAACAGTACAGGGAAGATATTACGTGGTGAGCTGAGAGATGTCCCGTACAATAACAGGAACTTAGGTTACAACAGCAGCAGAGTGTCGTCGGGTCAGGAGGTTGCTCGAGGAGGAGGTGGTGGTGCCGGCATGATATTCCGGCGATGGCCTTCCTCAATCGGACGACCTCCCGTTGCGGGGAAAACGTGTGTATATGTATATCTCTCTCGCTCTTTGCAACACTTCTCTCTATGCGTGGTGTGTGCAGTATGTCTTAAGGTGTGCGCGACGCCGCCGACGCGCTTTTGTCAAGCTAACACTGCAATGACTGTCTTGTCCATGTAGATGGCAGTTCGGACGTTCTCACCAGTCAATCTTGCTAAACTTTTTGAATACTCTGTTATTCTTGTGAATTTCTGATATATGTCCTAAAGACATGATGGTTTGGATTATTTATTATATTTTTTTTTTATAAAGTAAAGTCTATTGTGTTTGTTACTTTTGAGTTTGTTTTATTTTCCGCTGAAACCTCCTATGCGCTACTAATTATATAGGTTGGCGAGCATATATCTGATATCATAGTTTGCTGTTTACAAGAAGAGAGATAAAGTGCATATAACAGTTCAAGCGTGTACGTGCCAATCGAAGGAACAATGTATAAAATAAATGAAGTTTCCGAGATTGATGAGTTTTTGGCGGGCCCCTTAGTTATTTGGGTAATAAATTTTTTTTTGGTCGGTGGAATAATGAAGGATTTGGTTGTTATAGTGGTTTGATTTATTTTTATGTAATATGATAGTTTGCGAGCTGCCTTGAAATGCTTACCGATGAGAAAGTCAGCTATAATAATTTGGTGAATGGCTATTTAATGCACAATGTATTTCTTCAGATGTGAGTATTTTATAATTTTTTTGTCTATATAAAAGTAACAGAATAGTCGCTTCTGCAACTGAATAATCATTCTTTCAAAATCTTGTTTCTAACTAATTTGATAATTTTTCTTATTAAAATTTGTGAGAAAGTGACAAATTCGTTAACGATTTTTTTGCAAGACCTTTCCATATGCATTTATTTTTTGAACAGGAATCTCCAAGTGCACGATACCGATGTCTATCTATCGACAATCGACTCGACAGCTTGGCGTTGCCGCAATCTACTTGGAGTTCTCAACAACATTCGACACTTCTACGAAGACGAGTTAGGCCAATTGATTCTCCGTTTACCCGATGTTGAAAAACTCGGCCGTGAGCCTGAACATAATGTTCGTGAAACCGAAATTCTGCTGCAACTGTTACTCGGATGTGCAGTGCAGTGTCCGCAAAAACAAAGATTCATCGAGAAAATTAGAAGACTTGATGAGACAAGTCAGTTGGCTCTGGCTCAATGTATCTCTCAGGTGATTGTTTATTATTATTTATAAATTATATAGTATAAATGATTGACTCTTAGTTATAAAAATGATTGAAACAAACGAAACTTTTATAAAGAAAAATGATTTGATCTAACTGTTTAATTAAAATCAAATTAAAAGGATGAAATAATAAATTTATCATAATTAAATAACCGAGTCATAAAAATGCCGTTTATATTTTTGCATATCTAAATTATCCGATATTTTACATAGCACCTCGATACACGTAAAGATTCCTGTTTTATCCATCTCAAATCTTTTAAAATTTCTTAAAAACAAATACATTTCCCGTTTTATTTATTTTTTCTCATTTAAAAATGTATATTTTTGATTTTAACAAATATATTTTAATTTTCCAAATGTTACTTATTCGTTATAAAATGGATAATCATCTTTCAGATCTAAATAACGTGTAACTTCATTCAAAAAATGTAATAGTGGTTTAAATATTTACGCTGTTAATAAACAATTGAAAGTCGGTTCGTCTTCGAGCTACGGGTTTAGGAGATCAATACATCTATGAAGAAAAATTTGACTTTTAAGAGGGCCTCGGTCGGCGATGAAAACGCTCAAGGCCCCTAGACTGTTGTACGAAAAGAAAGGATAAACCGTCAGTATCTCAGATTGAACTATAATTTGAGCTATAATCCGTGTTAAATGCTATACCGGATATAAGCCGATTCTCACCACGGAACATACAGTTTATGCTAGTCAACAACTATTGTCTTTTCTTATAGCCGTATGTAGTATAGAGCGTTGACACCAGGATTTACAAAAGGCCAGTAAATCTTGGTAATGGGATAACCGGCTAAGTACAATCGGTAAAATGGATTAGGAAATTTTCTTTTGTATAGTAGTGAATATACGATTCGTGATTTATAACTTGGAGCACAGAGATCGAACAAAGTTTTTGATTGCTCATTAATATTGTTAGTACCAAAATTAATGAATGTTCTAAAGCAAAAACCGCATCAAAAAGCATTTATTATATGAATTGAACTTTTGAATATTTTAAAAACTGTTTTACAAAAATAAACTGCGTGAAAAGATATTTTCTTACTGCACGATCAATGTGAAATGACAGTAATAACGTTAATATTTTCCTATAATTTATCAGTTTGTTAAAAACGTACAAGAAAATTTGAATTTTTTGAAACTGAAATCGTTCTTATTAAAACAAATTGAATATTCGTGATTTTTTTTTCCAACAATAATACTTATACTGTTATCACAGTTTATCATAAAAAATATAATTTACCTAATAAATTGTATCATTTATAAATAATACGACAGATAATAGAAGTGCCAGATATAGTGATCAGCACAGACATGTTAGTAAACGTACCAAACGCACAAAAAGCCATCGATTGCATAAAAAAAATTTGTAAAGAGCGCGATGATTACAAAATTCAACTACGTTGTCATCGAGAACACATTGAAGAACAGCTAAATGAAGATATATGCGAGAAATTACAGTTGAAATTCAAGGTCACGGACCTTGCTGAGCAGCTACGTCAAAAGAGCGATGAACTTGAGGACATTCAAGCTCACCTTAAAGAATACGAGAAGAAACTACTTGAGGTTAATGAAAAATTAGGTGGGTGGTAATTTTATTGTATGTACTTTTCAAGTAAAATAATAATAAAAAATTTTTATTTTGTTAGTAATGGAAACAAAAAACGTAAAACTCTACAAAGACGACCTGGACGAAGCGAGAGCCCGTGCTGAAAAAGCCGAACTACTTGAGCAGGATATTGCACGTTATAAGAAAAAGTTAAATGAGCTTGATTTTTGCAAAGCTCGGATAAAGGAATTAGAAAAGAGCAATAAGGATTTTGCTGACAGTAAAACTGTGTTAAGAAAGCAACTAGCTTCGAAGAAGGTGGATGAAGAAAGAATGAGAGATTTAAAGAGGCAAGTGACTAAACTGATTGAGCAAATCAACAATTTGACGATTGAAAGTGCTAAGAATCGCGATAAGTATTCAGCAGCTTGCGAGGAAATAAAAGAACTACGTAAGTTTTGCGAAAAACGAATGTATTTGTTGGAAATCGATCATTTATTGATCAGAAATCTTATTTTACAGAATGCTTCGTTAAAGAATCTTGCAAGAATTCGGATGTGAATCATCATTATGAAGGATTACCAAGTTTGAAAGACGACTTACTGCTTAATCAAAAGAATATTCAAATTGACAAACTGCAGGCTGATAATCAAAGTTTCATTTCGTATAATGAGACACTCAAAGTACATTTATTCCGCAAATCTAACCAAATTTCAACTTTAACTCATGAAAACAAAGAATTAAAGCAGGAAAATAAGTCCCTGAATTTGCAAATAATGTCCATGAAAGAAAATTTGATTCAAAAAGAAAATAAAATTCAAACCCTTCAGTGCCTTTGCCAAAAAACATTGAGCAAGGCTACGAAACTACAACAACTAGGATTAGAAAACTTAAATATTGGGTTATTATTGAAGAATACACAGAAATGCTCGTCTACCTCTGATAAAAGTATGCCAATAAATTCTATTGGCATTGATGCGTCGAAATTTCAAACAGAATAAAAATACGATTTGATGTAGTTAAATCTTGTGAAAGACTATAAACCTAATCCAATCTTGAGTTCAATATTATTTTATTAATTGTTATTTTATAAGTATAATATTCGCCATTTTTATCTTGAGAAACTAAATATCTTATAATAATATTGTTTATCTTTTAGTGTGTTCTATTATTGTATTTGATAAATGTAGAACCAAATGGAAAATAATTTTTATTAACGAAAAATTGTGTAAAAAATATTTTAAATACACATAGATATTAATAATTGTCATAAGTATTGTTGTATTTGAAAAATATAAAAAAACACATTTAATTAAAATTAATTTAAGCCTTTTTGAATTACTCAAATATTGGCATAATAATACAACGTAACAGATGTTTGATTTTGATGCAATAACTTATTGATGATTACTTTCATGAAGATTATTGCTTATTTAATATTGATTGAATATATAAAATATTTAATTTTGAATTAAAATTCTATAAATAATTTTTTCTGTTATCTACAATTTTCTAGTAATGTATTTCATATGCTTAATACAAAAGAAAATCTAAAGTCTGCAGTTCGAATAAGATTAGTTAAATTTCCGCGTGTACGTATGCAATGCGCACGCGTATTAAAGATTTGCCGCCACCGACGCGGCAGTAAAAATGGAAGGGGAAAACTGGAAGCGACTTCGGCATTGTCTCGGCACATGTTACTTAGTTACTCTCGTAACCAGCTCCAGCAGTTCAAGTTCAACCTGCGGTTGAGACGTGTCGATTCCGTAGTAACTTTGGACTTGAATAATCTTTACCTCAAGAAGTATTTCTACATCTCGTGGAATCCAATTCTTGTGTTTATTTGTTAATAACTATCATTCCAAGGTATGTTTAACAATTGTCGGTGTTTTTTTTTTATTCATTCGTTATTGAGCGTTGCATGATTCATAATTTTCTCTGAGAATCGATCCAATGCACACTCAAGGCTTTCCCCTCTCCATTTCTATCCATCCCTGTGTTGTGTTTCCTATTTCGAGGGGGGAGAAGACGCCTGGAATTTTCAGATGTTTAGTTATCGATGTCCTTTGTTTTCGGATAGATGTTTATGTATTACCACGATTACTAGGCTTGTAAACAAAGTCAATACTCGTGGTATCTAGAAAGTTTTATATTTTGTCCAGTGTCCAACTACATTTTCCTCTTCGCCATTTCCGTTGCTTTTTGAATTTCTTGCGCGTCAGTTCGTAGAAATACTTTTCCGAAAATTCTTCAACATTAACAGTGAGCTTATTGATTTTTTTATTTACTACGTAATCAACCGATGCATTAAGTTTTTCCATAGCTTAGTGTCACTAGATTTTTACTTAACGCTTTTGTGATTCATGACTAAATTTAGAATTACAGTAAAATTGACTTCTTTGTACATGATATGATGTTCGGTAATTCTAAATATTACTAATAGTGAATCAGAACTTTCGGAGTTTTCAGAGTCCCTTCAGTTCAGTGGACATATATAAACTGATAAGAACTATTTATTAGTTTTTAATAAAGACGGTTATGGCATTCACACGCTTTGGAGTTCAAAAAATTCCAGTCAACCAAATTTCCATTAGCTGTTCGTAATCATATACAACATAACCTCAAAATCCTTAAATACCGTTGGATAATTTAGTTTAAATTTGTAAAAATTAGTATTTTCGGTTTATAGATTGCTTCACCGTTTTTGATGGTATAAATTACTATTCACATTACATTATTTTAACAATACTAATTATACAAAATGAATTCATTATTTATACAATTTTAAATAATGCATTGCTAAAAATGTTCTCTTTGAATAAATTTTTTCTTTTTAACCAAATAAGTATACTTTCTAGATGCCTAATATCAAGCTCAAGAGCTCTGATGATCAGGTCTTTGATGTGGATGTCAAAGTGGCTCAACAATCAGTCACCATAAAAACCATGTTGGAAGATTTAGGTTTTACAGAAGAGGAGGAAGAAGAGCCAATTCCTCTTCCAAATGTTGTTGGTCCAATCCTTAAGAAAGTCCTTGAATGGGCCACATATCACAAAGATGATCCACCTCTCGTTGAAGATGAAAACTCTGAAAAGCGTACTGATGATATATGTGACTGGGATATGGAGTTTTTGAAGGTGAGTCATCTTGTATTTCTTGTAATGTTCAATCATTTATCATATATTATGTAATGTTTCTAAGTATATGTATTTTATAGTACATTACGGTACAAGTGCGGGAAAGTAGATTCTTGTCTCGTGTGTTTATACCCGAGCGAAGCGAGGGTGGAAAGGTACACGAGACGAGAAATTCTTTCTCGAACATGTGCTGTACCGTATTTTTTGATACGACGTGTGGAAAGTGTGGTTTTCAACGCACGTTTTCTGCCGAGTGTACGGGAAAGACGCACTTTACACACGGAGTATCGAAAAGTAAATAATTGAACAACTTAATTTCAAAATTAAGTTTTGAGTTTTGTTTCTTTTATTGCATAGTAAATTATTTTACTTTACAACTTATATTATAAAGGAAGAAGATGAAAGAGATAATTTGTTTATAGAATGGTGGTGTATATATATTACATGAGTATATGTATAAATTATTTGATTTTTTTGTAGGTTGATCAAGGTACACTGTTCGAGCTGATCCTTGCTGCAAACTACCTTGACATTAAGAGGTTGCTGGATGTCACTTGTAAGACTGTTGCCAATATGATAAAGGGCAAGACACCAGAAGAAATTCGTAAAACATTCAACATAAAAAATGATTTTACTCCTGCTGAAGAAGAGCAGGTCCGCAAGGATAATGAATGGTGTGAGGAAAAATAGTATTGATGTTCATTTGATTATGGCACATTATTTATTATCTCATGATTTATAAGTAAAATATTTTCTTTTTGTTCATCTTTGAAAAACGTAAAAGTTGCACGGATAAAATTCATCCAGCATAACATTCCTATAATATTTTTATACTTAACATAACGTTGTTCTCAAAAGTTTCCGTGTTTTAATGCAAGATTGTGGTTAAAAAAGGTATGAAAGTTTACAAGTACAGTTTCAAATCTGTGGATAATAATGTATTTAGTGTAAAAGAACTATAATATTAAAAACTAATAAAGTTGAAGTAATTTTTCGTAATTGTCTTTGCATAAGTACCTGAAAGAATTTCTATTGAAAATGCTTATTCTTTTAAAATTTTGAGAAATATTATCTGTTCATTCAATCTATAAATATGTGCTACATTGTTCATTAAAGTCTGTCGAATTTTTATAATAGTAATTTTTAATGCATAGTGTTGTACAAAATAATACAAGTATTAATAGTTGTACACTTGCAATATTTGTATTGGTAAACAATATATTCTACCATAGCTTCAACTTTTGAATCAATATATCTGTTACATATATATAATACAGTGAAAACAATCAGATTAATATAATATGAAAGAAATTTGTTAGCCTAACTACCCAAATGATCATCTTGTTATCAAACAACAGAATGGAATTGTGCTTATATAATCAAATATTGTGTGCTACTATTTGCATAATTATTATTTTTTTTTCTTTTTGTCATGCACAATTCGTCGGGTAATAAATAATAGATGAAAAATTATTTACGTGGTCATTTATTTTATTTTTCCCGTAGTAGGTATTGTACTTTAAAAGTTTGATAATAGTGAAAATTGAACTTTGCTATTATATTTATTGTTATGTCAGTTAAGGACGTTCTCACGTTCAGCGTTTGTCAAAGAGAGCTCCGTCCAACGAAAAAAGCATCGGTTGCAACTCGTTCGCTTGCATTTTGAAAGTTATAGATGGATTAAAAAAACTTTGACAATAATTTAGGAATACTTCTAGAACCATAAAGTTTCTATTAGTTTTTTTCACAAACCGATAAGTATTTTTAATTGTTTATAAAATAATATAATCTCGGAAGTTATGAAATGACTAATTCCAATCGTCAAAAGGCTATTATAAATTTTAATGCATCGGTCGCTTCAGAGCTAAATAAACGTTATTTTATCAAAGTTTTTCGATTTTTTAAATAAGTTTTCTATGTTAATTTCAATTAGAAAAACAACGTAGAACGCTTTTTTACAAAATTGCAAAACTTTAACAAAATAAATTATTTTGAGATCTGAAATGATTGATGCATTAAAAAAAGGAGGTAACGATGCATTTACAAAGATTATTAACAAAAATGTGCTAAAACATCGGTGCGATGTCGTTCCATTAAATCACTTTTAAAACGTTTTCCAAATAATATTAAGACTTCAAATTTGACACATACATTTTTGGAACTTGAGAAACAATGTAGTATTAAAAAAATTTCTTTTTCAAAAATTTGTTACAGACTTTTAACGATTCAAATTACTCATTTCATAACTTTCGAGGTTATAATTTTTTATAAACAATTAAAAATACCTATCGGTTTGTGGAAAAGACTATTACAAACTTTTAAATTTAAAAAGTTCTTTCTAGATATTTTCGCTTAAATCCATCTATAAATTTTAAAATGCAAGCGAGCATAACTGATGAAACGCTTTTTTTTGCGTGGAGTACTCTTTGACGACCGTTAAGCAAGAGAACGTCCTTAAATCATTATTTCTTTTAACTTGATAATAGTCCTTCGATAAAAGATATTGTACGTGTGAAAAATTTCAATAACTGTAACTTTATTTTGTCAATATCGAAACTCAGATTATAATGTCTAACTTTTTAACGTTAATTGAAAAACGAACTCAATAAATTATATGCATTGATTTATCTTTTATTAGTTTTTGTTTTTTTTTATAAATATGTCGCACTCAAAAGATCGCGGCACCATATCATCACCGATAATTTTTTTGTCGTTCGCAAACAAACGACACTAATATTCCCTACAAATTTCTTCGATTGCACTTATCGAACAAATTATTCATTTTTATACTTTTCGCGTCAACAAAAAAAAAGGAAATCTATTGATCAGACATTGACGACCTAAATAAATACCCATCGCGAATTATACATCGAAAAATCAACAAGTGGTCGTGAACTTTTTTTGGTTTATTAAACCGTACGATACACTCATACACACGAGCGAGAATGAGAGAGAGAGAGAGAGAGAGAAAAGAAGAGAGACGGAACCGGGAGTGAAATATTCCACGGGGGATCGGTTTCGGAGACTTGTTCTTACTCTCTCAGTCGAGCTGAGTGCTTGATCGAATATAGATCGTGTACGTGCAGATTGCCTCATCTTTCACGGATTTTCAAGGTGAGAATTTCTTTGTTACATTTAGACTGAGCACTAAATTGAAGTTATCTGTATATATATACCGGTTATGTTAATCGCTCGTGTGTTTGTCTAGCTACAAGATAATGATAGACGTGGCTTTATCGTGTGTAGCATTCCTATGTATATGGTTTTAATGGGAGTTTTCTCGAATGAATGTGTATAAGCTTTTAGATATCTATGCAGGTGTCACGCGAGATTTTATTACTCATCGATTATCGAAAACTTGATGAGAGTGTTGAAAAATATATGACGAAAAATGTTATTACTACTGATATTATTTCGTGTTTTATTAAACCCGCCGTGGGGAGGCAGTGATACACGAAAAGCTGAATATTTACGTTGGTTAAGTTTCATTAAAAATGATTATGATTGTTTCGAAAGAATAATTTTTTAGTGACTTTGGAAGGCAAAAATATTGATTATGTAATTTGTCACTGCCAACTGATATTGAAAACAAGCATAATCTGTGGTGGAAGGAAAGAAAAAGATTTCGAGCTACGCATCAATCTCATTTCCACAATAACGCCGACGTGCATAAAAGACAAGTTGTACCAAAGGCACACTGTGCAGTTTATAATAAAGAAGTCGACGCTTTGTTTCTATGAACCATAAAAAAGTCACCACGATGCAAGAGTGGAAGGTAGAAAAAGACAGAGATAAATAAAGATTCACACTGGCACTGAAAAAAAGTACAGCTTCGAAATTAAGCGCGATAAGATAAAAGCACAATTGAGAGTACGCATCGATGCGGAGAACGACCGAGCCCCCCTCTGAAGACGCGTGCATGAAAAGCAATCATTGACGCGCCATGAAATTTGTCCTTCCTCGATTGCTTTTGCATTTGATTTTCTCGTGCACTGTTTGTTCGATGTTAATAGACGTTTTCTTGTTTATAGAGCACTTTGGTTGCTTCGAACGTACATTTGAAAACGGGAAAACAAAATTTACGTAATTTCTGTCTCTCTCTCTCTCCCTCTTCGATAGCTGAGAAATCGATAATGAAAACAGCTGTGTAATTCGACTTATCGTCGATGCGGACGTTACATTCGCAGTTTGAGATTAAAAGCTTCGGGCAACTTTAACGAGTTAAATCTAATTTAAGGGATTATTGTAAAATTATACAATCGATCGTTCGTGACCATTTGGGATCGGCGCGACCACGAGAGCGAAACACGATGTAAATCTTCATTGGGTGTATACAAACTCATTTGCATACTGACCAGACGGTTCAAACTGACCGCCTTACCAAAGATTTAACTTCAGGATTATTATCCTTGCCAGTCGACGAAACAGATCAAATTGAATTTTTGCTAATTACTATTTTTGAAAATGTTTGCGCGGAAAAATATAGCGTAGGGTCGTAGACTTTTTCCAACATCATATCGTGCTCCAACTTTCTCCTTTAGCATATTGATGAGGCTGAATCGAGGGGCAGTTAGCGCCTGCGACCACGACGAAGGCCATCGGAGGCCTCCCGAACAGCGAACAGGTCCGCGTACCCGTTCGTTCTTCCGCGCGCGCGGACTAAAAGTTGTCGGGCTTGGAGATCAGAGCGGGGCAACTCTGCATACAAGAGATGCATGCTCCGTGTCGATGTTATTATACGAATCGCCTCGAGCACTCGGTGAGCAGGCAAAGTCGGTTCCTCGCCTCTCGAAGCTGCGACCTTGCACTTTGCGCGCGCGTGTCGACTGCTCTTCCCTGTAGCGTTCGTCTGCTCGCGGTAGAAAATAAAAATACAAATGTATGATATATTAATGATATAGTTATGCTGTGTTCAGCCCAATTTTAACGTTCAATACAGCTGAATTGCTCTGCCATTATTTACTTCTTTTTTTGGTCTTGTTATTCACACCAGAATTGCTCCAAAAACAAATATAGTATATGGTACGGGCAACATATTAAAATAGTAAATTCGACTGTACTCTTCCAGTATTTTCAAGAATATTATAGCGCTAGTTACCATATCACGTATTATTGCTTACGATATTCCATTTTACTATATTCTATACAATAATGTTAAGTAACGCGTTTGTTCTTCTAGGTCTAACAGTCATCTTGCGTAGTTTTAAACTTGAATTTTTAACCGCGCGCTGATTATCCTTTTTTATTCTTTAAAGAAAAAAAATTAATGGATAGATAAATATTACAAAGGAAAAACATCTTATGGATATATGTATTCGAAAACCTGTTTTTAATTACATCGAAAATTCATGGCATTAAACATGACCAGCTAATTTTTTTTATACCTTCGTCATGTGTATAAAAAAATGCATAAAGTTACAATTTCCTTTCGTTTCTTTGACGTGCTACAATATTTTTAAATTTCAATAATTTATCGGAAAACTAGGCTCCGAATAAAATAAAGCGAAAAAATGACGCGAGATTCGCTCTCCAACAAGAGATAACTAGCAAAACATTGTTATGTCGCCTATCAATGAAAAGTCGGACACTTCGTTAAAAAAATATTCTTGACTCAGATAACAAATAAATTACTCTCAATCCTCTTGATTGTAGCCTTGTGTGATCGTGATCACCCACAATGAACGCAATCCGTACTATATCACGAAGGCTACCAAAACGATTGATCCACACGACCGCTGCATCATCGCAAGCACATGTACCATTAAATTTCCTTAGTGAAGATGAGCAGATGATGAAGGAAACCGTGGCAAAATTTGCCAAAGAGGAAATCTTACCAATTGTACGCAAAATGGAACAAGAGCATAAAATCGATCAAGAATTGCTGAAGAAACTTTTCGAGAACGGATTAATGGGTTTGGAAGTACCGGTGGAGTACGAAGGTACCGGCTGTAACTTCATGACGACGATTTTGGCCGTTGAGGAACTTTCGAAGGTTGATGCTTCGGTTGGTGCTCTGGTTGATATCCATAATACACTAGTGAATTCATTGATCAAAAAGGTAACGTTTTATTTGTAACTCTTGATTCACGAAAGAATGTTTATGCAGCACGACTTCAATCAAATAGTATCATTTATTTTCGTCGACCATAACATTATCAATGAATTCAGGTAGCAAACGAAGAGCAAAAGAAGAAATATCTGCCGAAATTAGCGAACGAGTACGCGGGTAGTTTCTGTTTAACCGAGCCCGGGTCCGGTTCGGACGCTTTCTCGTTGAAAACCGTGGCGAAGAAAGACGGCAGCGATTATGTGATCAATGGCTCAAAAATGTGGATATCTAACTCTGACATTGCCGGAGTATTTCTCGTGTTCGCCAATGCCGATCCGTCCAAGGGTTACCGCGGTATCACAACTTTCTTCGTCGATCGTGATTCGTCTGGTGTGACGGTTGCCAAGCCCGAGGATAAGCTAGGTAATAATTACTATATATTTTTCCTCGCGCTGCAAAACACTTGACTTTTCTGTAGTAAATTGAGCGATTGTTTTCTTATTTTGAGCAAATTAATCAACGATTGCTTTTTTGAGCGATCGGTTAAGCTCAGATTGAGTAACTTGCATCGCTATTGGGGATCGCTATACGTAATTAACGATAATGTAAATATGTGATAAAGGTATCAGAGCGTCAGGTACGTGTATGGTACACTTTGAGAACGTGCGAGTACCGGAGAGCAACATTCTCGGTGAATACGGTAAAGGATACAAGTATGCCGCTGGTTTCTTGAACGAAGGTCGTGTTGGTATCGGCGCTCAGATGATTGGCGCTGCTCAAGGTTCACTAGATGCTACGATTCCTTATACACTCGAGAGGAAGCAATTTGGCAAACAGATTTTCGAATTTCAAAGTCTTCAACATCAAATCGCTCAGGTATATATGATGCTGCTTTACTTACGACGATTCCGAACTGTAAATTTCTTTTCACGCAGGTGGTAGTAGAATTGGAAGCAGCACGACTTCTCGTCTACAATGCGGCTCGTCTGGTCGACGCTAAGAAAGATGTGATGAAGGAAGCTGCGATGGCTAAGTATTATGCATCTGAGATTGCACAAAAAGTTACGTCCAAGTGTGTTGACTTTATGGGTGGTGTCGGATTCACCACTGATTTCCCACAAGAGAAATACTATAGGGATAGTAAGATCGGCACTATCTACGAGGGTACTAGCAATATGCAACTTTCTACTATTGCCAAGGCCCTCAGGAAGGAGTATTCTTAAGAATCTTTTTTGAACAAAGTATTTCTTTTCGTATGTGTATATATACTATGTTTTTCAAATTATGTGTTCTGGAGTATTTTTTTACTGCTACTGTATCTGCGATATATATATATATATATATATATATATATATATATATATATATATATATATATATATAATGGAACATTTCTTTTTATAAACAAATGATATTGTATTTTGTTTGAAGAAAGATTATTGAACGTTATATGATAGATTGTGAAAACATACGTAATTATAGGCTTTCGATGATAAGCATGAAAAATATCTTTGGAAGAGGTTTGTTTATCGGTTATTTATGTAAGATGTATTGGTTGCCAGTTCGATTAGATATAAATTGTCACTTCTGATAAAGATTTTTGAAAGAGATATTTTTAATTTAAGAAATAGTATTCCATAAGGTCAAGCAAAAGACTTTTTACGGGTAATATTTTGAAATTAATTTGCGATTTATTATAATAGATTAATTGTTGAGACAAAACACGAAAATTCTAAATATTTTCCTATATAATAGATTTTAGTTTTTCTTAAAAGTAGAGAACTTTTTAATCAATTCAAATAATCTAAATTCATTAATTAGTGAGTAGGTCGATAAGTTAAAAAACCTACTGATCGAATTAGTGAATGAAACGCCACCTGTGGTCACCATTTTCAAATGTTCAAAATCCCGCGCAACGCCGGAACGTAATAGGTATATCGCCGATCCCACGCTTTACATTTACATGTATCGACATCGTGGTTGTGCATGGTTGTTTGAAAACCGGAGTCGTTTTTCATTTCCAAGTCCGAAAACAACCAGAAATAAGCGAAAAAGTGGACCTCAATGTGTCGTTTGTCGTGAAAAAGAATGATGAGGACGTCCGGGAGCGTTCTCGCAATTTTTGCGATCATGACCATCGCGAAAACAGTGGAATCTGCAGGCTGGAAATCCGAAGCCGGTGAGTATTTAGAATTTATAACCTCAAAGTAAACTTTATTTTTAAAGTAGTTGCAAGTAATTTATGAATTTTTTTTTTCGATGGCATAGTGTATTTATGATTTATTTTTGATTTATTTATGAATTTCTGTGATTATTACTAGAAATTTAAGTCAAAATTGCTGTTCAAAAAATTAGTGAAGATTTATTTACGCGTTATTGCATGTTACAGTTCATTTTATGGAACCAGGAGAGCGAGTAGAAAATGATAAGCCAGGATTACGTATTTTTTGCCATAATGCCAACTCCAAGAATATCATACACGTCTGGAAAACAGTTATCGTATGTTGATTACTTTACAAATTTAATATTCATGTTTGCCTAAATTTCATTACCATTTACTTTTAGATGAGTTTGAAAACAAATTTAGAAACCTATGAGTTATATGAAGGAAGGCATCCACATGAAGTAGAAGAAAAGCATGAGGATAATCAGAAATACTGGAGGTTTAACTTGTTCAGTACTAAAAAGAACAAACAGTTCCGAATCAATCCATTTGAGGATAGCTGCATTGGTGTTTACATGAACCCACAGTTGAACCAATTTCAGTATACAATGGTTATAACTAAAAATAGTAAGTTACAACTATTATTTATATCTAGAAGTGTCTTTATATTTTTATTAGTATTTATTGCAATATTTTATTGCAGATCTAGATTCTTGGCAAATTACAATGCTGGTACTAGGTATATTTTTTGTTTGGTTTGCACAAGCATTGAGTCGCAATAAATTATTCTATTATGTATGCAGTATTATCGTTGGGGTTGCACTTTCAATCTTGATTCTAATATATTTTATGGGAAAACTACTACCGAAGGTTAGTTAAAAATAATATTAATATCAAAGTAGAACAGATTTAATGTATTTGATCAATTTTTTTAGGGCAAGTTTATGTACTTAATGATGGCAACTGGTTATACTATGAGTTTTTATGTGGTACAAATGCTCTATGATAATGCACAATTGATAGCAATGCAGCATTGGAATTATGTGATGTATTATATTCTAACTACTTCCCTAATTAGTTTTGCAATTTGTTATCGTTTTGGCCCAGTAACCAATAATAGAACAAAAAATATTATCGAATGGATTCTTAAAGTATGTAAATATTTTATATTTTCATTTAATAATCGTGATATTCTTTACTTATAATAATATTGATTTTGTTAGTTATTTGGATTAGTATTGGTGTATCATAGTAGTTATTTTAGAGAAGCATCAACAGCTTTCTGTGTTTTGCTGGTCTTGTTTTATAATTTTCCTGTTGTCTTCTTCCATAAAAGTTGCAGATACTGGTGAGTTTTTATATATTTATTTTATGTTTACCGTTTCGCACATTAGTAACCGTCATTCCCATTTACATTCTCATTCGAAATTAATTTTCAATTATTGCGATTTTACACCCTCGTTTTTCTTAGTTTGCGTACATTGTTGGTTGTTAAATCATCCGCTTGATTATATTTATTTTCTAATCGATTACAATTTGATTACCAAACAAGTGGTGTTTGATAATCGTAAAATTTATCAATTTAGTTTATAACGAACATCAATTTTTTCTATTAAAACCGAACGCTATCAGGAAAACTATGTTTCCGGAAAAGCGTCGTTTACTTACGGAAGACGAGTACCGTAAAGAGGGAATTATTGAAACGAACAAAGCGTTGAGCGGGTTAAAAGAGTATTGTCACAGTCCAGAATGTAATCCATGGAAAACTGTTTTAAAATTAAAAGATCCAATAAGGTACGTATTCTTAAAATATTATCGTTTATAATATATTCACATTTTTTCATAAAATTATTATTAAGTACATATTAACTAAAACTTTTATTCATAGATTTGCCAGGTTTATGGAAGGTCAAGCTCACTTGTCAGAAGATGAATCATTTGAACACGATAATGAACTTACGAAATTGATTGAAGAGTGTGAATATACCGATGATGAATTGAACTGATATTTCGCTTTTTTTAGTGGTGATAAAGATAATGAAGAAAAACTACTGTCGAGCATTAGTGTAACAATAACTGTTGTGTTTTGTAAACTAAATGCCGTTTTCAGTGATTAACTAGCCTTAAAAATGGATTCTATTTTTTACATGACCTAAATTAGATCAAGTGTATATTTGAAAAAAAGTTTGATAAAGCATATTAATGTAAATCAAGCAATATTTTACGTCGAAATTACAATCATAGTATAGAAATTTTCATATGATAAAACTACAATTTTGAAAAACATAGAAATCGTTAAAAACAAATAATCGATGTATATTAAACATGTTCTTGTAAATTACTATTTTGAAGAACTTTGAAGCTTATAATTTTTGTTACTTTGTTCACTCTCATCAATTTTAATTGTGTGTATAAGTATGTTTTTTATACGATTGTAAAGTACTGGAGTTTTGAAGAAACTAAACGATCAGACTATTTTAGTTTGAATAAAATATTTATTTTTGTAAAAAAGCAAGAGTACTTCTATCTAATTATCTCTCTCCTACGATTAAGTTAAAACATTTTCGTGAGATACGGAGTATAATTAATAAAATGCTTAGAAGTAAGTTAATATGGAATTATAAAAACATTCTATTCATTGTTTCAAGTATAAAAAAAATCTCGAAGCTTCGTTAACTCGCGCTATATATACTTCACTTAGATACAAATAATGAATATACGTAAAAATACTAATAAGGCACCACATTGATTCTCAATTGTGATCGTCGAAATTCCTGTTAGTGTAAAATAACATAAGCATTGGTATTTTACATACGTCGAATAAATGCAATCAGCGAGCTCGCGACGACTTTTTACTTTTATCGTTTTCTATTGGCGGTATTGGGCCTTTCGCAGATTGATGCCTATTATAAACACTGTAATCGAAAACTCATTAATGAATATACATTTTTAGCGTTCGATAAATGATAACGCAATATTTTAACTTACTATTTGTAGGTTTCCGATCGAATGTAATCCATAACATGCGAAATGCCAACTTGTAATTGATCGCCAATTGGTGTTACCCATGGATTAAATTCCATTCGGAAGATTGCTTTGTTGCTCACTAAATCTAAGTTTCCTACGAATAACATTTGAAATCGAGTTACATATTTCGACACAGATAATTAGAATTTAATAGAAAATTAAATTTTTTACCAATTTCTGGAGGTAAAACTGTCAGTCTATTGCCTTGAATGTGAAGTTCTCTGAGTCGCACAAGCTCGCCGATTTCCTTTGGAAGCTCGATCAAATCATTGTCCCTTAATACGAGCTGTAACATAGACAAATTACAAGATGGATATGAATTCTATTACCTTTATATGTATTCTTACTTACAATTTGTAAATTCTTTAGCATTCCTATTTCTGGCGGTAAGAACTCGAAATCATTATCGCCTAAATACAAAGCTCTTAGCGTTTCTGAAATAAACGATCACTTTTTTTTAATGGCCATTAAAAAAGAAAAGCAAACGCATACCTATCATGAAAAAGTTGCCTGGCAAATTTTTTTCGCTCAGATTGTTGTAGGTTAGATCTAAAACTTCCAGTGCTGGAAAAGCGCCAAAGCCACGCGGTAGAACGTTCAGTCTGTTCATTCTGTGCATTAAACGAAACGAGTGTATTAATAAATTTCATTTTGGGTAATGAACAGTGAAGTCGAAGTGAAATATAAGTTTTACCCGAGATTTAAAATTCTCAGTTTTGGCATTTGCGATATTGATATCGGTAGTTCTGTTAAGTGATTGTTGAACAAATTCAAGATTTCTAAGTTGATTAGATTAGCTAATCCAGGAGGCACGGCTGTGATTTTGTTATGGCTTAGCGTGATTCTTGTTAAATTCATCATGTTCACTAGAAGAAAAAAAATTTATCTTTTTATTTTTTTTCATAGATAATTTTTTAAATAAAAATAAAACTATAAAATAAGCATTCGACGAATTAAACGTCTAAATCGAAAAGTTATTTTATAAATTCGAGCGTAAGCATGCGAATAATCACAAGGAATCTTTATGCACATAAAGTATGCGCTTTGTGATACGCACATTATTTTTAACCATGAACACAACTACCCGTTTATTTTCCGAGTCTGTGTCAGAGTGACGTATTATTGAAGATGAATCGTCATATATACAAACTAAAAATCGTCTGCTATAATTTGCTCGATCAACACAAAAAATCGATGTCCGCAGTTGGTTATTCGTTCTGTTGACAGGTTTCAAAAGTGCAGTCAACGGCTGCCAAAAATAAAAAATGTTTGGAATAAATAATAGCTTGAGATAGCAGCGACAACCTTGATTATAAGAAAAGGGAGCAAATTCATCAGCCCCGAAAAAAGAAGCACAATGCGAAGGTACATAAACGAAGCAGACACGCGTCGCGCTGACACCGCCCCCGCCTTCGAAAACACACAGTAGCGCAGCGAGCTTAAACTTTCCCGACGACATGCCAAATTAGGCGAGGCGCAGTAAACCAGTATTTCTTGCTCTCTCTCTGTTAGCGAGAAAAAGAAGGAAAAGAAAAAAGTGATGCTTACGTAGGCCTGGAAGCTCTTCGAAACTGGCCAAATTTTTATCGGCCAGTTCGAGCTCGGGGTTTTGCGTATCGCGAGCTTCATCGAGCAGACGCTTTGCCTTCGACATCTTGCCAGCCGGAATGCACGACACTACTGGCGCCTCGTTCATTTTTACTGGCTTGTGCGTGCTTGGCTACGAATAGGCGCACGCGTCTAGTATGACTGCCGGACACGGCTTCAATGACTCAATGAAAGTTGATTTGGGAGGGGGTAGAAGACTGTCTTATCGGTCGAGAGAGTTGAACAGGTTGTGGAGTGCTTTTCAAAGGTGGCGGTAGTGATACAGTTTTCCAAGAGAATAATTCTTTCCTGAGCTTGCGATGCTTTGCTTTTTTCCAGTTTTTCTACCATTGTGATTGGTTGATGCTAAAAAAGGCCGCGATATTTTGAATTTTCCTATACTTTCAAATGTTTTTATTATATATCGAAGAGCGTGAGATCTACATTTCAGCAGTAAATCCAATTAATCAATAATTAACATAGATAATAATCTGCAAGAATAAAAATATGCCGTTAATAAATCTTTTTGAGAATATAAGACATTCTGTTTTGAAATATTCATTATGAATCGTTAATTTTATAACATCAGTGATACTCAAATTAATATTGTCTTAAAATTTGATTGAAAGATAGAAAGCCAATAGAATAAAATAGGAGCAAAATATTTTTATCTTGTGTATATTATAAATTAAGAAATACACGAGCAACGGAAACTAATAACTTATTCGTGCTCATTAGATCAGAATCTCCAAGTTGGCATGTAAAAAGTTCAAATAACGCAATAAATAACAGTAAAACAGAAAAAAAGAGAGCGTAAAGCGTGCTAAATAACACTAGTAGGGAGGAACATTGAAAAGCTTCATCTTTTTACAGTGATACGCTTTTTTCAACTTCAATCTTTCGAATTCTTACTATATTTGTGAATTGTTACGACTTTATTGCACGTATTTTTAGTTGATTCGATTGTAAGTTTTTTTCATTTTTAATGAGCTTTCTAAATTATGTATTGCTGAAATGAAGCAATTGGTTACTTCTTTTGAGTAATTAGTTACTCGATTTGATACGATTTGAAATTTTCAGTGTAAATTTTGGCAAGTATATGAGTAATTTGTTTCGAAAACTTCTTTCAAGTTTTAGAATTCGGAAAGTTGTGAAAATACTTAAGTTGAAAAATTTGTTTATCTTCAGAGAATTTCTTATATTAAGTATTGAAACTTGTCCAAGCTGAGCGTTTGATAACTTCTTCTCATGCGATCCAATTCTTAATCAAAGTAATTAGATTCATTTCATACTTAATTTTTTTTATTTATAAATTTTATGGGATAAATTTTATAACTTATAAACTAAAACTTGTTGCTGCTCAACAATCATTATCAAAGTTAATTGTCGTTCTTTCAAATCCATCCAATATTTCTCTCTACAAATAACGATTGAACGAAAGAAATAATAAAGAAAAAAGTTTAATAGATCGTAATTTGCAGGTCGCGACAACCCCAAGGAAGATTGAAAAGCAACAGCCACCGATAACTTTATTGTACTGCTGCAACGCTAGAGAAGGAGCAAAAGATTTTCCTCAAGGTCGGCATGCGAGACATATCAGAGTTGCGGCGCCCAAGTGTACCCATACGCGTGCGCGCGCGCACACACACGCACACACACACACGCACACGGCATTAAGTATAGGCCCCATCATTGTCGCCTGGCAATTGCCCTGGCGCCGACCTTGAGGGGTAGTTTGATGAACAACAAAAAAAACCTACTTGCACGCACACACCGTAATCATGTCTACGATTGACAGATGAAAAATCGTTATTTCACCTTCAGAAATCACATCGTATTATTTATTGGTGCATCAATTTTTCGCTTATTATCACGTCTTTCCCGGAACTATTGCCCGGTACGCGCAATCGAGCTGTGTTACGAGAGTTGCGTTGTCACTCGCAGACGCAGATTTCACATGCGTGCGCGCGAACGATCGCGAGCGGACCAATTGGTCGCCGGGGTATATACACAATTGCGCGTGTGCTTCTGATTTTTTGTGCCCATGCGAGCACAAGAAAACGAGGCGAAACGAGGATGCGTCGTTGGTGGTGCGTAGGCGCTATCAGCGACGGAACTCGACAACTCGCAGTCGACTTAATAATCGACGCGCGTGATAAAGTTGACCTGCTCACGCGCGAAAATCCGATCGAGCGCGATGCCCGAGCTGCGTTTGCCAAGCCGTACAATTAGCCCTTGCTCCGGCGCCTTAACTCCTTGAAAAGTTTTTCAATTACTTGCGGCGCCGCGCGAATACACCTACCGTGCAACATCTGTAATTACGCCGCCGTGCAGCGCGGTTGCGACTGAGAGACGCAGCAACTGCTTTTGAGGGTTGATTGCCACCTGCGTGTGTGTGTGTGCGAATTCGCTGGCGCACGCCGAGATTTTTTAAATCAAGATTAATCATTAGACTTAGCCAGTGTTAATTAGCGGAAGTTGTAAATTTTTTAAAATTTATTTTAAGTTTTTCAGGGACCTCTCGCAGATATAATGATATCTGGGATAATAATCATTTAATAATATTTATAATCAATGGAATGAAATTCATGGAAACACTAATTTTCACTTATAGATTTGTATAAAAATTATTAGCGTGCATAAATTCGTAAAATATTTTAATTACTTCAGAATGTCATTTAAAATCCAATAAAAATCTAAAAGCTTTCAGATTTATCGATAATTTGAAGATTAAGTAAACTAATAGCAAAATAAAATTGCAGGTAGTTACTTTAAAATTACTGCTGTAACAAAAAGGGTTTTAAAGTGCACAGGATAAACTTCAATTTTCTGAATCTCTGAACGAAAAACATTTGCTGAAAGCCCGTTTTATTTTTCATTAGCAACAGGAGTCCATTGTGGGCGGAGAAAATTTTTATAGAGATTTTAAGACATCTGAGATTGAAAGTGAAACGTTTTACCAAGTACTTGTGCCTAACAACTTTTACGCAATAGAGACCATTCTGTATTTTAGCTATTTAACGCTGTCTTGTCCTTTTAACGCGCAACAAAGTTGTGAAATTGATTTTGAAACGATCCGCATACATCGGGTGTGAAATATATGTTCGCGAGTATGGAAGCGTCATAAAATTCCAAGTTAGCCATTAAAAATAAAAGTTGCCTCGTAAAATGTGGATTAATCAGTGGTTATGCCAAATTAACGGCAGAAGTCCACCTCGAAAGAAAAACGAAAAGGAAACAATTTTGCTCATTAAGGGCGTGTATAACATACATCGATACAGTCATTGTTTGAGCGTGGCGAATTTCTCTCGTGCAATTAACTGCAGGAGAGAGAGAAAACGCTGTAACCCAGTTTCTTGGCTGAACGTAATCGAGCGATGTATGTATTTGCGCTGGTTATTGGTCGGATAACCATCAGCGAGGAGATTGATGAATGCGCGTTTGATCTGTGTAGGCATGGTTAACCAGATATTTGATGCGATGATTTTTTTCTTTTTGGTTGTACTTGGAATGTTTATTTTGTACGTTTTATTTATGTAAATTTCAATTTATTCCGATACTTATGTAATGTGAGACATTTTTTCTGTAATTGTCAATACGTACTGAAATTTGCCTGAGTCGTTTGTTTGCACTACGATTGCTCTTCGAGTAGTATTTAATAATTCGATGAATATGTGGAACAGTCGACAATATGTCAACGCGTTCGGACAAATTCTCAATTCATTTAATTAAAATCAATACGAAAATTCAGTCTCTAAGATGTAATTTGTAACACTCTTTGACGACACTGTATCTGTATAAAACACGAGGCTGTTGTCTCACAATCTCGTATTTTTTTCCTTTCAAAGCCCCATCCACGCAATAATTTTAAAGTACCAGCGAATAAACACCAAAAAAGCCATTTTCTTCACAGAGTGAGCTGCCTGCGCATGTTGCGCCGCGTTGTCATTACAGCAAATCACAAAGGGGGCCGGGCGGAAAAAAGTCGTTGTGGCGCGCGCCTGCAGATTAAACCTAATGGGCTACCTTACCGTACTCTCGATGGCGCCGGCGCATCGTTGTTTTTTCAGTCGGTGCGCTGACGGTGTCACGTTTTCACGTCGATGGGGCTGGAATCCGTTGGTTTCGTACAACAATCGCACGTCGAGTAATTCGACTTTCGCTAAATGCGAGACGCACACTCGCCGTACGATTGCAACGCGCGAACGTGAAGCCCATAAATAAAGCGTAAACCTCGGCGCCAGTAAAAAGAAAAGAAAAAAGAAAACTTAATCGAGAAGCAGCCCGCGATTAATCTCTCTCGCATTCAATAAATTCGCCTCGTCCCCGGCATCGACCGGCGCACGGCCTGCAATTACGCGTTCGCGCGGCTTTCGTGAGAATTATTGCCGGCGCCCGCTGCCACAGCATATAACGAAGATAGCGATATGATTATTTCATTTGTACAGCGATGAACGCTTGGGAAACTATCGATGACGCTTGTATACGAGCAGTTCCGCGTGAAAGTCCCTTAAATTCACCCGACTTTTATAAATGCCTGCTCTTAATTCTTTCGTTTCATCATTGCCTTTGAAAGCTCAGAAAAATTGCCTGAAAAACTCAATATTATTGCTCAGAAAGCATTACAAGACGTCGTTTTGCTCTAGTTTCAACGTGAAATAGGAAAATTTCTAAAAAATAATTATATAATTGTTTGTAGATTACACGATTTTTCCGCAAGGATTTTCCTATATTTTTAAAATATGAATGCGATCAGCAGTAGTTAGTTAAGGATAAGGGTGCCACACTTCATCTATCGTACATTTCTAATGATAACAGCGCATTTGGACTTGCCTTGATTACGAATAATAAGAGCAGTTTCCGCTGACGAATCTCTGTTAATTTTATAAATCAACTTTTCCTTTAAGTGCAACATACTAATTTGTTTTTCTTGATTAGATATATAATGATGTATTAGAATATTTGCAGCAAAGATTTATAAATTCAGTAGGCTCAATAAATTTTTTAGTTTATTGACCATTATTACGACGAGGTTATTATCGTGTTGAAAATTTCAAATCTGTAGCGTTTGTAAATATTTCAATGTTATATTTAGTACTTGAAATATTTATTAAAAACAAATCAACTATTAGTGTTTATTCTGTGGCATTGCTTTTTGAGAAAATTAAGTTATATAGGATATTAAATAACAAATCAAGCTCAGTTGATGACAAAACTCAGACATTTTCTTTTAGAGTTGTTTTACTGGCCATAGTCGTGACTGGTTTTTGGTCGCAGGTAAATGCCAAGCCTGAAATGTATCGTCTGAATCGATCACCAGCAAAACGAGATTCAACCTGACATGGCATCTGCAGAACTACTGGTTCAACTAGCTGAATATTGGATGCTTTGACGTTATTTGACGATAACACTAGCTAAATAGATAATAACGTCTTTCTATCTCACCAATAATGATATTAACAAAAATTTTACACGACTACGTGCTGTCAGAAACTTGACACAAGACCTGACAACATCTGTAATACAATGCGCTAGCATAGTACGTTACTTACAATGTAAAAACCATTAATATATTACTTAATTTGTATATATTTTTGATAGACTCATTAATAAAAGTTTAAAAAGCTTTCCGAATAGATTTCCGTCATAAAATTCTATCCACAAAATCATATTCGATAGTGTACGGTGCGAAAGACGAAGAATTTTACATATCATAAAATTATAATTTTATCGTTAATTTGAAAATAAAATCGTAACGATACTGAATTGAGAATCTTTGGAAAATTACAGGAAAGAGTGTAAATGTAAGCAAGCTGAAGAGAAAAGCTTTTCATCAAGACTGAAAAAAACCATTGGCGTATATCTGCCGCGTAGCAATGGAACCGCACGCGAAAACAATGTACAGCCAACGGGGGGTCTTAACGCGCAAGCACTATCTATGGCATTATCACTTGGAGAGAAGAAGGAAAAAAAGGGGGGGAAAAGGTGGTCCGAACAAACGGCACTTGAAAAGTGAAAGGAAAGGTTTTGAAGCTCCCGTAGAGTATTCAGGTTTCGATGGCATCTTTCTCTCCCTCTCTTGCTCACTAGGAAGTTGTAAAAGGCTTTTGCGCATTGTAATAACCATCGCGGGAGAAAGCCAAAATTTTTTTCCAGCGGTACATAACGTGGGTGTGGAAATTGCGCTGCAGTTTTCCCTTTTTTCCTTCTACATTTGAGTATCGGAAAAGAAACGTCAATGTGCGCGCGCGAGAGTATAGTCGCACAAGTAAAAAATGTAGCCGTACGCGTGGTTGTATCAGCGAGGATCTTTCGAATCGAAGATAATTGAGGCGTGCAAGTAATTCTTTTCAATGGCAAGTCCGTTTCTGAAACAAATGTAATTTGTCTTTGGTTTCGGCCTGTATGTACCCTCTGTATTATTACTTGCTGAGTATAAAGTGATTACAAAAGTTGTTTTACAGTCCACTTTATTTTCCATGTAAAACCACTGAAATTACAAGCCATCGAACGCCGAGTTACATTACACACGTCGATTTTTCAGGCAACGCCATTATTGTACGGAAAATCGTACGGTCATCCAAATTATTGTCACCGAGCGCATTTCAAACAAGTTTTACACGAATGACATTTGCGAATGGGTATCGACGACGGGACAAGAGAGAAAAATAGAGGTAAGCCAATGAATGAAATATCTCTACTTTTCTCATTACAGCATCGCGTTGATTGCTCAATCGCGTTATTGGATTATAATCGATTCGTCGACAGGTCGATTAAATCGTCGCTAAAATTACTTCTTCTTTTGCATATATATCAAAGAGAGATATTAAACTGATTTCCGCGTGCTGAGCGCGAGAACGATTTCGTGATTTACGCACGCTCTGAACTTTGAGAAGAGGGAAAAAATACATCCTGCATACCGAAGCCGCGGACGAAAAGATAAAATAAAAACAACCGAACGTCTAACGAACAAGCGTTCTCTCGCAACACTCAAACACACACACGCACTTGCATTCTTAAATAACCGAGAGCGTTGTACAGTCTCCGACTGCTGTGTTTTTTTCTTGTACCGATAAAATCGCACAAGTACACACAATCGGCTCTTTGACCAAATCGAGGATATTGAGTTCAACGGGCGTGCGATTTACGAGCAGAGGACACACGCGGGTTAAAACCTAAATAACCGGGCGAGAAAGAGAGAAAGGTATGTTACATGTATATGTGGGTGCGTCGCTTTTCTAATTGGTCGTGTTGCGCGAGTTCACAATTTATTATTCGCGCAAACGGGAAAGTTTTGATTTACATGCAAAGTGAGAGAAAAAAAAGGGGGAATCGTAAAGCTGTGGGCGTCGTCGGCTAATTAAAATTATGCGCGCTCTCGGCCGGCACTTCATTGTTATCCGCGCTGATTGTCCTTTACTCTCTGAGTGTCTTGCTTAACGAGAGAACTTTATGACGATTGCCTTCGTTTCGGGTATCGCTTGCTATAAGCGTAAATGCAAATGGAACTTCGGTCCGCTGCATGCAGGAGGCTTGTCCAGTGTCTTGCGAATAGAGACGGAGAAAAACAAAATCCACGTGACGACGCCTGACTTTATCCCCGCGCGAGGTGTATAGGTGGCACACTTTAACTGTCCGCGCGATCTTATCACACGCGCGCCAGACAGAATTCAACGACGACTGTTGGCGCGCACGCGAATGAAGGATTAACGGCAAACGGCTAGCGAGCCTCGATGTTTCCACCAAGTTATCCAATAAAAAAACAATTTCTTTGCAATTGCCGGATGTCTTCGGTCTGGAGATTAAGCGATGCGATTCTAATAATGACACTTACGAATATAAATCGAAAGCAGTCAATTTGCGATTGTCGACCGCAAACCTTCTCGAGTTTCAGTAAAAAAGGTTACTGGTTCCAATTCTCGAACAACTTTAGTGGTTGTTCTGGACCGATTTGTAGAATTCATTTCAGACTTCGCAAGAGTACCTACGCTCAGATAGTCCAGAACGTTGAGACATAAGAAAGGATCTAAGTTGCGATCCTAAGCCCGACAGCGGCAAACACGTTTTTACGTACTTCGGTAGTCACTAAGAACTTCTCGAGGATCTGAAGGCTACAAGGCTAGAAAAACAGCGAGTTTCCAGAGTCAGGGGCAGTATTTAAAAGTACCTCTGATTGCTGCCCGAACAGCGGACAATGGCACACTGCAATTGCTCGAATCGGCGGCAAGAGCAATCGCCGTCCGCGCGCGCAATGCAGACAATATCATAGCGTGTACTTCTTTGTTTCGCGTCAATTGCCGCTGCAGCTTTCATGGACAGGTTCTCCAGCTTCGCTTTCGCAGATGTGGCGTAGTGATGATGATTTCCAACATCCGAATGTATAGTTGAGTCAAGAACAGAACAATACTTCCCTTCAAGTTTTATGGAAACCTGCAGGATTGTAAGTCTCTAGTGGTAGGTAATAGAGCGTTTCTACTTTTGGAAATGATATTAAAAAAAAAAGAAATGTATGTATTTTGGCTCAAAGCAGAAAATATATTGTCATTCTTTGCGAGTGAAGAGTTAATCGATACTTGCTCCAAATGCAAATATAAAGCATTAGAGAGGAAAAACTTTTGAATTTTAAATTGACCATATTATTTATTCTATATTAAATTGAAAATTTTAAATCATTTACCTCTATTCGTTTAAAATATATCGAACACGCTAATTTAAAATAAAATTTGTCAGTATAACATCAAGTTGAAAGTGAATTGAAAAAAAATTTAAAGAAAAAATAAAGCGAAAATCAGCCAAGTAGTTTCACAATGATAATCATGACGTTCATACACATACTCTTACCGTGTCGCCTAATTATGATAGGTATCAGGACGATATACCCATTGTCACGCCGAGAAAGTAACTTGCAAAGCAAGAAAAAACAAGCAATCGTTCCCATAAGGTTGTAAAGTATATGCGAGAATTTCGCTGTTGCCGTTATTGGAAAAAATGTGTATGTAACGTGACGTGAAACGAGCCTCCAAGCATTGATAATATCGCGAAAGAGAGAGAGAGAGAGAGAGAGAGACAACTTCATCCTGAATACATCAGTAGCGGCATTGTTTTGATTAGAAAGCGTGTGTGTGCGCGCAACGTAACCGTCCAAGTCTTTGCTCGGGGGCTTCTAATTAAATCGTTGATGATTTTTGCACGACTTTTCGCTTTGTATATATACATACATATATATGAGCGCTGACTTGGCATTCGTAAGTGAAATGTTTTACAATTAGTAGACTGATTGTCGTATGTACGTACGCGTTACATAGATTATACTTTTACTTTGGAGAAAGACAATAAAATTCCTTTGGAACGCGATTAATTTGGTTTTTTGTCGTCGTCTCGATAATAAAAGTCTACGTTAGAATGGCCTATTCGCTCATCCTTCGTTACCTATCGATTCAACAAGTCATCCTATTATTTTCAGGATCTTTTACCTGGAGAAGTAGTTTCAGAAGAAGGGGAAAATTTAATTTATCGAAAAAGTGATCCACTATAATTCGAGAAAATGTTTAGCGGTCGATTCACAATCGGTCAAAGTCAAATTCTACGCGATGTCACGTCAACTTAAACAAATAAAACGAAAATCAGCACAGAAAACGTACTAATGTGTAACCCATTACGTATTACTACACACACATACACACATTGTGCGGTTCCCGTAGCATGCGCACGCGCTAATTGCGCTCCGGGATATACCTATACGTGTGCATGCATATATGACTGACATCCAGGAAATATGACTTGAGAAATCGCAAAGTCACGAATCATTTACACGCTTGTATCTTTTACATTATGTATATAATGTTTGTAGATATATTTTCGTCTCGTTCTAATTTCGCCTCGATAGACGTATTAACTCATTATATCATTCAACATTGTTGGTCGCTTGCGTTATTATCAATTTGCAAGCGAGAGAGATGTAATAATCCAGTGCACGTGTTGTAAGATATTGCGTAAAAGGAACACTTCAATTTTCCGCTCACTTGAATCGACGTTAATTCATTTTTCAAACGACGCTGAATATGTACGTAGACACGGCAAATTATTCAATTGTAGGAATTCATTTATGATGAAGTCGAGCAACGCAGAAGGAATAGATGATTAATTTTTCAAATTAAAGATTCAACTTTTAATCGATAATCTCGAAATAATTGTCTATTAGACTAAAAATGAGCGAAGACTTTTGTAAGTGGCAATCATTTTGTTTTGAGATTTTTGATGCAAGCCTTATAACAGTTGCAAAATAATGAATGGATGTTGCTCATGCAAAAAACATTTACTCATATATGGCAAGTAAATATAAAAATATTGAACAATTTTTTTATTTTAGTAATTATGATATCGTTAGTTTTTGTAATTTGTATTGAGTATGGAAATCGATCATTGGGTTGAATGTAATTTATTGACACTGGTCATAGAGATCTGACGACTACTGAGCTGATAAATAGTTGCCCGGCCAAACTAAGGATTTTCGATTTAAAGGATAACAACAAAATGTTAATGACTTATTAATTTCTAGACGAAATGGCACATCGTCATACTGTATTGTTGAACGATTTGGTTTTGATTACACCGACGGAGGCTGAGTCTACATTACTGATATGGATTTTCAAAATCCGGGTATCATTATGTTCTCGCTACAAAATAGAGACTCGTGGAAGATTCACAATGATACTATAAAATCACAAGAAATCCTTTACGATTTAACTATTGAAGGGGCGAGGATGACGTAAAGATGTCCAGTCAACGGAATTGTCAATAGCGGATAATTGTTAAATTTATTACGCTGCTGTTGCGTCATTCGATTTACAGAGTATCTCAACGTCTTTCATGAAAAGTCGCATGAATATGGCTAAAGATTTGTATTTTACTTATATTTTACCCACGTAACATAAAGAATAATTGTCAATTTTTTTCTCTGTAGAACTCGTACAATCGCACATGGTCGGAAATCAACGCTAACTGACGGTATAGGAACTTAAAAAGTACGGAAGATGGGTGTGCATTGTCAACTCTTTCTGACGTCCGTCAGTTAAAAAACAGATATAAAAAAGGAAGTCAAGCTTCAGTCGCAAAATAAGTAACAAGTTTCTCTATATCTCTGAAGGCTCGAGAAACCTTGAACTGACTACTAGTTCTTTTAGAACAACACGTGGACGTCACGCTTACTCAAAAAATTCAAGTGGAGACTTCGAGTCACAACTGCGCCACAAGACTTATTAATGGGAGCTGCCACACTTGAAGGTTAAGCCTCTACACTTTCCTCGAGGATTGTTGCGTCTTGACGCTTAGTGTGCGTTAAGACGTGTGCGCTACAAGTAAAATTCTAAGTTCCTCCAAGCTGATATATTGATCGAGATTTATTTACATCAGAAACTATAATAGACAATAAAATATTTCTGTAAATTAAAAAATGTTGTTATCGTCTTTGTGATATGGTAACAAAAAAATTATGTTTAGTTACTAATAATTACTGTTAATAAAATTTGAGTAAACAATAATACTAACGTAATTAACAAAAAGCTTAAATGTATACGCACACCTGTCATCTATTTGATTTTAGTTAATGGTTTATAAGTTATGTTACTTCTGTATAAAAAAATTGTATATTGTGCAAATCTGAGTATCTTCAACAATGATTATATTAATACAAGCAAAGGTATAAAAATTAGTCAACATTTCCACAGTTTTCACTCGACCACGCCAACGCTATGTCATATAAATATGCAAGATATTTCTGAAAAAAAAATACACGAATAAAAACCTGATTGTTATGAACAAGCAAATTCAAAAGTCACGAAACTCACGGGTTTATCTAAGAAATTTTTTCTATATCTTCGTATCGCTCGGACAGATTGAGATACATCACATTCCTTATCGATTTTCATTCTGTCAAGAAGAAAAGATGAAGCCAACCAAAGACCACAAGCCGTCACTCCGTCACTGAACAGATAAAAATTATTTATTATATATACAGTTAGTTAAATGAGTATTCGTTTTGTCATACCGGCAAACTATCACAATAGGGCATTTCTGTTTTTTTGAATGTTTTTCCAGTAGTTGACAGAGTTTAACAATGTCACTTGGAGGTGGCAAAGAAATTTCTGACCAATTTTTATATGTTATTATCTTGACTGTTTGGTCCTTAATTGGATGCTGTAACAATGTAACGTCACAAACCCGTATAATTTATATAATTTGGTATATAAATTACCTCTGAGCTGTCAATAAGAAGTACTTCTTCCGTTGTATAACATTCAGTGCTGGTTGTATCACCTATTTGTAAAATAACTTTTAAGTATTTAGTATTTCCGAATCCTTGACTTTCTGGTATAAGTTCACAGTAACTCTGAAAAATTATCATGAAACATACGTTTTCCAATAAACGAATACAATATACAATGATACAACTTACAGAATCATTTAAATCAGGTTTTTGAAGAACTAACACAAGTTCGACATTATGTTCCGATAACA
This sequence comes from Phymastichus coffea, assembly GCF_024137745.1. Taxonomy (NCBI): domain Eukaryota; kingdom Metazoa; phylum Arthropoda; class Insecta; order Hymenoptera; family Eulophidae; genus Phymastichus; species Phymastichus coffea. The sequence continues at coordinate 1,021,869 of NW_026706874.1, read as the reverse complement.
TTCTCCAAAAGTCAGCAGACGTTGATGGCAATGGAAGTTGTGTGGTTATATAGTTGCTACTTTTGAAAATACCTCGCACGTTAGTGGCAGCGATGTAGTCGCTATCTTCGTCATTAACAACAGATCGTTTTAAGTATAGTCTATTTATGTTACCTGCTGTATAAATTGTTACAAAAACGAAGGTTAAATTATCGCGTTACATGCATGTACTTTGCTTTTTTAGTTTATTCCGATGATTTTAGTGTTGAAGGTGCAGTGTTAACACTCTTATGCTCTGGTGTACCTGCTGATTCTGGAAATCGATGTTTAGCTCGATTGATGTTTGATAGAGATTTCTCTGGAACTAGCGGTGACCCCAACACTTCGTTCCACCAGCTTGTATCTAAAATTCTTTAAAAAAGAAAGGCGTGTTAAATAATTTCAGTTCACTTTGGTTATATTGATTGCGAAATCATCAACCTCTGATACTGAGTAGATGCATTATGTTTCGCTTTGGCTATCTTCTCGGGTAAAATTTCATCACAACGGAAACAAGTGTTTTTCGAATTGAAATATTCGACCAAGACTAAATGCACTAGCAAATACTGTTCGATGTTGTCAACCATATTCATACGTTGTTCTCGTACTGACAGTACATCACCATGTATATCAATTAACTAAAATAAACCAATTGAATAAACTGTATGAATAAAATTTCATTATAAATCAATTTTTTTACCTGTTCCGAAAAAGCTCGGCAAAGACATTTATCGAGAACGATAAGTGTCCCAGTTCTACCAACGCCAGCACTACAGTGAACAACAATTGGTGGATCGTCCGGTTTACGCGGAACTGGCGAGAGACGATGAATCTCTTTCAAAAAAGCGACGATGGAACCTGGGTTAGAGGGTACACCGTGATCCGGCCATGATGTGTAGTGAAGATGTTCAACCTGTTCATAGAATAATTTGTTGTTATATGACCTTGTATTGTAATATAATCTACGTTTTTTACAGTTCGAGTTTCTTCTTCGCATGTCACTTTGAATGTCCGATAAGTGTAGTCTAGATGAATTTCTTCACTAGTAAATTGTACCAACACAGTACCGTAAAGAACTTTCTTTTCAACTGCTGCTGGCCAGTATTGTTCGCATTTGGTCTGGAACCGATATTACTTTATCAATTGAAAGTTCAATTCTTTATAATTTGTGTTACTTACTTTTCCATTCTCCATTAGGTTTGCCATCATGCATACAATCTGCACTTTCTCCTGCCAGATCATCCTCCAAAAGTCAATTACTGTGTGCTGTTTTGGTCCTTGAGTTGCTATGTAAGCTTTCTCCCTCTCGCCGTATCCCTGTTAATACGATAGCATCAAATGATTTGATATTCGTAGCAATGATGATGAATAACTTACCTTAATGAAATTAGCATTGATATAATCTGAATAAGGATCATTTGGTAATTTTTCTAAAACAACTCTCGATTCGTCATCTAAAATTCAGTTATAAATAAAACACGAACTGAAGATGAAAAATATTGTTTATTTAACTGCAACTTACACGGAAACAAATTGGCATATCTATTCTTTGGTTTAGTTTCTGACTGAGATCCGTAAGTACATGCTTTTATCGCTCCTCGTTGGATAGTCTAAAATAAACTCAAAGAAGTAAAATCCATTAAAAATCATTGCTCAAACGTAAAAACTTACTGAGTATTCTTTATGCAACGCTCCAGATTTGTAAGCCCTCTCAAAGTATATCTCAAAATCTTCTAGTTTCAGTGGCATAATAAACTTTTCCTTTGGTTCATCATTAACCAATAGATTATTTGGAACATTTTTAGTTTCTTTAATTATCGAAATAGTACCACCTTCGCCAAACGTTTTTTTTTTATCAAAGTCATTTGAGAGAGGCATGTTCTCTTGTTGACTAACTTTTGATTTATTATTAAAATGCTTGGCGAGTCTTGAAAAACGTATGATGTTAGTATTTTTATTTCAAACTTTTATCAATACGGCAAATGATATTAGTCTACCTTTTTCTATGCAGAATCATAAGTAAAATTATGACTATCAACATAATAAAGAGTATCGATGTTAACCACATAACGTAGTTTTGTGATTTTTCACCAATCAGTATCGCATTTGTTCTAATACTTTTAAGAATATTTCTACCTGAACTTTTATGTGATCGATTTAACAGAACGTCTGTATTAATAGAAATTATTAAGTTGATGATGTACGATTGTGATGGACAAAGGGCATAATTTTTCGATCCTCCATACGTGAGTCCATTCCCAATTTCGAATTCTTTATTTGATTGTTTTTCAGGTAGCTGAAAATATATGAGAAAAATAACACTAAATTGTCATATCCAAAATATATAGTTTAAAAATGCTTGAACATACTGTAAACGTTGCGGCTTTCCAAACTACTTTATTATATAACGAAGTCTGAAAATTGAAATATGTATTGATATCTTCGTTATTACTAGAACCTTCATCACAATACTTAGGTCCTTCCACTATAATGACCATTGTACTATTGACAACATTATTTGTCACTTGCGGTATCCTAATTTGTATGGTCAAATCATGGCTAACCTTTGGCCTCAAATCTTCTGTACTTATATTTATAAATGTCGGAAGTGTAATTTTACTCATTTTCATTTTCCCATAGATTTCTCCTACCGTTATTCCTCTGATGGAAATAATAAACGTTGTCGAAGGTAGCAAATCTATTATTAGATTGTATTGGGGCTTGTAATTTTCGTTGTCAATAGTCAAAGTACTATTTTTAGTTGTCCATGGTACGTTTGTCAAGTTGCTCTCTATAGTTTCAGAAACGATGGAGAATTCGTGCAGTCGACCACCAGTTTTCCATGGATGAGCCCAACTTATTTTTACTGAAGCGTTTTGTGGACTTATTATTTCAATTGCTAAACCACTCGGTGCAGTAGGTACTGGTGAGAAAAATTAGATGTTTACATGCTATTTACACGTATCACAATGAAGCTTTTCTTAAATAATTACTTACTGGATTCACTATTGATGATCTGTAAGAATTCAGGCTGTGATAGTTTAGTGACGTTTTTATTCTGAGCTTGAACCTGTAAAAATATTCGGTATTCAGTCATTGGTATGAATCGATTATATATTTGAGCTACATACCTTAATAGTAATATAATTATAATTTTTTGGGTACGGTATGGTTTGGCATAAGTATATGTTTTGCAATTTGTATCCAATATCTGAGTTCCAAAGATCGCAAAATTCATTGGATTTTACAGAAATACTTTTATTTTCATTGCAATCATCTTCGGTGTTACAATACACAATCAAATAAGATTCTAATTGCCCATGAATCGGCGGCAGTGGTGGCTCCCACCTAAGAGTTAACTTCCCGTTGTAAACATCTACTTCTACAGTTTCTAAGTTTCGCACTGGTGAGGGTTCTGGAATCATTGACAACAAATTAGTATATATACTCAGAAATAATAAAAAATAAATAGATACCTCTCGGAGGGAGAGTTACTTTGAAATAAGCAAATGCCGTCTTATTTTCCATGCCACCGATGTCTCTTAGAACGTGTAATCGACCTTCATAAGTTTGGGCGCCTTCGAAGAGATTCTTTTCAAGTGCATAAGAGTGATTATTCAAAGCTTTGATGTTCTTGTAATTTACATCTCCTAATTTTTTGTAGTACAGACTGAAAGCTCGCATGGGTCCTTCAATCGATGAGCAATCAGTGGGTATATCCCATTTTAAGACTCCCGCTACTCGTGGAATATTTTTTTTACTTACTAAATGCACACCAGTTACAATTTCAGTAGGCATTTCTGAAAAAAGAAAAATTAATTGTGAAGAATCATTGGTAAGTGCATAATATAATCTAAAATCATTCACCTGTTGATTTTGTAATACATTTCGATGAATCCATTATACCACGATACCTTGATGTGGAAGCGTAGATAGTAATAACGTAATCAGTGTATGGTCTCAAATCACTGAATGTGTACTTGTTAGGATTTTCACTCACGTTTGCAATTGTTATTTGTTGTTTTAATTGCTGAGATATTGTTGTATTGTAGAAAGACAAATTGTAATTACTACAACCAATTGATTTTATTGGCTGAAATTGTTTATGAAAAGTCATGTAATAAGAGATACTTAAAGAGTTGCGTGTTTAGGTGATCTAAGTACCTTTATTTCCAAAGTGTAATTGACTATTTTACCACGCGGCTTGTCAGGAGATGTCCAAGTAACGGTGATGTTATTGGCATGATTTGATACGGAATGAAAATTTTCCACTTGACCGGGAGCTAAAATATCCAAAAACGTAAAGATTCGATTCTTTAAAAAAATATTCGATATCTATAATTATACCTCCTTCTAGAGTAGTTACATCTTTATCAACAATGGTACTTGAATTTTCAGATCGTACGATAAGTCTATAAGTAGTGTACGGTTCGAGCTTTGAGAATGTTATGGGAAAACTAGACGAGATATCAAATAACTTATCTTTGTCTTTCAACAATTGTACGCTGTACCAATCGTCCGGACAAGAATCATTAACGACCACTAGATTGTTAACGACTATGCTGGTTTCATTGCTAGTTATGACGTAATTCAACGGTAGTGATTCTGAAATGGAAAATATTAGCTAGAATATTAACGGAAGGATGAAAGTTATGACGGCATAAAGATTTAACCTGTGCACAAGGTTGTGAAATTGGTCCACTGTCCTCTAAACGTTCGCTGACCGACATGTACAACACTTATTACTCTGTAATGTCTACCTGGGCTCAAATTTTCAACGTCGGTGTCGATATGAGTTGTACTTTTATTTACAGCTATTACGTCACTTTCGAATACAAGAACTCCAGAATTTGTCTGGAATTAAACATGTTATAACAGTGGAAAACGTATAGTAGGAATATATATTTGATAACCGTACTAATATTTGATATTCTGTCGCTTACCCATACTTCAAATGTCACATTTGTTGAAATATTCTTGTACTCTGATAGCGTCTGTAAGGAAACTTTTATCCAAGTGAACTGAAGGATATCTATGATAGGTGCTGGAGGTGGTCCTATTCCTATTTAAAAGAATTAAATACATGAAAAAATCTTTAAAACTCATATTCATACTTTGGAAGAGGATGAATTACCAATTTTACAGTAAGGTGGCAAAAAATAATAATTTTCGGTATTTGCACAGCCATAAGTACACTCTCCTGTGGATGGTTTGCACAGATTCTGTGCACAGTTGCCACAAGTTTTTTCACACTCATAGCCATACATCGAAACAGGACAAGCTAAAGCATATTGTTACATATTGAATCGTCAAAAAGTAAAAATAACGATGGTAATGCTGATGATGATGGAAATGATGATGTTGATAATGATGACAATGTATCTATAATGAAGAATATGGTGCTATGGATCACTTTGTAGGAACACTCTATTTGTGAAATATTTGATTGTTCGAAATCAAAATAAGTAGACTATTACTGAGATAATTAGTTAGCGCTCTTGCCAAAGCCATAAGTCGTTGCTGGAATACGTTGTATTTGACATTAGTAATAAGAATACTAAAAAATATATACGTACGATTGGCGCATGTTGGCATCATAAATCCAGGTGCACATGAACATCCGCTGTTGTCGCAAGCGAGCAGTTGTTGGCAGTCAGAGTGTTTCCAGAACAATGACGAACAGTTAGTAGAACATGACGGTCCAATTGTACCTTCTGTACATAATGGTCTTGAAGCTGTGAACCAATACAATATAAGTTAGAAAATGATTACATAGAAGGGGTAATGTACATTGACGTACGTGAATTCTTAGTTGTAGGTACAAAGTTGTTTACATCGATCACTGTCGACCTGCCATTGGCTGACATTTTCTGACAAGTGACGTTCGGCCATATGTAATCATCGGAAGAGTCTTGATTAGTCTTCACCCTCGCAATTTTCAGTACGTCTGTAACGAGCCAATGTACCAAGAAATTGATTTAGTAAACGAAGAGCGATTTAATTGTTAAGAATACATACTAACCAGGATCGCATCGTCGTACATTAGAAATCGCCCAGTAAGGATTAATAGTTTCGGCGTCAGTAACAAAAGTATTGATTACTAATTTTACTGGCTGTCTCATCGTTTGATTCTTCATTACCATTGTTTTATTGACCCGTACACTTTGCCAAACAGGTAAATCAAAAATATTTCTCGGTGATTTATTTAGAACAATTCCCGCGGCTTTCACTGTTTCTTTGTAATCGACATAATCAATCGTCATTGTACACTTGCCGCACAAGCTTACCGACATATCCACGCATAGATACTTGTTTGGTAACATTATAGGTGGGCTCATAAGTTTCGATTGTCTTTCTGTTGTTAGTGAGTAGCTATCTGAAAAAAAAGAAAACGTTCGTTTTATCCATAATATTAATTTTTAAAACATTTCGTTATTGTACTTACATACGTGAGGTTTCAACAGCATCTGACTCGAGGTTCTTGCATGAAGAAAATATCTGTGTCCATTCAGGGCTCTCTCGCCAGAAAAGTAAGTTCGATTTTTAGGCACTTGATAACTGAGTAACATAGAACTGGAATCGAAGATTGCAATTGATATTTCACCTTCGAAGTTCCACTTGAGTACGAAGTGTTTCCATTCTGTAGACGACAATACTTGTCCCTATCAACAGAAGAGAAACATTAATTTGTCGTACATTAGGAACCCAATATTTTTATTCATTAACTTTTTACCAGATTCTCCACCAAAATTTTTGCACATTCGCCTTCGGGAAATGTGTGTGTTGATTCAGGTAAACCCTTTTCACATTTCCTTATCACCGAGCGTGTATTTTTCCAACCACCGAGAATA